>NC_141363.1:30941541-31266541 GCF_057382095.1 Aulonocara sp. 'chitande type north' Nkhata Bay
CGTGTCACTCACAGTTTATTTGGAGCTGTGTTTTTGAGAGTTGCTCATGGATTAATGGATAGAAAGCCCAGCCTGGACAATATTCCAGTGTTCTGTGCCTAATTTTTGAGTGATGGAGTCAGAGTCTCGTTTTTTTTTTTAAGAGAAATTCTGACTTTGAAAGATGGCCCTTGTTTTTAGTTTAGAATCCATGGACTGTTATAGCCCTCTGTTTTGTACAGAAGGATATGTGTCCGTTCATATCTTCAGGGATAGATGTTTGCCATTACCCCGCCTGAGAGTCGTGCTGTGCCATATGCTGCATATTTCTCTTCAAATAATCACAAATTGTGGCACGAGAGAGAGACCATGCAGCCAGCAGCATCTGCAAGAATTGCTCTCAGCTCATTAGAATTATCACCTTCACATTAGCAGAGCAGGACAGTTTAAGCACAAACATTACAGTCTCTCACCTTTCTTTAGAGCTGCCCATGGTGCTTGTGGGCTGCCGTATGTGAAAATTCAAGCGAAAGGCCACGGTGCTCTAATTAACTTCACCTGGCATTCCCACTAACTGTGAATGCGCCTAACCTTTACACAACCTCGCTTAGTCACCTCTCCACTTAAACACCCAGGTTGAAATTCTCATTTAATGTCAGTAAGCAGATTACCACCCTCCTCCCACCTCCCACCTTCAGTCTCTGCCTTCCTTTTCTTCTTTTTTCCCCCTCTACTTTTGTTAAGCTCCACCAACAGATTTTTATTCAGGGCGGCTACGGCACTTTGTGGTGGTAAATCAATAAAACAGTGTCCCCTATAACAGACCTCTGTGTTTTCCCTCCATCGATCCTGTCAGCCCAGATACATTCAAGAGCAAGCCAACGATTACCCTCAGCAATCCTTCCCTTGATCTATACTGCAGATGACAGGTGCCAGACATCAGCTTTGGGTAATTGTGATACTGAAGGGGGGCATCATTAATCATTCTTTCTTGGCCTGACTTTAGTTGCTCATGATCGGTTCATGGTTATTGTAGTTGTCATCGACACAGACTGCTTTCAGGCATCGGTGTCATCTCTTCACCTTGTTGGCACTGTAGCGTAAAAGACGTCGTTATGAATGTTGTCATCTTTCACATGTAATAGCGTCAAATGTCTTATTGAAACATGCAATATAGATAAAAGCAAATTAGATGGAAGGACTGAGGGAAAACAAATCTTTTACTCCAGATTGTCATTTGCGGAAAAACAATTCAAAAGTGTTGATGAAATATCTGTTCTCCTTGCCTGATTATGTCTGCATTATCAGCGTCTCTAAAGACATTCAAATCTGCTGCAATTTGTTGCAACGAGAGCTTATTTGTTTGACGGATTTGAGAATCGGTCACGTAACTGTGACCAAAGTGGAAACGTGAAACTCGGTTTCTTCTAATCTACTGAGAAAGATAATCAAGTTAAGATTTTAATTTAATCCACTTATTTCATACAGGGAGCTAAATTAATAACCGCCAGATAGGAAAATTGAAAGGTGTTATAATCTTGTCAGCATCAGTTTATACTTTCAGCAGGTTTAATCTCGGCAACCGAGCTTTTCCTCAATCAGGGTTTTGCACTTTTGTTACCTGGAGGTCAAAGTGCTAATTAAAAAAGGACCGACTGAACGTGCGAATGTTTGCGCTGCAATTCCTGTGACATAGGGAGTGGAGAAATTATATCAACAGGGTGCAAGCCTGAGACAAAGTAAAAAGACATTGCCATCTTAAATGTTTCCCTGCAGCGAAAAGCTCCTGAGAGCCAAATGTTCAAGAAGCTTTTGGTCCCAGCTGGAGCGGAGATAGGACGTGATTCAACAAACCTATAACACCTTTTTACTCCACGGTATTACTACAGCAGCACTGATAGATAGAACCCTATCAAATGTTCCAAATAGGTGCTTCACTTTCAGGAAGAAGAGCCTTTTTAAATTCAAATCACTGTTGCTTTTGCTTTTCCATTACTTTGTTGTACTTCATCTTTAACCCAGTACACTCAATTTAGGCGGATTTGGTAGTATCTGACTTGTGATGCAACAGCATTCCCTGCTCATACATTGACTTAAATTTGGCATTGGCTGATTTCTTCTTTTTATGTGTTTATTTGTTTATTGCTTGAAACATATTGAGCTACCTTGAGTCTAACCCCCACCTCTGGTCCTCCATTTGTCAGTTTTGTGCAACTGACCCTCTGTGAGTTGTGAGCTATAGCTCACACTGTGTGAATTGAAGCATTCTCATCAGCGAGCTGCAGTGTCCTCATTCTTGTGTTTCCCCAGTGTCCGACTGCTTTTGATCACGCTAACAGAAATGAATGCCATTCACACACTGCTTTTAATGGACTGTGTAATGGGCTACTTCACTGGGTTCAAGAGGACATGCTGTATGTCCCTGCTTGTGCACCCACCTGTCTAATGGAAGCGGAGGGGGAGGGGGGCATTTTTAACCTAAAAGTGACAGCAGATGTGGTTATGGTGGCAAATCCCGAAACACGCTGGGTAAACACTAGATCCCTTTGTTGTCTGAGGAGTTTGGATTTTTTAGTAGCTAATACAGCTCATGTGAATAGAAGAGAAGAGAAACACTGTGTTCAGACACAGAAAGCATAGCGTCGCCTCGTGTCATTTGTGCAAATTTAACAGCTGGATTATTTGTGTTTATTCACCCCAAACAGCCAGATGCACAGCTACAGCTAACACTGGGTGCACTGCGTGTGTCTGTGAAAGTTTTTTCTGCTCTCCCATTCTGCCATTCTTTCCCACTCCATTTAAATCCCTGGGTTATGCACAGACTTCCATTATTACACACTGATGTGTCTTGGCATCAATTTGCACCTTTCCAGACAAATTCGTGTACACTCTTGTCCTTGCAGTGACTTTAAAAGTGACTTAATTTTCTGTCTGAACACACATAAAGTAGGGGTGGGTGATATAAACGATATACAATATAAACGATATAAATTTGGCCAACGATAGAGATTTTGACTATACCGCTCTATCGCTATAGCGCATGTTGATGATGTCATCAAGCTGCGCCTGTTTTGGTCGAAAGCATCGCAGCGGCTAAAACCATTATCATCAGAATCAGAATCAGAATCAGAATGGGTTTATTGCCAGATGTTGAGGTTTACAACATTAGGAAATTGCTGCGGTGCTTCAGTGCAGACAATAAGAATTAAAGTGCTATGTAGAAAGAAAGATATGTGCATGAGATATACATGAGATATATACATGAGAATAAGAATTATGAGTGCTGCGTAGAAAGATATATACATGAGTGCAGGTGGTGATCAGTGCCAAACATATATACATGAGAATAAGAATTATGAGTGCTACGTAGAAAGATATATACATGAGTGCAGGTGGTGATCAGTGCCAGACATGAAATGATGCAGTGACACAGCGTAGGGTCATGTGTTAGTGGCGGGGACAGTCATGTGGTTATTGTTCATGTGTCCAACAGCAGAGGGGAAGAAACTGTTCTTGTGGCGAGAGGTTCTGGTGCGAATGGACCGGAGCCTCCTGCCTGAGGGGAGCAGGTCAAACAGACTGTGTCCAGGGTGAGAAGGGTCAGCTGAGATCCGGGCTGCACGCCGCAGTGTCCTGGAGGTGTACAGGTCCTGCAGAGATGGGAGTCTGCAGCCAATCACCTTCTCAGCAGAGCGCACAACACGCTGCAGTCTCTGTTTGTCCCTGATAGTGGCTCCAGCGTACCACACGGTGATGGAGGAGGTGAGGATGGACTCGATGATTGCAGTGTAGAATTGCATCATCGTCCGTGTTGGCAGGTTGAATTTCTTCAGCTGCCTCAGGAAGTACATCCTCTGCTGGGCTTTCTTGATGACGGAGGTGATGGTGGGCTCCCACTTCAGGTCCTGGGTGATGGTGGTACCCAGGAAGCGGAATGAGTCCACAGAGGTGATGGGGGTGTCAGTCAGGATGATGGGGGGGAGTGGGGCTGTGTGCTTCCTGAAGTCCACAATAATCTCCACTGTCTTCTGGGCATTCAGCACCAGGTTGTTGTGGCTGCACCAAGACACCAGACGTTCAACCTCCCTCCTGTAGGCAGACTCATCCCCGTCAGAGATGAGCCCAATGACGGTGGTGTCATCTGCGAACTTGATTAGCTTGACAGACTGGTGGGTGGAGGTGCAGCAGTTGGTGTACAGGGAGAAGAGCAGAGGAGAAAGAACACAGCCCTGAGGGGAGCCGGTGCTGATGGTCCGGGAGTCCGAGACATTCTTCCCCAGCCTCACGTGCTGCTTCCTGTCCGTCAGGAAGTCAGTGATCCACCGGCAGATGGGATCAGGCACATTCATCTGAGAAAGCTTGCCTCGGAGATGGTCTGGAAGGATGGTGTTGAAGGCAGAGCTGAAGTCCACAAACAGGATCCTGGCGTAGGTTCCTGGGGAGTCCAGATGCTGCAGGATGAAGTGTAGGGCCATGTTGATGGCGTCGTCTACAGACCTGTTGGCTCTATATGCAAACTGCAGGGGGTCCAGGAGGGGGGCCGTGAGGGTCTTGAGATGGGAGAGAACTAGGCGCTCAAATGACTTCATGACCACAGATGTCAGAGCCACGGGTCTGTAGTCATTTAGTCCAGTGATCCTAGGTTTCTTGGGGACAGGGATTATGGTAGAGGACTTGAAGCAGGCAGGCACATGACATGCCTGCAGTGAGGAGTTGAAGATGCCAGAAAACACTGGGGCCAGCTCGTTTGCACATTGTCTGAGGGTGGCAGGAGACACACCGTCTGGGCCGGGAGCTTTCCGAGCATTCAGACTCCTATCATCTGCAAATTATGCCGACAGTCATAGCAAAGAAACTTTTGAAATATGGGGAAAGCCAAAAACTGCGCTTCCTCCACTTTCGTAACATTGATTCATTAATGTTGAATTCTCTCGCAGCTGCTCTATTCCCATGTTGTTGCAGTATATTAATAACTAATCTTGTATTGTGGATGAATGATCAGTTGTTCTCCTGACTGAAGTTTGGCCCTTGTATAGCATCCTGCTATACGATTGCATTTGTCCCTAACCACCAGAATCCCTCACGTTAACTTTTATCGAGTGGAAAAAAAGTTGGCATTCATCCTCCAGCTTCACTACAGCTCGCTAGCAATCACGTAGCACAACATTATATACCAGCTAGTCCAACTTCAGTAACCCTGCAAACGCCACTGCTGTTTAGTTTTCTGTCTTCATTTATGTCGGAAGTGGTAGCAGAGCTGTACGTTTTAATTAGTTTCAAAAATCTCTCAGTCAGAACATGGTATGTCATGTTTAGGTGGAAACTAGCGAGCTAACGTCCTTCTAACTTCTAACTTTAATAACTTCTGTTTTCATGGATGCCTGGATGTTAAACTTAATTGTTACACCTGGTAAAACAGCAACGCTGATGATTTTATTAAAGATTAAAGAATTTAGACCGTTTTTAACTCTCAGTGATCGTTTGATTTTGGGACCGGAAGTAGACAGAGTTTTGGACCCAGATTACTCCGCAAAGCTCCTCACTAAGGCAGCCGTAATGCTCTGACAATCCATCAAGCAGTGCGGCTTACCAAAGTTGTACTAAAACATTTTTTAACAGATTTCTGCACGCCCAAATCGGTTCGAGGTCAGTAAGCACAACCAGAATTCATACAAAAGGTACACTCTCGATTTTTGAGAAAATTAAAGGATTTTAAGTGTGCCTTGTAGTGTGGAAAATACGTTATACAGAAGAAAAGAATATACCGCGATATATATCGTTACCGCGCATGCTTCGAATTATATCGCGATATGAATTTTAGACCATATCGCCCAGCCCTAACATAAAGTCTATTCCAGGAATACCGTCAGAATGAAAGTATTTGGTTATAATCAAAGTACTGGACAGTTGAAATGTTTGATGTGTGAACCATGCAGCCTTGTGAAAAGTTTCATGGCATAAAATTGTTTAGTTTTAATAGGTAATTCTGGACCAAAGTGGTGGACTGACAGAATGAGTTTCCATCAAAATCTGAACCACTCAAAGGGTACTCAGAGAACACCTGCAGACTATTAACCTTTTTCTAAACATTAGGAAAAATGACTATCTTGCATCTTTGTAAAGAGCTTGACCTTACTGAATCAGTTTTATGTTCTTCTGAGACACTCTTATTTATCTGCTCATTCACTAAATTGCACAGTAGCTGCGTAGATTGGGGTGATAATTAAGTGTGATTATGTTGCTTTCTTTAACCCATTAAGACCGGATGTAGCACGAGTGCAGAAGGCACCTCGAGTCTTAATGAGGCAGAATGAAAGCACCGTTTGCAAGTTTTAAATAACATGTTTCTTGTCCATTCAGCATAAAAACCTTAATAATGTGAACATTAAAGTTGTAAACAGGGCTTTCACAATGAAGGATCCCTTAGACAACTGGAAAAGAAAAGAAAAGCACCTGATGGATTTATTTTAAAATGTTAAACTCCAGGTGTTTGAGTCATCTTTTTTATTTGTATTTATTTATTTTTTGGTGCATGCTACCTTACTTCCTTCACTGAGAAAGGCCTTAGGATGTGATTGAAAGTCTAGAAGGCTCTAGAAATGAAATAAAACTTGTCTTTCTATGTGCATAGATGAGGTCAGTAGCACAGTTATATTGAGTTCTTTAAGTTCTAAATTTGGCTATGCTAAAGGATGATGGAGACAGATTAAGGTCTTATTAAGGGGTAAGTGTTACAGAGTACAATCTGTGCTGCTGTTTTATAAAAAGTGCTGCAAAGGCATTTTCTGCAATAAGTCTTCATTGATATGCTATAAGAGTTGAAAGTGACAGCTCTGCATATGGCCTGGGTAATAGACCCAATATAGGCCTTGTAAAATATTGCAAAATGTGAATATGTACTTGATCAGTTGATGAGGTAATATGAAATATAAGGAAAGTAAAACGCTCATTTATTTTACACCCCAATTTGTCAAAAACATTGATCAACATCTGGCTATGACACAGTGAAAGGAGATGAACAGTGTTTACATTTTCTGCATTAGCCACTGTGTTAGCTAAAGGTTTGCTATTATGTTTTCCTTCATTTTCTATCATAGATATGCTGTTATAATGGTGGAACGTATTATTTAACATGACCAAAGTTACAGACAATGAGTTGAGTGTATGCACAAGTAAATCAAACGACCCAAAAACTTCAGACTGCCCCAACCAATCAGTTTAAGGTTTTTCTACTCTTGTATGTAAGCCAGCAGTCCCACCCACCTACTCTTTAAACGTTCTGCTTGCAGAGTTAAACCAATCAGAAAACTTAACTTAAGCTGACAACTCAGGTGCTGTCCCAAGGCTCAGTTTAAGATATTTAAAGACAAGTTTGAACCGTTGGAACCAGATATTTTCAGTCCCATTGCTGCAGGTGTACAAAATTTAAGCGGCAGACTCTGCCTTTGCAAACATTTGTGACAGAATGGGTAGTGTTAAAGAACACTAAGAATAAAGATCCCCTTTGGCTTAAAGTAATATTTAAACAAAGTATGCTTTAAACAGATGATGTGTAGTAAGCCTTAGAGATGCTTGTCTTCTTATAGAGCTGTTTCTCCTCCAGTTTTCTTAGTAAGTGTTGCTGCTGGAAGTTGCTTTGTATTTAGTTTTCAAAAACATAAAAGTCTTCTCACACCATCTCGAGGCAGTTTAGCCTCAAAATATGGCTGACCCGGGTAAACACTCTATCAGTCTCTGAGAATGGTAGAAAAACATACTCTTACTGCGTTCCACTGCGGGATTTTTTTTTTTCAGAGCGCCGAGCCGAGGGTATATAGCGCATACATTTCACACTTTGAATACTAAATTGAGAGCACTTAAATAAAATGACAGAGAGCAAATGTAGTGCACCGTACAATAAATAGTGCGCAATTTCAAACACAGTCATTCAAAAAATGTGATTTGTCCAAGTAGTCACCACGGAAACTACCTTTTGCTGCTGCACCACAATAACAGCCGCACTTCTTCTCTTTAAGATCCCGCAGATCAGCTACGCGTCAACGGCCCCGGAGCTGAGTGATGACAGACGCTATGACTTTTTCTCTCGGGTGGTTCCGCCAGACTCGTTCCAGGCCCAGGCCATGGTGGACATTATCCTAGCGCTGAACTGGACTTACGTCTCCACCATCGCCTCGGAGGGCAGCTATGGAGAGAAGGGAGTGGAGGCTTTCACACAACTCTCCAAAGAAGCAGGTAAAGAAAGGTGACCCGTCCACAAAGTTAAGTTCTAATTATTTTCTGAAATGTGTATTTACAATTTTTAAAACGCACTTGCACTTGCACCCACCCAGAAGATGATTAGTTTTGCCTTTCCAATTCATTATAAAATCTGTTTTGGGTGGATGAATTATTGATCTGTTTGGCAACTTCTGCTTTCTCTCCCCAGCCAGTTGTGGAGTGTTACTAGAAATGTAGACAGAGAAACATCTTGTAGAGATGTTTCTCTACAGTAATGAGGAAAGCCCGAACACATCTTACTCTTATTTAAATGCAATCATTGAGTATTTTGCTGAAGCAGAAAGGGTATTGTTTGAAAATACATGTCTAACATGTTCACTTTATCCAAAGAGGAGAAAAGAGAATAGTCCGGAAACTGGTCATTTGGGAGAGTTTTGTTTTATATTCTGCCATTGTGGGTTTTTTCTTTTTTTGTTGTTTGTTTTTTACCACTGGAAGTGAGATTGCACGAGTCTGAGCAAAGATGGTCTCTCTGAGTAGTCAGCTCGAATCGCTCTGGTCTGTATGTAGCAGAGAGGTTTAAGATATTTAGTCTGCTTAGTAAATGGAGTCGAGCTTCTTGAACGTTTTTAGGCTGTTCTCACAAAAGCCATATAATTACAAAGAAAATTAATGGTCGATAAAGTTCCCTATTAGAAACAGCTTTGTTTGTTTTGTTCTGATTGTTTAAAGCCACTGTGATCCTTTTGCTGGGTAAACAGGTGATTATGTTTAGACTTGTGTCCAGAGAGGTTAGGATCTTACAGCAGAGCTTTGCATTCACACAGGTGAGGTGGTTTCTGGCTGTAACTGGGCTGAAAATTGTGCACACGCGTGACTCACCAGCTTTTTCCACATTGCTGCTGTTGTTGGCACATAGCGGTCTGTGTGAAACAGCGGTCGTTACTGTCGCCAGGAGATGCTCAGTTGGTATACAGTACAACGGGTCAACTAGCTTTATCAAAAAATTGAGTTTATTGTGCTGCGCTTTACAGGGTCTGCAGAGATTTTCTGCAGTTGCTACTGCAGTTTGTGTGTGAAATTAGGACAAGGGTACATTACTCCACATTTTCAATGCCCTGTGTATTCAAACAAACATACTGAATGATTGCAGAAAGATCTTAATGCACAAGAGGTAACAACAGCTGGGCTTTTTGTAGCTTCTCTGCCTTTTTCTCCTTTGTGCAAAGAAGATGGATGTCACCCAGGTCTGGGAAAAATTACCCTTCATCCATGATAGGACACAGCCATGCCACAGAAGTACTTTGCTGCTTCTCACCTCTATAGATCCCAGTCCATTTCCTGTAATTTTGAAGGGAGTGATCTCTGTCTCTTCTTCTAATAGACTAATGCGCAGAAACCTCTAAAATGAGCGAAGCTAATGATGTCCCACAGGCACCGATCAGAAGTCCAGCATGCATGAATATTTTATCTGTGTGCATTCATGTCCAGTGTGATCACTCATTAAAACTTTAAGAAGCTGTTTGTGCCTGAGTAATATGCATCGACAGATAGACGGGGCAGAGGCAGAAGTAAGAGAGAGAAAGTAGCCTGAATAGGAACAAATAGGGAAAAGACCTGATTTATCCTAAACAGTATCCTGAGATAAACACAGCTTCTTCCCACTAGTTTTCTCATTTCCTACTGATGTCTCCTATATTCTTATGCAAAGAGCAGTAAACACTGTGATATTATTATGACTCTCTAACAGCTACATAAGGGCTATGGAATTATAAGCCATTGTTGTTCAGTCACACTGTTGCAACTGAGCTCCAGTCGCTTTGCACTATTTTGTATTCATACGCAAATGGGAATTATTCCCTATGACGGAAAGCTTCCAGTACCCAAGGCATCTTATCTTTAATAAACACATTAATTATGTAATAGCGTGAATGTACAGTCACAGAATTCATTCAGGGGCACCGGTTCTGCACCAGAACTAACCGCAAAGGTATTGAATTAAATAAGAATTATTCTAAATGGCTGACTATATTTCCTAAATAATCACCGGGTTCTTTATTTACCTCAACTTCAGGACGTAACAGGCTTTTGTTAGAGGCAGGCCTTAGTTTGTAATATCCTCCATTTCATCTCTATAAGTAATCATGATTAGGTACTAAGCCTCGTTCCAATCTTCTCCCACTTGCCCTGTTAAAGTTACTGCATTACACTCTTAATACTGTGGCGAGCAGTGACTCAGTCTTAAATTAAATCAACAGGATTGCCTGAGTTTATCTGTTAAACTTTTTATTTTACTTTAACAACAAGTAGAGCATCACTCTGATGCACAGATCCATAAACAATGGGCTGCCATCTTTTTTTTTTTTTAGAGCTAAAAGTGTTTGTTTTTGGATGGTTAGAAAGCTGTATTTAAGGATGCATTGAACAGATACCTAGCATATAAAAAAAACTACAATGCTTTAATTTTAACTTAACAATAAAATTAACAAAATACTACAGCACAGGCATCGTCAGTGGTCTTTTGGTACAATTAGCCACACAGCAAACAAGATTAGTCAGATAATTGTATTAAAAGTGCTCCAGACAACAGAGCTGAGCTGATGAGCAGCAGACAGCTAGCAGCTATAGCCGCCTGTTTCCCATCTGCCTGTCACTCAAAGCGGAAACGTCTCTAATAATGCATAACTTTGGGCTCTCATAAAATTTACTCTGGTGAGTTATTAAAAATGTACCCCCCGTACAGTTTTCATGAACAGGAAAATTAGCAGTGCCGACTAAAAGCATTTTTTGTAACAGGCTGTCGTGTGCACGTGGGAGTCTTTGGGGGCTGACTTGCATTTGGATCCAGCCTCAAGTGGCTATTTGAGGAACTATAGTCTCTGGCACTTCTGGGTTGGCTTCGCCTTTTAAGCCTGGAGGATCCCGCTTGCCCTCAACACATCAATGTGTGTCAAAACGAGGATGGTGATCAATCCAGCTACCAAATGCACTCGTGCTCTGCTAATTTCACACGGTGTTTAATGATGCACAGCATGAGCACATGAACTGTAAATATAATAGAAGAAAAAAAACTAACAATAGCAGAATATGCATAACATTGTAGCTTCCATGGAAAACCTTCATATTGCAAACCTGGATCCTCCCTGACACACTCCCTGAGGACACTGAAACGTAACACTTCCTGCAATTGTTTAATTTCTTAGCAGCCTTGTTGCAAAACATTTTCAGGCAGAGGGGATTGTTTCATTTCCTGGCCTGTATTAAGGGGCTATATTTATTTGTTTCTGTGATCCACACCCCCCCCCCGGCCTTGATCGGAGATAACAAGTGGGTTTTATTTGAAGAAATACAGTTAGTTTTTTTTTTGTTTTTAAGAGCTGCACAACAACAACAACAACAACAGCATTGCTGGGTGGATATTGTTTCAGCATCCGTGCAAGTTGATCTGCGAGGCCTTGAGAAATTTCTTTGTGGCTGCCGTGTTTGGTTGCATTGAAATGTCAGATGCATTAGTAGGATTCTCGCTTCACCACTTCAAGGAGAACTATCTAGCGGACTAATGCAATATGGCTGCCCATTACCCCAAGCTGAGACTAGAGTGATGGCCAGCCTGTATTGATCTCTTCAATTTTTTCCTCTCCGTCTTTTTTTTTTGTTTCTTTTTTTTTTTGTTCTACTTTCTCTCTCCTCTGCAGGCACTATCTTATTGTGCACCTTCATCCTGGCTTCAGGTGAAGTTGGCAGAGATAACTGTAGTTTGTACTTTCCTGTCTGTCTGGAGTCAAGCCAGAGCGATGGGTTTTAGTTTTCCCATTTGATAAAACGACTTGGATTTCAGGAAAACCTCCCACAAAGTATCACTGTGGAATTGATCGCAGTAAGTTGCCAGCACAATGAGTTTTACATCTAGTCTGAGTTGCGAGGGAGGAGAAATTGGCCTGTTAAGGACAGGACTCATATTTAGCAATAGCAGGAGACCAGGGATGAAACCGGTCATAAAATAGACCACAGTACTTTCGCAGGACTCTCTGACTTTGCCAAGTCCCAGACCCGCAGTGAAAAGGCACGCTGGATTAAGAAGGACACAAAGATGTAGCACGTGAATGTCAGCTGTTTGTCAGTCCATAGTGATTTACTCCCAAGTGTTCAGCCAGAGAGACTGGGGGGAAGAGGGCCTTCCTTTTGACTATCGAGGTGATAAATATAATTGCAGCATTATAGATCCCCTGGGGGTTCAGGTTTGGAGGGTGTTGAGTAGTCACGCGGGGGGTCGAATCCATCAAGAGCCTCTAATTTAAAGGGATTTATATTTCACCAAGCAAAATGGCAATGCTGGATTCCTCACCCTGCCGTGCATTTCCAGAACCGAGGGCAGTGAGGATGAATAATTGAAGCAGTTAATGCAGTGCATGACCTATGGCACTCAAACAGATAAGCGCAGAACTTCCAAGGGCCTGATGAATTTAGCCATCATTATCATTAAGCTGACTTTAACATATTAATCATAGTTGGAGCAGAGGGTACAGGTTCATGGTGTATATAGTCTTATTATGCTGTCGTTGGATCATAGGTAAACGAATAAGTGAATAAGGTAAAGCTTTCAATGTCACAAACCAATTCACCTCGCTTTGACTTCAAGAAATTTCGAGTCTTTTGATATATTTTTGAAAAATCCACTTCCTGTCCTCACTCACCGACTGTAAACGACAGCTTAAAAGACCCCCATCTCTATCTCTAGTCCTCTTTCTTGAATTGACTTCAATTAGTTGTAATAAGACACTTTCTTCTCTCAGAACTTGACATTTATCTGTCTCACATCACACAGACACACGCTCTCCTCTTGCTTAAATCTTCTCTTTGAGTCGAGGACTCTTTCAAGTCCACACGGCTTCCTGTGACAGGTGAAAACGGCCTGACCCAACGCACAGTACTGTGGAACCACCGATACAACACTTGCTGTTTCATCGCGCCTGCCTTCCAAACTAACTGACTGACCATCTCACTAACTGACAGATGAGGGTTTCTGCAGCCATTCAATAATTTAGCCACTGTTGCACAACTACCAGCCTGCAGCCTTTAGGGTGGTTTCAAGCCTGCAGCACATTCACTTCTGGTGCTCTTTATTTCTGAAAATGGGATCTGCTCCAAATGCTTCTTTATCTTAATCAGTGGCTCCTGTGGTATCTGTCTGTATAATTGACTGTTGTGACCTATAGTACATTGCTGTTGAAGACTGTTAAACCATCATGACTCTTTACACAAGCCCCCAGGTTTCTTTTTTCTTTATTTTTATAATGGAGATAATGGATTTTCAGCAGATGTATGTTCTGTTTTCTTTTGTTTTTTCCCCCTCCCTGCAGTCACTATATGTATCCATGTACCTGCAGCCACACTGCAACTGGGAACTAAGAGCTGCAGCTAATATGAATTTAACCAAATCAGTCACAGCACAGAGCTAGAGCTTCCTGAGGAGAAAAAAAGGAAAGAAAGATAACAAATACAGTGTCATACTGTAGATTCAGGCTGAAATGATCTGAAATCTCTCTGCTGAAACAAAGCTTTAAATGCCGTTCCTTTGAGACCAACAGCGCTGGCTAGTCTGCACAAATGACATCAAGCACGTTTCACTTTAACAGGATACAACAAACCCTTAAGCAACAACCAGTACATTGGCAGTGTCTCCATGTTTAAGTTTAGTCCATGCAGGGAGGATAACAGCAGCTATCCCAGAGGTCCTTTGGCAGATACTCGATTATTTCTTATATCAAGAAAAAAAATCCACAATTTTTTGCTTGCTGATACTAGAAAAATGGAGAGTAAAGAGGAGGTTTAGCTGTTGTCATTTTCTTATCTTCTGCCGTCAGAAATTGCCACAGTAAACCTTGACTGGAGACGTGTGATCTCCCAGCGAAAAGCTGTTTATATTAAAGTAATGAGGCTGAAGAGAGTGGCAATTAAGAGATTCCTTCCACCTCTCTAACTATGCAGAGAAACTCAAACTAAAAGGTTATTCGGACTATTAAAATGCTTGAGTGGGAATAATTTTAATTGTTTCGGTAGACGTTTGCTGTTCACCGGGGGACAAAAGCTGCTTCAGTCTAGGGCCACAGTGGTTAAGATGTTCTCTGGCACAGGCGATCATATTATCTGTTTATCCAAAGTGCTTAAGAGGTTATCTTATCCTCCACACCTGTAATTACCACACCAGAGTAGGCCAAAAATCTTATTTATTTATTTTTAAAGCTATAGTTTTGCTTCTCTACTCAATAACTGGCTGATGAATAACAGAAAGCAATATCTAGTCATGTGCTAAAAGGCAGTTCTGATGATATACTGTGCCAAATAAAGTATTTAGCAACTGCTGTATTTAGTTAGTCTCTAAAGCAATCAGTGCCCTCCATCCAGTACAAACTCATTAGTGATGACCCGTCGGAGAGTGATTTATTGTCTGTATTAATATGCTCTCTGTTTGTTATTGCCAGCTGTGCTATCTGATTGGTTCAGGTTCCAGTAAGAGTTGTTTGATAATGACTTTAAATGAAAATTCAATGACAAGCTGCTGGATTTTCCCAAATCCATAATATAAAATCTGTAGCTTTATGTCCCTGTTGGTGTGGATTATTGGATTTGTTATAGCTGATATGTTTATAATTCCCTCACTCTGAGACTGATGCTCGGTTAGAAGGCGCAGTGTGAGCTTCATATTGCATACTATTGTGGTTAGCAGATTACAGTGAAATGTTACTGTGGGCACAGTAAGAATATACATAATCTAGACTGTGTAGCACGCATGACAGCTTCATTAAAATCAGCAGAGTCTTCAGCTCTGTTTTCATAGATTTTCATAGAGGATAAGAAAACAAAGCAAATATTTTGACCTTGGGCTTTTTCTGTGTGTTTGTGCGCATACATCTCTGTGTAAGAGCGGGTGAATGGGTGAGATCATCCCAGAGGCCTTATCATTTCTTACTTCTCTCCCATTAAAAAGGTGGAATCTGCATCGCCCAGTCTGTAAAAATTCCACACAACCCCAAGCTGGAAGATTACGACAAAACCATCCAACAACTGCTGGAAACGCAGCACTCGCGGGCAGTCATCATCTTTGCCAGCGAAGAAGACATACGGTGAGCAGCGCCGCACATTCTGGCTTCACCCATGTCTGTTCAGGCATGCTGATGATTTGCCATGTCGAGGTCTTTAATCTCTAAGTAGCAGCTCCCGAAGAAAGGCTAGAGGCACAGATTTACCATGTGCACGGGCTGTGTCTGCAACACAAACATACCTGTAACAACACAAACACAAGCATGCCTCTGAGGAGAAGTGGGAATACAGATCACAACAAAGCAACAGAGATATTGTTTCATTTACAATGCCCCATGGGTAGTGTTTACGTAAAGAAACACAGAATCAAACATTTACTGTGGTAACTGCAAATTCAGCTCGAACGACTAAAAAGTGGATGTGAAAGTGAAGGAAAAAGGAAAACAGACAGGAAAAATGTCTGTTTTCTTTAAGTAACAGATAAACACGTACCCACAAAACAGCTGTCGTCTCAGGTTTAATGAGATAAACCGGAGAACTGTGCATGAGATGGCTGTAATGTCCAAACAGCTTCTTAAAGCTGGCTGACGCTCTGTGTAATAGATATTAGATTGCACATGCCTTTTTTGCTTTCTCCTAATAAACATGAATGTTCTTGCAGGGGAGTTCTCAATGCCACCAAGAGAGCCAATCAGGTGGGCCATTTCCTGTGGATTGGATCTGACAGCTGGGGGTCCAAAAGCAGCCCGATCAACCAGTTTGAGGATGTAGCAGTGGGAGCAATCACTATACTGCCGAAACGCTCGTCCATTAAAGGTGGGCACACAGATATTCACATTACAGTCTTCACCGCATCTTTTGTTACGTTGCTTCGCTCATTAAGGGTGTCGTCCCCCCCCCCCCGCTTGATTAATTTGTTCATCAGTTCAAAGTCAACAATGCTAAAAACAAGAAAGTACGATATCAATCTAAATACTGTTAATACAATGCTGTCATTGTTACCTGTTGAGTTTATGACGCATAAATTTGCCAACAGTTGCTCATTTACACAGCAAGCCAATATAAGAAAACAATGGTGTTCACAGGAAGCCTTTATTTTTGGTTATCAAGTAAATTTCAATTCATTCATTAGTTTAGGATTGGAATAAGTACTTTCAGCTTCACCCTTTTTAAAGTGCTCACCAGGAGACGGTGGATTCATGCATTTGATTTTAATTCAATTCTTTATTCAATTCAATTCAATTCTTTATTTATTTGTCACATGTAGTTATAGCTGGTACAACATACAGTGAAATGTTTTTTCCGGCTAAAAAATACTCCCCCCGACTGTGAGAAACATACTAGAAAAACTTTTACCTAAACTAAGAGAAAAAAAAAAACAGGAGTAAGAATCATATATAAAAATGTAAAAGTGTATAATATCCTGTATAATATATATAAAAAAGTGTAACAGGTGTACCAGCCATGTGTTTGTGCTTATAAGTATATCCATAATCGTGCAAAGTATTGCACTGTAATGATTTGAAAAACTATAAAAATATACATATTTAAACACTTAATCCTCAAATTTTTCAGTTTTATAATAAAAGGATGGATCCATTCTGAAATCTATAAACAAAGACATTTATGTGAGTAAACCACAAACAGAACTCATCATCCTAGCTTCTCAAAAATGACAATAATCAGTCTTCATTTATCAGAACATTTAGAAAAGAAACTAGCAAACAAACTCTGCAGCCAGATGGTAGATACATTAGGTCTCGAGTAGTTCAAATAGGTTTTCCAAATTGGTCTGCTTTTGAATGTGATATGTTTGTGAGATATTCTAATGACACTCTATGCCAACCTTTAATACTTGGTTCTTTCTCACTAATCTACTTCAGTAAGAGGTTCTTCCTTTCAGAATAATACAGTACAATCCTCTCTTTCTCATTGGGATGAATCTACCAGGGAGACCTAAAATAATAGACTTTGGTCCATCTCCATTTTCAGCCCAGTATATATTCTGTCTGATAATACATTAGAATGGTGTTTTTGCAGCTTATGACATGACCAAAGGCCAATTTCTCTCTTGCATTTCAGGCACATTGGTGAAAAATTGGGGAGGAAATTATGTCTACAGTTGGGAGATATATGCATTCTGTATAACATATTGAACTGTACTGCTCTGGCACTATTACACACTGAAATTGATTTAGCATATCCATATATATATTCTCATTCACTATCATTGATTGTGACAGAAAGAGCCCCTTTCCCATTTATCCATAAGGTCTTGGAAAACTAAAGGTGGCGCAGCCTGCACATTTATCCTTGTAGCTGTTTGAAGCAATAGCTTCACAACAGGGCGTATTTCAGGATTTCCAGTTAAGGT
Source organism: Aulonocara sp. 'chitande type north' Nkhata Bay (assembly GCF_057382095.1). Classification (NCBI taxonomy): domain Eukaryota; kingdom Metazoa; phylum Chordata; class Actinopteri; order Cichliformes; family Cichlidae; genus Aulonocara; species Aulonocara sp. 'chitande type north' Nkhata Bay. Next base: position 30,959,153 of record NC_141363.1, read on the forward strand.
TGTGCTGTGCAATATGTAATGTGTTATTTGTTGATGGTGAAAGAAATCCTTTCTGAGGTTCCCATTTTACAGGGGTTTACACTAGCTTGTCACCCTCCCCCCAGTTTGTGTCTGTTCTCAGTCTTGAATCTGGGATCTTTTACATGTGAGGCAAACATGTTGACTGCTATATTACGGAGTAAATGATTATGGTTTGGCAGATTAAAAATATGCATTAGTTACTGACTGAAACATTCTGAAACACATACAGCACTTAACACATTTATTGGACCCCCTGTCATAAAAACAAGAAAACACAAATATTTTAGAACTCTGTCAAAAACACTAAAAATTCTATTATTATATATTTGGCAAAAAATAAAGCCAAATTTGAGCCGGCACACTGGACTTCTCTGAGACATCAGAAATTAATCAAGCATAACATTCAAAACTAATTTTTCTATTCAGGAATGGAAGTAAATAACTGTAATTTGGCAACCTAATCAAAACATAATGTGATTTACAAATTTTTTTTACAGAGTTTTTGTTAAACAGGAAATTTGAAAATGAATGGATAACAACAATAATTATATTTCAGCTTTAAAAATATAATTTTGATTAAAGAGCTTGCACATGCTGCAAGATTAACCATCACAGAAACATGAAAAAATGATTTTGGTAATTACCAGTACTGTTAATTTAGGACAACTGTGGTGTAAATCTTACATTTAATGGTGGTCCAAAATTTTTTTTTATTGTTTTAGCACAGTGTATTATACATATTCATATAACATATACATATTCTTTGTGCCATTTAACCAGGTCGTACATTTTTCCCCACTTTCCTGTCTCGTCTTTGCTGTTCTGTCACATAAACGTGAAACCTTATTAAGTTCAGATGGTGCATATTGCCTTTTTCTAGGGTCATGGCTCTAACCAAAGGTTGGTTCAGTGTTCAATCACTAGTTGCTAACGGCTGCACGAGTACTCCCGGGTGCCTCACGGGTAGTGTATTGTTGTTTTTAATGAAAATGAATTCATCTTCAAAGGCAAAAGTCAATATTGAAAATGATAAAACCCAAGTAATGAGCTGAAAAGATCTTAAAATGCTCCAGAATCATAGTTCTTTGTTGTTTCATCAAAGTGAACGATGGCTTTTACGTTTAACCGTCGTGTCATCCAGCAGATTGGACTGCAGTGAAAAAAGTATGCTGTAGAAATCCTGTAACATCATTAAACATATACTGATCAAAAATCTGCAATCTTCAAAGACTATTAAGAACAAGGACATATTTTTATTTACTTTCTTTCTACCCACTTCACCTCCCTCTGCATCATGTATTTCTGCTTCAGCAAACAATTTCCTACATCTCTCTGAATGACTTTTGACATCCTGCAGAGAACCAGCGTGTCCTTGTTCCCATCTTTGGCTGTGGATTGCACAAGACCAAACTAAAGTCAGTTAGAATAAAATGACTTATTTTTTCTTTTCTCAAACACAGAAATAAGTGACTGTAAACTTTTTCATCTCTGGAAGTCATCACAGGTATTAAAATTATTACAGAAGCACTGCCTCGTTATCAAAAGCGACGCTTAATGGTGGTTTTGAGAAAAACCTTAATAGTACACAAATTTTTTTTTGGACTATTTTAACATTTTATATCATTAATGTCTAAATGAAATGTCATTAACGACTCTGTTATTCTTTAAAACTGCAGTTTGAAGAAGTCTGCCCTGAAGAAAATGGAAGCGAACAAGGGAATTATATAGCTTCATTTGCCAGGACATGCAAAATTTACCACAGAAATATTCACAGCATGTGCCATCTATTTTAAGTTCTGTTCAGTGTCACAGGCCTAATAACCACTCATCATTACAATTGAGGAAATTTGAAAGGCTGGGTTTTATGAAGCTTTCCTTAATTAGGGGAGGTCTAGCCAGGACAAATGTACACTCTGGAGGCAGTGAGAAAATTATTAATCCACCATGCATTATTGATGGTCTTTGAAAGGAAAATCAGCTGAGTCATTCAGCTCTGATTAGCCATTATTACCTTTACCCACAACTCAGCCAATGGGACTGGATAACAAAGAGTGGATACACAGTGACATTAAAATGGGGAATTCAGACTCTCCTCCAGTCATTTGGGATGCTATAAAATATATCAGACGACATCAGCCTGTCGGCCAAATATGCTGACATTTAACAGTGGCAATGACTGATATTTATCTGTGGCTTTGCATCAATTTGATTTTAAATGTTCGAATGTGCCATTATGAAGAATTAAAAGACTGAAACAGTGAAAAGCAATATTTTTGGAATGACAATTTCTGGATTTTTCTGGCACAAAAGGGGAAATAACATCCATCCATCTATTTTCTTCCACTTATCCAATGCAGGGTCACAGTGGGGCTGTAGGTTATCGCAGCTGCGACTGAGCGACAGGCGAGGTACAAGTCACCAGTCTATCGCAGGGGAAATGACAAGAAAAGCAAAACTAAGGACGTGACTATGGCCATTAGAGATTATCCAGATTGTTATTTTAAACATAGATATCAGCTCAGAATTCCAGAACTGGTTCAACCCCATTGTAGATAGAGCTGTTTGCTCAGAAACAACAGTAAAAAATGACTGCACCATGGTGCTTGCGGGGGAGTTTTGTCCCAGCTCGCTTCGCTGACCCACATTGGGTGGTAAAGTTTCACAGAAAAGAGAAAAAAATCACCACACAGGCTTTCTTTTTTTGTTTGCAGCAGGTTATTTCTCATAAAGATGATTCTTCATACAGGCACCAAAGCCCTGCTGAAATATGTGTTAAGTTAATATATCACGCCTTCAATCCATCTCCGTTGTAATGGATTTTATGAAGTGAAGAAAACCTGCTCAGCACCTACAGCTCCTCGTAGCCCGAGGAAGCGGGCTTTGGCATCACTTACTATCCCTGCGTTATTTATTCCGCATCCTGGTTTTTAATTAGTGTAATTTCCTAGATGAAAGAAGTGATTAAAGTTCCACGGGGCTTGAGAGGAAGAGGAACCACTAAAGTCAAATTTTGATGAAGTAGTGTTGTTCCTACACCTAGCAACCAGCACTACTGCACCACCACCACCGAGCTTAAAGTTTCAGTACATTTCCTCTAGCCCTGAATTGGTTGGTAATTGGTCCGGAACTGAGCCATTCTCCTCTTTCCTCTCTTCCAGGGTTTGATGAATACTTTACTGCACTCACCCTCGAGAACAATCGCAGGAATGTCTGGTTTGCCGAGTTTTGGGAGGAAAACTTCAACTGCAAGCTGCTGAGCGCCTCAAAGAAAGAGGATACCAGCCGAAAATGCACAGGTACGCGCACCAATTATGAGCATCTCTGCAGTACACTAAAAAGGTGATGCGTAGTTTCACTCTCCCACGTCAGCGCCCGGTTGATTCGAACTTGACCTTTTGCTTGCACTTGAAGCTGCAGGTAAACGATTAGGGTTTAGTTTTTTTTTGTTTTTTGTCTGCTGTGTATCCAGAAAGTCTAACACCAGGTGTTTCTATCCAGCGGGTGCAGGACAGGCAGAGTTTATTATTAGAAAAATAATGCACCACGTGTCTTTCTACAGTTGCAGACTGTCTCCTCTTGTGGCTAATGTCCTGTAACTCTTTAATCCCATATTCCCTCAATTCCCCCCTTAACACAGTCACCTTGGCAGCTCAGCACAGTAACTGAGCCAGAGACTAATTTATTTAGCTTGGAAAGTGACAGAAAACTATGTCTTCTGCTTTAGTACTAGTAGTATTAATGAAAGGCTTGTTTCTTACAGTGATTCATGCTCATTTTACCTAAACTTGCCTGCCAACGGCGTGACAGGCATTGCACTGCATCTATTATCCATGTGGATGATGCCTGTGATGTGGGATGCTCTATTAATCTTGCTTGCATACGTGATGATGGTAATAGCAGCGTGACACAAATTACTGTTTCCTGAAGGATTTTGTTCCCTTTATAATCGCCTGTTTGGTGTCTTTTATCATGTGTCAGAGACAATACTCTTCCACTTAGTGAGCCCCACAAAAGCTCTGTAAAATGACTGTAAATGCCTTTTATGTTTTCTTCAGTTCCCCTGAAAATGGCTGTACAAATGCCTATATATTGGCTCTTTTCAAACTGCAAGCTGAGTTGATATTTATGAATATTAAATACTAACAACAGGCTTTTTTTCCCTGCAAAGACTGTCCATTGAGCAGCTTGTACCGAGCTCAGAAAATCAAAAAGGTCATGTGTGGGCAGAAATGTATGTTCTTAGAAATGGGCTAGAATGTCAGCGCAGATCGCTTTTGAACTTCGTTATTTTATTGAAATATTCTGCATTCTTTATATACTTATGCTGTATTGCCAATTATCATCACTCAGGTCTCCTGTGAGCAGCTATAACTGAGGAGGAAATCATCGTTCAGTCTCCTTTTTGATGGTGCAGGTTTTTTTTGTGTTGTTTTTTGTTAAGTAGGAGTGTGAATATTTCGATTATGATGATAATGATGATGATGATTATCATCATTAAAAGGAGATGTAGTATTTTTGTTGTTATAATTTCCATAATTTCACCCTTTGAAATACAATTGAGTTTGCAACAACAACAAAAATCCTGTCGAGCTTGTACGTTACATATTCAGTCGGTGTATCGGCAGCAGGACGAGGCAGAACCTTTACAGCAGCCTGCAGTGAAAGGGCAGTCCACCGGGGGAGGGGGGTATCAAAGGGCGGGGGGGCCCTGTAGAAGAGTCTAAAGTTCATGATCTTCATCACCTTTCCGATGGGACAAATGAGGTCAATTATTAGGCGTTTATTACTTTCTAATGCCCTGCAGTAATTAAATGTATTTGCTGTATTTGTCATAAACACTTTCTCATGATCCAGCTTCCACGTGGGAATTAAATGTGTTTTCTTATTTCCTGAGCCACATTGTCGCTTTAGGTGCAATTCCTTCAGAATCAAAACTGAAGTAAGAACAACAAACGGCAAATTGAGGAATGAAAAAAGGAACTGGAGATGACAGGGAGAGCTGCAGGAATGTAACGTCTAATGGTTCATAATGCATTTGGCTCTTAGTCTTCGTCTTCGTCTTCCTCCCTCAGGCCAGGAGCGCATCGGGATCGACTCCAAGTATGAGCAGGAAGGCAAAGTGCAGTTTGTGATTGACGCAGTGTACGCCATGGCCCACGCTCTCCACAAGATGCACCGGGACTTATGTCCTGATCATCCTGGCGTTTGTCCGCGGTTGGAGGCAGCAGAGGGAAAAACTCTGCTGAGCTACATACGCAACACCAGCTTCAACGGTGAGTGACACGCTGTAAAAGTTCGGATGTTTACAGGCTGCGCGGGTAAGAAAAACAAACTCAATTATGGTATCGCTTAAGTGTTTAGAATTTTGGACTGCATTTAAAGCTTGTACGCCTGAGAATAAACCATGTCAAAATTCAATTATCAGCTACTTATCAACATTGCAGCTGTTGTCTTACTTAACAGCACGAGCGGTTTCTGTCCAGCATCTTTCAAGCTCTCTTTTTGAGCGAGTGGATAATAGAATCAGCTGAAAGAGAAGCTGTGCAAACATTTATTCATTAATGGATTAATCATCTTTGAGCATATTGTGGTTTTAAAAAGCCAGGTTCCTCTCAGTGTGTCTTTTTTTTTTGTTACGGTTTTGTGGATTACTGCTGGGCCATGAGGAAAGACTATATAAAGTTTCTGGTAGATAACAAAGCAAAAGCAGGGTCAGCATTGTTCACTTTACAGGTGCTGGTAGGTTTTGGACAAAAACAAAGAAGCTTCCTCTTTTTTCACTCGATATTCCAACCAACTGTCCAGCTACATTCTCACTTTAAAAGTTGTGACACATGAATTTCAGGCAGTGTTGGGAGAATCAAGTCTAATTAGTTTTGGTTTGAGGGGACCTGTCTGGATAGAGAAGGCAGGAGACAAAACACATGGATTATTGCATATTTATCAGTACTGTTCGCACCAGAGTGCAATTAGATAGTTCACTGACTTTATCCAAGGAAACTCAAGACCATTTAGTATCCTATCTGACTCAGTTGGACATTTGCATTTCCAGCATACAGCCAGTATTGAGAAAGCAGTGCATGTGTTAAAGTGGTTATAAAGACAAAAAATAATGTCGGTATTTTATTAGAACTTGTAGCAATAAGAAGACTAATCATATTTAAAATATGAGTGTCAGACTGTTCCTTTAATTAACACTTAATTCCTGAGTATTTTAGTTGCTTTGTGTGCACATCATGTGAGTTAGAAAGAAAAAAACCAACTTAATGGCCATAAAAGCCATTTCAGGCTACCTCCTCTGTTTTTATGTGTCAGATATGTAACATTTTGCATTGATATGATACTTGATGGGCCTACCTGTGCTTGAATAACTACATTATTCATCCCTGTGCAGAAATCAGAGGATCCTTAACAATTAATGCCGAACGGCTTTTAATGACAGCTGTTCTAAAATGCAGAGAGCAAAGGAAGAAGAGAGACTGGGAGACGAATTTAAAACATAGAAACCTTTGTCATTACAAATCTGCTGGCATGCATGTCAGCCTGTGATCATTAAAGGCTCTTTTGAAGTACACGGTGTCTTCACAAAATGTTCTAGATAAGATTCGGCTAGCTTTTAGATCCTAGTGATTCAAGCACGGCTATAATCTTCTCTCAAAACTTTAGAAGTGGACCCAGATAAAAATGACACTTTCCTTAAGTAGTATGACAAAATCCTGCAGTGTAGTATATGTAGGAATAGTGTACCTCTGGCTACGTTACTCAGAAGGCACATTGTACTAAGGATTTACCTGAGATTGCAGTATTTCCTTTCCTTTTGGAAGGGCATATCCTCTCCTGTGGATTGTAGGTTCAATTCCACAGGCCATCTAGCTTGTGAGGGGGTTCTCTCAGGGTACTCAGACTTCCTCCCACAGCCCAGAGGCATGGTAGCTTATTTAGTGAATCGAAATTGGCCGGGTGTTAATATGAGCTGGTAACCTGTTTAGGGTGTACCCCACCCTTCACCTCACGACAGGCCCCAGCACCCCAACGACCCTAAACCGATAAGCATACGAAAATGGATAGAGAGATGTATGGATGGATGGAGACCCAGTCTTTTAAACATTTATCTTATAACTGAAAATTAACAGGAACATTCGATTCATTTATTTAAAAGCATGACTCAAACAGTAATATGCGCATATTATTTTACTGCAACATTAAAGTAGATGAAAGTTTCACAAGTCTTTTTTCTTTCAGATGAATGCATTCATTACTCTAAAACAGAGATCAACCCTCTGATTTTCCTTGAACCTGCAGCGCATATTTACTGCTGTTATTAATTCACGTGCAGCTCCAGGAATTTGAACAATTAAATTTCTAGCGTGGTAATCAGACTAAATTTCCATTTCATTTCATTATTCGCTCAGAGATCCTGTTGTTCGTGTTAGTTCTATCTATTCAAATAAGGTTGTTCAGTCACATCCCATCCCCCCAATGTCATTTTCAGTCAAAACAGAAGGCGTGTGTTAGGGAAGAGTTAACAGTTTTCACAACAATCCCATAATTATGCAGTGTTTTGTTATTTAAGTAGTAATACACCGAGCAACACAGTTCTTTCTTTTTTTTCTTTCCCACAGAGCTCTGATTTTCTTTGCTTTTTTATCCAGTGCATTTCAGTTCAATTCAGGTTTATTTATGTAGCCCCAAATCACATCAGCTGTCACGTCAGGGTGTGAGTTAAAGACTCTATCTTGTAGAAAACCATATCAATTAAGAAATATAAGAAAGCACTTATAGGTATATTGGGGATATTGGGAAGGAAAAACTACCTTTTAACAGGAAGAAGCCTCTGGCAGAACCAGGGTCAGGGAGGGGCAGCCATCTGCTGTGGCCAGTTGAGGGGGGAGGGAAAGACAAGAGGAAAGAAAAAGAGAGCATAGAGAGAGAGGACAAAACACTAACTAAGGTAGAGCGAAGACAAACATTTAATGACACACTGCAATCATCCAGGCAACAACAGACCAAACTAAATTGCTTTAAAAATTTGTTATTGCAAATACGCATTCATCAAAACTTTGAGAACCAGGTTTAATGAATGAGTGCCAATTTTGGGAGGCAGCATTTGACTGAGGGCTGCACAGGAAAAAGGGAATCGTCAAACAGTTTTTGTTAGCATTTGAAATGCGTCTATTCAGAGGATGGGTTTTTATTTTCTGCTTCTTTATAGTTTTTTAACCATCAGTGAAATGGCTGTTGCAGTTTTCAATACCGGTTGTATTTGACAGTGTTAGGACGATTGAGTGTGCTATAGCTGCTGTATCAGAAGAAATTAGTCCTGTCCTGCATTGCTGTATAAATGTATGACATAAACAGTGGGTGAATAAAGTAGTATGGTCACCAAAAGGACCAACTTTGACCTGTAGGCGTCACGTAAAGAATCTTTTCTGTAAATAATTTTTTGCAAAATGATGAAATGCAAAAATTCAACTCGTAGGATATCACCAAGCTCACTGTTGTCACTGAAAACATGCGATTTTTACAAACTTTTAATGTTTCTAAGAAAATATCTATCTATTACATATATTTCAGGTACTAAAGGACTAGTATTAATTGCAGATGGATGGATGTTTGGTGCTATAGTGAGTATTTACAGCAGCAGGCTGGTGTATATAAGATCAAGGCTCATCATAATGAAGCAACATATTCAGTGCATTAAAAATAGACTTTGGTAAACACTGAGGAACTGAAAAAAATGCAAGGCTCTGGCTGCAGAAGTTGATTTCAGTATGAAAGCTGTGATTTCAGATAATACTTTTTATTAAATCAGTGCTTTATTTTCTTCATATTTCTTGACATTGAAAATTAAATTATATCAGTAGAAATATTAAGGGTAATATGTGATATTATGCACTAAAATTATCCCGATGCATTAAAAGTATGTATATGTGAAACTTGGTTGACACTAAGCATTGCAGTGATGAAATTTAACAAGGTTAATTACACCATATAAATACTTCTATACTAAAAAAGTGTGAAAGCAAACTTGTGTTATTGAGCTAAAGGCTAAAGAGCCGCCTGCCTTTCTTTAACACTGTCGCTATGGCAGCAGTGCAGAGTTCCAGCAGGCAGGAAGCCCTCTGAGTTTAAGGTGGAACTAAAGCAGCAGACTATATGCAAACGACAGAGCAATATAAATATTTCAAGAAGGCCTTAACCAAGTGCAGATTCATGCACTGGATTGACAAGCTGTTGCCCAACCTCGATAACCATCTGGATTCATGCTGCTGACTTTTCTGTCATTTGGCCTTAGAAAACATTTCATTTTGGTAATGACAAATAAAGAAGTTCATGTGAACCAAAAATAAGATTTTCCATTTTCAGTCTCCACAGCCTCTTCCTGCCTTGTTGTATCTCACACCTTTTTATAACTGGTTGTTCTGTTGGTGCTCTGTCAGGCGTATCTCGCTGCCCCTTATTGCATTTAGACTGGAACCATGCACATTATCCTGTGTGTGTGTGCCGCTGCTAACGCGTGTTTGAGAGCCAAGGAGTGTAAACCTCCTTTGTTGATCTCCCCACCGTGCTGGAGTCACAGAGCTGAAGAATGAGAGGCAGAAGGGAAAAAAAAAGAGGAGAGAATAATGATGCGAGAGAAACACAGCAGTGGATCCCTAGTCCACCCACACTGCTCTGCACCGCACAGCAGCAGTACACTTTTGTCATGTCTTAGTTCAGAGCCACATGCAAATGCATAAATCTTTCATCATAGACAGCATTCTCGCTTAGGATTCTACACAAAGCATTTTGTTCCCTTGAAAATATCAGGCAATAGAATATAAAAATTAATTTCTAATGTCCTTTTATCTGCGCACACAGAAACGCCACTTAATTATTTGCTCTGAAGCCGAAACTGAGCGCCAAGTGCCCAATCATGCGTGTGACTTTACTGAATGACTGTGTGTTTGCGCACGCTATATATTTTTGCTGGGGCGTGCAATAAGAATGTTAACCCTGTGACAGCTTTTGCTCACTGGTGTCAATACCTTGTCAACATCTTTATACACTGTGTCAACAAGTCTACTCTCTGTTTGGTGGAAGCCGAAGTGACAGGACGGTGACTGCCGCCCACCCGGTTTGGGTTTGGTTTTCATATCGACAGAGTTTTCAGTACGCCTTTGACAATACACTTGAATTAATTCTGAACACCCGTCCCACTTCATTTTCTGTGCTGACACACAGATGCCTATGAATTAGTGTTCTACTTTTAAATTGAAACATCAGTGGGTCAAATGGCTCCACTGCTGCTATTTCTGTAGTGGTAATGTGGAATATATGGTGCTGTCACTTTGCATAACCGCAAAATGGGAGAGATTCGTGTCTCTGCATCGACACTGTAAGGGCCACAAACTTTCATTTGTAATACACAATCGTGTCACAAAGTCAAAAAGAAAATTTGGGTGCTTGTTCACAGTATTTTATTTAAAAAGCTGGTTATTTTGTTCTCTGAAATTGGATTTTCTCTCGCCTCGTCTGCCTTTCTTGTTTAACAAGAGACTTTTAGCCTGAAACTTTTGTAGAGTGTTCAATGACAAATGTCCTTGGAAAAAAAAAATAAACTGGAGGGAGATGAAATTCCCTTCTGGCTGAAAACTAAGGAGAAGGTGCGGTGGCCTTACATCCAAAAGCCACAAGCTCTGTTCTAGTTACAAAAAACAACATGTTCCCAAAGTGTTGTGGACATATGCTCGTGGTCCATTCTCTTCACTTATTATAGCCAGAGCTATTAAAGTACTTAATTCCCATGCCAAGTGTCATCAGGCTCCCCCTGTCCCATTTCAAAAATGGTATCGCCATCCGTGCACGTGAACCACTGTATGCTTTGCCAAGGTGAACAGACTTGTGAAATACAGCAGTTTTTTTTCATTCCCTCCTGCATTGTGAGGTGGTAGAAATGACCTCATCAACAATGCAGACTTCACGTATGAAATAAAGTACAACCTTTATTCTGCTAATGTCATTCAGCGCTCCCTGCTGTAAAGGAGAACTCACGTTGACTGGCATTTGCATTAAAATGTGCACACATTAACACGTGTACCAGTGTTAAAATAACTGACAGGCTCGAGAGCCTGCAGAAGTTCAAATAAGGAAAACCTTAGATATTTAAATGTTTCAGATGTCCACAGTCATCTGGAAGCTAATTAGTGAAATCTTCAGGGCACCGCTTAAGCCTGGATGCTGCACACTGAGAGCGGATGGGGACTGGAAGAGGCTTTGGCTGACCTGTTTGTCCTCCTTACGTCCCCAGTTGTTGACCAGAGTGTGACTGAAATGCAGCACTACTTTTAATCTGCGGAGGTGTGCGCTGTTTTTAAGGAGCAGCAGCCAGTTCTTGATATTAGAGTTGAGAGTCCACATGACTAACCATGTTTTAAATGTGAGAATATATTCTGCCAGTGGGCATTGTGCAGGCGTGATGATGAATAGGAAGCAGGTAAGAAAGTGTTATAGTGGTCAGTAGGGAGCTTAGTAGCTTTCTAGACTTTTTTTGTCTGTTATTATCACAAAGGTTCAAGATATGCGTCTTTGTTTTTGGAGGTTTATATTTGGAGAAAGGCACACAGACTCCTTTGCTTTGTCCTTGTAGGCCACCAAGGAGTCGGGAGAAACGAGGTAAAGGGTTTTTTGTTTTTTGTTTTTCCACACCAACGTCTAACACTTTTTCTTTTTTTTTTTTTGCATCTTCTCTCTTGCTCTGCTCTGCACAGGCAGTGCCGGCACCTCTGTTGTGTTTAACAAGAATGGCGATGCTCCAGGACGCTATGACCTGTTCCAGTTCCAGATGACCAACTCCTCTACCCCAGAGTATAAAGTGGTAGGGCAGTGGGTGGAGAACCTCCAGCTCAGGGTATGATGATTTACAGCCGCTGATGAAACAGACAAGAGGCATGCGTTTGCAAATGTTGGCATGCGTGATGATAAGGGATATGTGTGTGCCGATTCTACAGCACGAGGACTTTGTGTTTTCCAAAATTGAAATCTCTCAAGGTGTGCATTTTTTTACATCTCAACTATGGAAACAAATCAGGTGCAGACATTTTTACTTCCACTCTGATTGATGTATTTCAGGTGGAGAAAATGAGCGTTTGCAATTTAACATGCAAAATAAAGTGTTTGCTTTACCCAGCAGACAATATTTCATCATTTTCAGGTCTTATATTTTCCTCCAGCAACAAATAGAGAAACGCACACACATTTCAACTGATGTGTTGCTCTCCAATGTAAGCCAAATGTTAAACATATTCCAAAGTCCTACACAAAGTTACTTTAGACTTAATAAAAAAATGTTTATAACCATAATTGAAACTTGGTTCTGTTAAAAGTTATCAAATATCCTGAAAGCTGCTTTTTTAATAGGAAAGAAAAAATATGCAGGGAAACCAGACTATTTTAAATCTAGTGCATGAAAAGGGATAAAAGGATTTTAGTTGGTCACATTTAGTATGTTATTAAAAAGATCTGATATGTTTCCACCAGTGAAAGAATGTTTGGGCAAGACTAATACATCAGAAGCAACACGATTTGGGAGTTCAATATTAAAAAAGAAAGAAGGAAATAAAAAGAAAACCAGCTAGCTGAGCTCTCACTGATGTTGCATATCATTATTCTTTCACTGCATCTTCTGGAGGACTGAGGGTGTACAGTGGAAGCTAACTTATGTCAGTCCGTATACTCTGTGTTGTGGCAGCAGAGAGCTACCAAAGATGTCGCTGGAAGGTGACACCTGAAATACACACCTTCCGTGTTCCCACTGCAGCTCGCTAGCTTTCCTGCACTACACGATGAAAGTCTATGATCACATTTTATCAGATGAAATGAAAGTACAAGTTAAACCGTATGACGGCTCTGGGTGCGTTACAGGGAAAGGGAAGGATATTAATCTAAAAATATGTGGATGTGTGAGTTGTTTGACATTTTTGGCACATCCAAATGAAAGCTGAACCCATGGAATAGCAACATGGATTTTGCATTTGGAACTTAAATTCACCTACTGTCTAATATAGGGTTTAGGTGCAAAGCTGGAGGCTGCAGCTGCTTTTTTAAGTGCAGGGAGTTGGTTTCATGCCACTGTAATAGATCTCACTGTCACAACACGAGAAATGGGCTCAGGTGATTCATCTGGGCAATAAAGAAACTGATGAGTTCTTATTTTTTCAAGGCAAACATGGCTCGACATTTACCATATGATAGGATGAAACCTGAGCTGAAATTTCTTTGTAACTCAGATTAGGAAAAAAAAGAAAAGAAAAAAAAAGCATGACATTTACATACCGATGAGTCAACATTTGCATAATGGTTCTCAGGGATGACAAGAATTCAACTAAACCAAATGCATTTGATAGAACAGGTGGAACAACGTCTGCTGCTGGAGATTTCTTCTTCGTTCTGTTTTAGTGTGATTACAAACCAAATGCTGTTACAACACAATTATATCCTAATGCAGAAAAAAAAAGAAAAGAAGGTGTTACTGCGTTCTGTAAGCGCCGTCTAATTTAAAGGTTTCGTTGGAACGAGCACCCTGATACACTCTGCGATGATCAATAAAGAAATTCAATGCGATGCTGTTCCAGCTCGCAGAAACTCAAATTAACTGTAAAATTAACAAATAAAACAAAACCCAAATAGCAGCCTCCATAGCAAGTCCAAGGTGTCAAAAATCTTGTTTCTGGTCTCCATGGCAACAGAGCTGTTGGTCTCATTACTGTTTCCACACTGTGTGTAATCGGGAGGTTTTCCAGAGAGCACCATTCATTGTCCAAATAACAAGTGGCACCTTCATGCCCTCAGATAAATGGCAGATGATAATCTACCCAGACAGCACAGAAACAACACATTCGTCATACAGGTGCACACATCGCAAACACACTGCAGCTGTGTGAGAGTGCGCGTTTGTGTGCGAGTGGGGTGCATATCTGCATGTGCAATTAATGGCAGTTGCCACATGTGGAGGAGGTGATGCTATCACCTGAGGTGATGCCAGACTCATGTCATATGTGATGGTATTTGCACCTGGTGCAATTTTTTAAAACCAATCCATGTTAATCTTAAAGAGTCTGACTGTAAAGCCATAAGTGTTTGAAGTTTGTAACAAGTGTTTTTTGTTTTGTTGATATGTTAAAGCCCATTTGAGTCTACAGAAAGACTGCAACAAATAGTGTATTTTCAAAAATGTCAAAATATTTCCTTAGAAATGTTTGAGCTGCAGGAAGCAAGGACAAAAAAAAAAGATTTCACTAACTGTCTCATTATATCTTGTTTCTCTAAACCTTACAAAAAAAGAAAAGTAATGGTACATTTGATAAATTGATGTTTGCGGATGATGAAGGATTTCTTGTGTTTTCCTTAAGTCTGGCAGTCACATAAGTATTAGATGTGATGTCTCTGGTTTAAGTTAAGATAACAGGCTGCAGGCTCGATCTTCATATTTATTGAGCAGGTGAGCCAAAAATAAATAAGTAAATAAGAAAAAAACAGATAATCTTTTCCTAAATGTTGCTGGTCTTTGATGCTGCCTTGTAGAGATTTTCTGTAAAAACAAACATTCAGTCCGACGGACTAAAACGCACTGTGCGTATCACTGAAGTCTAATAAATGATAATCACCCTCATTGTAATGCAGATATTATTATCTTATTAAGTCAAGCATGAAACACATTCTTGTTGATCAAACGGTTTAAAAAAACAAACCACAAAAAAAGGAAAATACGTTGAGAGATTTAATTTGACAGCAAAGTGTCGCGAAATTATGGGGAATGACAACGGCAGCATTTAACTATGACTGTCTCGATAGCGCTCACAAGTTGAACATTTAACCAAACATAGTACTAACTTCTTCTACAGTGAAGAAAACCATTTTAACACCATCAATACCACAACACCAGCAAAGTCAATGCCTAAAAAAAAGTAAAGCTAGTAAATCTTTCATTGTTAGCTCGCGCTGCACTGGCATCAGTACTCACGAGCTTTCTCGGTAAAAGCTGTTGGATGGCCAAGCTGACAGCCATTGAGTGTGAGATGTGTGCAGTTCTACACACTCAAATTTTGACAGTTATGATTGCACGAGCCAGGAAAATGTGATGCACTGCATTTAGCCTTACTTCTCAGTGCGAAAGCACTTAAGCAGTCAAAATTGTGACTCTGGAAGTAATCGCATGATTTCTGGCACAGTTATGGCCAACCCTGAAGCCCCGTAATGGGCCAGGAGAAAAAAGTCTGTAATGTATGTGCATCTCCCTTAAACAACCAATTGTCTTCTTTGCCATCATCTGCACCGGATAAGCGAAACAGTGGGAACACGTCGGCTAAACTACACATGCATATTGGTGTGCGTCTTTATGAGTACACTTGAGACAAACAAAATGAGGACACGCAACAACAAGGAAGTCAGAAACTCGACAGGGAGTCTTTAAGTCATGAATACACTTAACATCAAAGCACGCTACAAAAAATAATCACTAAATTCAATCCCTCTTCATTTTCATGTGATTGTTATGTTGCGCTATACACCTCGACACATTGATGTATTTCAGGCTTAAAACTTGCGCCCCAGAATACGAATGCCTTTTGTTTTTGTTGGACTCGGTTTAGTTCTGTGATACTGCTGATGACTGATATTGCCGCGAAAGCGTGTTGGTGTATCTTTTATCTTCTGCTTCTTTTAAAGTCACGGATCAGTATACTTTCATAATAAATAAAAAGATCAGCTCAGAGTACTTTGAAAGTTTTTCTTTTTTTAACTCCCTAGCAAAATATGTAAGAGTCTTAAAATTCTATTTCTTCTTGGATTTTTTTTTTTTAAAGGGCTGGCTTGTACATCGAAGCTATAGTTTGAGCTTAAATCATGAAACACCTTTGGGCCTCTTTGGTTTAGACCTTCAGATAGTGTGTCTGTATACTGCACTTTTCAATCATAACTAGAAATGGCTGTGCAAAGTCTAACCGAAGCATTTTGCAATCCCAAATCCCATTCTCCTTCCTTCTCATCACGTATTTCATACCTCACTGGCTCCTGTATTAAAACATAATGTCTTTTGCATTTCACATCACTTTATTTTTATTTCACTGAACAAAGGTAGGCTCTGTTGCCATGGTGATTTCAATTACTTTCAAGTATTAGAAAAGGCAATCCCTCCAAGAAATTGGCAGGAAAGATGTTGTGCTGTATTAGGTTCATCATTTTTTTTTCTACACATTTTCCCTCCCTACCGTTTAGACTGCATTGAACTTTGTTTTTGCAATGCAACTTCATAAGCTTGAGAATATAGCAACAAGTGAGAAGTTAATATGATGCGATAAGACACCTTATTAACTGTTTCAATACATCAAGGGGGCTTTTAGTTCAGGGGATTACTTGAACAAAAGCTTTCAAACACTTTGGCCGTGTTTATTATGAGTATCCACCCTTGTAGCAGTGTATATGTATGGCAGAAAATAAGGAAAATCATAATTTAATGTTATGTTGCCTCAAAATACAGCTGCTTACCAATACCCACATGGTATCACTTGCTTATCTCACTGTTGCTAACCCCTTATCCTGTGGTGTCTCACATTTTTCCCAGCTGGAGGAGCTTCAGTGGCCAGATGGGGAGCAGGAGGTGCCTATCTCTGTGTGCAGTCTGCCCTGCAAAACTGGAGAGAGGAAGAAGAAAGTAAAGGGCATGCCGTGCTGTTGGCACTGTGAGCTCTGCGATGGCTACCAGTACCAGTACGATGAAACTTCCTGCAGACTGTGTGCCTATGACATGAGGCCGGACTCCAACAGAACAAGCTGCCAACCTATTCCCATTGTCAAGCTGGAGTGGCATTCCCCTTGGGCTATTATCCCCGTCTTCCTGGCCATGCTTGGCATCATCGCCACCATCTTTGTCATGGCAACTTTCATCCGCTACAATGACACGCCTATCGTGCGGGCATCGGGCAGAGAACTGAGCTACGTCTTGCTAACTGGCATCTTCCTGTGTTACATCATCACGTTCCTCATGATCGCCAAGCCTGACGTAGCCGTGTGTGCCTTCAGGAGGATCTTTCTGGGCCTGGGCATGTGCATCAGCTACGCCGCACTGCTTACTAAGACCAACCGTATTTATCGGATCTTCGAGCAGGGGAAGCAGACAGTGACAGCTCCTCGCTTCATCAGCCCCACCTCCCAGATTGCTATCACTTCCAGTCTAATCTGCGTGCAGCTGCTGGGGGTGCTGGTGTGGTTTGCTGTTGACCCTCCAAACACTATCATCGACTACGATGAACAGAAAACCATAAACCCCAGGCTGGCCCGCGGAGTGCTCAAGTGTGACATCACAGACCTACAGATAATCTGCTCCCTGGGTTACAGCATCCTGCTGATGGTGACCTGCACTATCTACGCTATCAAGACGAGGGATGTACCAGAAGACTTCAATGAAGCCAAACCCATTGGTTTTACTATGTACACAACTTGCATCGTCTGGCTGGCCTTCATCCCGATTTTCTTTGGCACAGCACAGTCAGCGGAGAAGGTGAGTCATTTCTCTCTCTCTCTCTTTGTCACCAGACTTCTCTTTTGTCTGTCTCTTTCTCCCTCCTCACACATTTCACTTTCATTTCTTTAGCCCCGCTATCCCCAGTAGTGGAGTTAGGTTAATTGGTGAATCTGAATTGCCCATAGATGTGAATGCGAGTGAAAATGGTTATCTGTCTCTCTGTGTTAGCCCTAGCGACCTGTCCAGGATGTACCTTGCCTGTCGCCGTATGATAGCTGGGATAGGCTCCAGCCCCCTGCGTCCCTGATAATGATAAGCAGAAGAGGATGGATGGGTGGTTGGATTTCTTTGGCCCCGTTTTTATCTTGTTCAAACATATTCATGTATGTGCATATTCGTGCAAACACACACATACATTTAGTGACTACGTGATTTATGGATTTCTTTTCTTTTTGAGTTCATATTTACATAGCTCAGACATTCAGGGAATAGACATGTAAAGACAAAGGAAGGGCTGATGGTAAGCACCAGAATCCTTGAATGCCTGAGAGGGATACACAAGGGGATGCTGGCAGCTCCAGATGCTATTTTGGCTCTCATGCCTGGGGCCCAACATATACTATTACGCTTTATTCTGGAGAGGGAGACAAGCAGTTTGGGCAGGTGGAAAGGTGGAAGACGAGAACGATGAGGACCAAGAGGAGAAGGAATGCAGAGAGAAATGAGGGGGTAAATAGAAATTTGATTCAACACATTCCATCTCTTGACAGCTGCACTCTACTCAACAAAGCAGTTGACATTGTGTGCTACTGGAGTTGATTGAGAATATGACACTCCGACCTTCTCTGCTAGTCATTGCTTATCTGGCCAGCGCTGCGCAGAATACAAATACGTTCATCCGCTGGACGCGCGTGCTTCTCAGCAGGCCCGTGAGTACGAGACGAAGCCAAGGAGAAGTTTTCCACTGACAGAATATCGATGCTGACAGGAAAGTGTTGCTCCTAACCTTTTGAGAGGCACGCCGTTCAATATCCTTCCTGCTAAGCTACCACATGAGATGGATCAGAAGCTGATTTTCCTCATCTCAATTTGCTGCTGATTTCATAGATGAATTACACCCTCAGCAGCGATTAGGAGTTCATTATGTTACTTGCGGCGACTAGCGAAGCAGTAATGTGTTTATCTTTCCCCCTTATGCAGTTAACTCTTTCCTCGCACTGGATCATTGCCTCGCACACACCTCCGGTTCACACTGCAGCAGCTTGGCGTAATGGCCTTTGAGGGTGCATTTCTGCTTACTCCCCAGCCACTGCTAGTGAGAAGTGCCCGAGCATGTCTTGATAAAATCCCTTGCAAAAGCTGCAGTGAAGTCAAGTTGAAGGGATGCTAACTTTTCTGTCTTTTCAGCCGACTTATGCTTAAGTTTTCAGCCCGCTTTCCTCACATCTGTTACTGCTTAAACTGTACTTACTGGCTCAAAGGATGCCTATATGATTACCTCCCTGTAAGTAATGTCAAAATACAGAAATAGTGTAATTAGGGGATTGGATTAGATCGGTGCCATGTGTGTAATTGCTTGTGTTTAGATATGCGTGGAAATATACAATTGGCGGCTAAATGAGTCTCAGCGTGACGCATTTGAGCGCATCCTCACTTTCTAATACCTTGCCCTGTTGTCTTTTCATGTGCAGATGTGGCCACGCAACCAGTCATATATGACTAATCTCTCTTTCAAATATCAAATGCTTTCTAATAATACCAGGCTGACATGACACCAGCTGATAGTGCCTTTGACTCTTTGACCTAATGTTGTTTTGCAGCAGGAGTGGAATTTCTTAAAGCCCACACCATTTAGATACCCTCATTTCCCACACCTGTGACACCCCCTCCCCGTGTTTGCCCATTCAGGCATCGTAGAGAAAAACCACGCAAAAACACTAAAGATCACTGAGCATCTACTGTGCACCTGCATGTGCTCAGACGGATACTCACCACTCTCAAGTTAATTACTATGAAAGTCACCTGCATCCAGATCAAATCAGCATGAAACCTCTCCAGTTTATTATTTCAAAAAAAGTGTATTGCAAATAAGGTTTTAAATATGTAAACGATGCATTATCTATTTACATATCTGTTAATCTGCGGATATTACCATTACAGCTACATGAATATTGGATAAATCCCACTTATTCTTGTGACATTTTGTTGACATATTAGAGTCAAAGGTTTTTACTGAGGGAAAATTAAGTTCACTTTTTATCACGGCATAAATTAGAAAATACTTTCACAGCCAGACTGATTTTTTTTTATCTACACGCAGATCGTATTGGGTTGGACTTCCTTTTGCCTTAAGAACTGCCATAATTCTTTGTGACATAAATTCAATAAGGTGCTGGAATCATTCCCCAGAGAATTTGGTCCATATTGACATGATAGTGTCAGCTGCACATCCATGATGTGTTTCCTCTTCCAAGGTGCTCTATTGGATTGAGATCTGGTAACACTGGAGGTTATTTGAGCACAGTTAACTCGTTGTCATATTCAGTAAACTTGTTTGAGGTTATTTGAGCTTTGGGACATGGGTCAGATGGGCACACTGTGGTCATAAAAACTTGGACGGGGTCAGCAACAATACTCAGGTAGGCTGTGGTGTTTAAACAATGCCCAGTCGGGACTAAGAACCCCAAAGTGTGCCAAGAAAACCTATCCAAACACAACTAGCAACCTGAAATGTTGATGGAAGGCAGGAAGCATCCATGCTTTCATGTTAAAGCAACATTTTTCCAATCTTCTCTTGTCCAGTTTTGGTGAGCTTGTGAAAATTGTAGCCTCCCTTTACCTGTATTTAACTGACAGGAGCAGCACTCATGTGGTCGTCTGCTGCTGTAGCCCATCTGCTTCAAGGTTTGATATGTTGAGCATTCAGAGATGCCCTTCTGCATACTCTGGTTGCAATGAATGGTTATTTGAGTTATAGTTCTCTTCCTATCCATTTAAAGCAGTCCGACTGGTCTCCTCTGAGCTCTGGCACCAACAAAGCATTTTCTCCCTGAGAACTAACGCTCACTGGATATTTTCTCTTTTTCAGACCATTCCCTGTACACCCTAGAGATGGTTGTGTGGGAAAATCACAGTAAATCAGCAGTTTCTGAAATACTCAGACCAGCCTCCCTGGGAACAACAACCTTCCCACATTCAAAGTCACTTAAATCGATTTCTTCCCCCATTCTGGTGTTCTTCAGCAGGTTGTCTTTACCGTGTCTAAATGTCTAAATGCATTTGGTTGTTGTTGTTGGGTTCACTAATTAGATGTTTGCATCATCAAGCTGTTGAACACGTCTAACTAATATAGTGGCTGGTGATTTTATATGTTGTGAAAAGCTATACATTTTTATTTGAAACTGTTATACAGGTATAAACAGTTCAGGTAATAGATATGATCGGACTGATTCTTAAATGGCGCTTTTCTACTCTGCCGCAGCGCCCAAAGCACTTTATACAATATGCCTCATTCACCCATTCACACAAGCTCTATTTTATATGCTTAAGTGCCTCTATCTACCATTCAAACGCATTCATACTCCAGTGAATGCATCGGAGAGCAACTTATGATCTTGGGGTTATGATCTTGCCCAAGGATATTTGGCATGCAGACTGGAGGAGCCAAGGATCGAACCACAAACCTTCAAATAAGTAGATGACCTGCTTTACTTCCTGAGCTACAGACACCAAAAAAAGAAAAAAAAAACACTTTTTGCCTGAAGTGCCTCACCATAAATGTTTGCTCTGAGCAAAGGACTGATAAATAGATTTAATGTATTCTGCCAATAAACACGAGGGCTGGTGTTTAAACATAGAACATTTCTTGCAGTTCAGAAGAGTAGGACGATGATATAATGAAACATTTATCCCGAGGCACTGAAACACTCTAATAAAACACCTACAAGACTCAGTCACGCTTAAAAGTGAACTCCATGTACTGGAAGCTTATATGCCTCAGTACATGTGTGGAAACCTCTTAGGCTCTTGTAAGATGTCCCCTGTAATACATAAACTTCATGGGGACGGTTCGTCCTGACAAGCATCATTAACAATGACTAACTATGCTGCGGAAAACTTTTTCACTTCAGCTTTCAGCAGGTAAAATTGCATCTTCTAAAACTCCTGTCTCTCTGCAAACAGCAGCGTTTGACAGGAGTTGGATGTGACACTTAGTGCGGAGATGTGGAGTCTTTTGAAAATAATATGTGAAATTCCCCTGCCTATCACTTGTTTTATGCATGAAACCTTGAGTAGATTGCACCAGAGGCGGACTGCAGGCGAAAAGCTAAATGTGGTCAAGTATAATGGAAAGAAAGAAAGGTTGTAGTTGTGATTTTAACTTTAGTCCATTATTTTTTATCAGGGAGAAGCGAGTGTGACATCAGTTTCACACTCTGTGCGCAGTTAAGATGTGGAGTATTGCCATTACATATTGAAATGGGAAGACACAGAGGTGTGACCGAAGATGAAAGAATCTGCGAACATTACGAGCTAAATGAGATGGAGAGCGGAATTCACTTCATTTTATCTTGTCCTTCATATCATGATTTATGACAACCGTTGTATAAAAAATGTTAATCTTTCAGTTTTAGATGTGAGGCAGAATGAGAATGGAGCTTTAATTAAACGCTTTCTTTTTGCATTTTCTTAATGCATTTCTAAAGCATGAGAACGCAGGGCAAAAGTGGCATATGGCTATATCAGAGAGTGCGTTATATGGGTTACAGACTACTAGATATGAACTTGGTCACATTTAAAACATTTGGCACTAATGGATGCAGAAGTAGTGTTTGATTTGTCTGGATTTATTTATGACTTGGGTTTTAATGGGCTGTGCTCATGTGTTTTTATGTTTCCATAGTGAAATATCTCCTTGGGCGTTATATTCGAGGAGCCTTATGCGTATGTTTGTTTGAGCACTTACGTCTAAGTCTGGTTGATCCGGATGTTAGGTGACATTTGGCTTATTGTGTCTGATAATCCCATGAAAGATGGGTCATATAAATGTCCAAACACAGAAATTAAAAATTCATATATTTATTCATTCATGCAACACCGGGAGCTGCAAAGCAGAAGCTGCTCGTAGTTTTCCTGACTGTTGTGATACAAAGAAAAAATCACAAATGGAGAAAATAATGTAGGTTTTATGTATATTACCTTTTACACTTTTAAGGCTGGGCTACTGATTGATTGAAATCTTTGCAAGACTTTGCTTGAAAAAACATGCATGCAAATTCCAATTGAATATTATCTAGAAGAACAGTCTGCCACTACTGCCTTGACATCATCTATATTGTAGGTGGGGAATAATTTATTTTGGTAATGTCAACCAGTCTCAGAGAAGTATCCAAACAATATGAACACATCGTTCATTATTTGTAGTTCCGCTATCATTTGGAATAAATATATAAAACGCTATATTAGATTTTACCTGTTGTAATTCAGTTGAGATACTGTTCATGACAGATGCCATCCAGCCAGAGGCACTTGACTGCATTGCATTGTCACTGAGGAACTGTGTAATGCGCATTATCTCAGAGTATGTGATTAAAGTTTGATTGAATGTTGTCAAAACTGTTGTTGCTGACAGAATCATCGCTCTCAATGTCGAATTTTCTTCATTGTGAGGGAGCATCAGGCCGCGAGGAGCTGTGGAGGATCCTCAGCTTCTCCGCAGGCAGTGTGTGTTCTCCTCTAGTATCTTTTAATAGGCTTGTGATCATCAAACTTTACCAAAACCTGTCTCTCTCACAGATTATCTCTTTCTTTGGAACTCCTCTAAATGTTGGCCAAGGTTGAAATGATTTCCCAAATTCAAAAGTTTAAAAGAGACCTAATACTCTCATTTCCAGCACCATGTTTTTTATTCTTAGACTGCACTAAGGTAGCTTTGCATAATTCACACTAAAAAGTTTCTTATTGGTTTTATCCCGTGCCATTGTGCAGCCTCTTATTAAAGCCTCTTTTTGAAACAAGGCATTTTAGCTGTCCTCCATTCAGGGCCACCCTCCCCTTAAACCAGGGGTCCCCAATCTCAGTCCACGAGGGCTGGTGTCCCTGCAGGTTTTAGATGTGTCCTTGATCCATCACAGCTGATTTAAATGGATAAATTACCTTCTCAACATGTCTTGTAGTTCTCCAGTGGCCTGGTAATGAGCTAATCATGTGATTCAGGTGTGTTGACCCAGGGTGAGATCTAAAACCTGCAGGGACACCGGTCCTCGTGGACTGAGATTGGGGACCCCTGCCTTAAGCCATCTTTATTCCAATTGGCTGCCCCAGACAAACAGAAGGTTGGGTGGAATAGCTGTGGCTGAGGTGACCATATTAAGGATAGCTGCCGCTACTCAAAAAAAGTAAATTATTACACATTACTAGTACATACCTATGCTAAAATATTGCTATGCCTTTGCTTGCAAAGAAATAGACTTACTTATACTTACTTACCCGCATGGAGAAAATTGAGGGAAATAAAGTGGGTCACTTTAGCCAGTTGCTCTGTGGTTGCTACACATGTATAATTCATCATTTGTGGATATAAATAAGATGTTATTGTCACGAAATTAAAATGATAGGATGCTTTCATAAGGTTTTGTAGGTGTACAAAGACTTTAACTTTATTGCTAGACGGTTGCCAGGCAACATGATGGCATTTTAATATATTGTACATATTTCAGCTTTTAGGGGTATAAATTCGATATCACTGTCATGAAAGAAAAATGATGCGATGTTTTCATAAGGTTTTATGGGTGCATAAATGCTATAAACTGGTGATGTTAGCCTATTGTGTGGTGTTTGCTAGGAAACGTGATGATCTTTAATCTCTGACATGGATAAGAACCTTCAAAACCTACCTGCGTGGCAAGTTTGGTCACTCAAACTCCTGATCATGTAGGAGGAGTTTGCAAACTAACAAACACCTAGAGAGACTTAAATTTTGGGTACTGCATTACATTAATTACTTAATTACTACCTGGAGAAAGTAAGGCACTACATTACTTGTTAGATTAATTTGTCGTTACTTTGTAACATGGCCTGACGTGAATTGTCACATAATAAATAGTAACAATATAAACTTTAGGCTACAGGTTCATACACTGACACAAATCCCTGTCCTAATCACAACACACAAGAGCAGTCCAAATGTAAATAACTACAGGTAGAAATGGAGGCTACAGTCCTTCAAGCCTGTCAGCTCATCACTTTTTGGTTCCATGCTGAAGATCGTCTCTTGCTGCTGGGCTGGGGTAGGCATTCACTCAGCTTTAGCATCACTTTCAGTTCTTCAATACAGGCTTTGTGTTAGCGTGATGTCTATGCAGATGCTTGCAAAGATCAAGTGCTATGTGAGCAGAAGCTGATTATTCCTACTGTCCTGGACACAGTTGTAGCTTTATCATATTTTTGTCCTTTCATGCAATAAAAAGTTATAGACCGTCCCACCATTTTCCTCCTCCATTCATATGAAGAGTAGTCAGCTAATTGCAGCAAGTACCTTCTTAATATCCATCCATTGTGCAGAGCACTGAAGAACCTTTGTAATGAAAGTAACAACATGACAAAAACATGGTGGTAACACTTTGTAAAGTGTTAGACACAGTCTCACTGAGAACTGTCTGAAACAGAGCAATTACAGCAGTTTGAAGCATGAGCTTCTGGTTCACAGGGATCACTTGCACATAGATGTTATTGTTTGAAACTTTGCCCTTGTTAAAAACAGTATATATGTGACAGAAAATAGGCAAAACACAATAACTCTGTTTTTTTCAAAGAGTTTTATTCTTAGTCGTGTAGGACTTAAATTATGTCACTTTTTCACAATTTTCCTGCCGACACACGTGATGGATCCTGAACTGTATTTTGACAAATCATGTCAAGGAAACATCAAAAGGGATTTCCTTTTTTTTTTTTTTTCTTTTTGCCTGTCCCGTTTGGCTCTTTTGCCATCAGAATTGTTGTCTAAAGGCAAAGAAAGATGCCCAACGGATTTACTTTACCAAATTGACCATCCCAGCCTTGCCGTAATGGTCCATTTGATTCACCTTTTATTGTTTATTTTATTTTCACTTACTGAATACGGGACAGACTTGACTGGGGGAAAGAAGGGGAGAAAGAAAGAGGGTAGAATAAACAGCTGAGAAGAGGGACGGGGGAGAAGGGCAAAAGACAAAAACCAACAGAATGGGCAGAGAAAAAAAAATGCATATATCGATCACCTGGATCACCTGCTGAGAAAGAAAAAAGAAAACAAGCAGAAGAGAACAAGAGTAATAGAATAAACAATATCACAATGATATATGGGAATATGACAGTAAATACTAAATATTAAACATTATTGTGCAGCACATAAGATCAACAGAACACAGTGTGCTTTGAGGTAGGAGCCAAAAAGGGTGTAGTTTGTGGGTGTGATCACCCGTGTGTACACCTGTGAGCATGGACGCGCTTGTTTTTTTTAAAAGGTTCCTTCATGTAATGATCTGCTAGAGGGTGTGGGGGGGCCACAGCCCCGTCCTCCAGGGCATGAAGCAGGTATGGAGGAGATCAAAACTCCAGACATCCAGAGGCCCCCAGAACACAAGAGACCAAGGAAGACCAACAGAGGGGCAGCTGCGCCACTGTCCCAGAAAGAGCTGAGGAGAGTCCCAGATGAGGGCTCACTCAGCAGCCGCGGAGCAGAAGCCAGGGGGAGTTGCAGTGACGCGCCCGTGAGCCCCGCCGGCAGCCAGCCGTGCCTGAGTGACCGAGCCCCAGGCCGAGAGGCCGGGGGCACCCCACCTCTGAAGTGGCCCGAGCGAGCCCCAGGCTCCAGGCCCCGATAAGCGGCCGCCAAGGAGTGAGCCGGTGTGTACCTGGACGCCCATCCCCGGACACAAAGAACCACCAACGCACCGATGTCTGAGGGAGTCCGCCACTGGCAGGGGAAGTGGTGGTAGGGGGAGATAGGCCTCCAAACCTTGGAGGGCCTGAGATCAAAAAGGATTTCCTCTAATTGTTGTGACAATTACTTACCATCTCTGCCACATGCAGAGTGCATTATCGGTCACAGCTTCTTAATCTGCCAATCATGAATACCAGAAATGGGGATCTCCTGTACAGAGTTGAAAAGAAGCAAAGGCCATCAACATACAGAGCTACAATACAGAATCAGGCTTTGGAGCACAAAGCCAGACAGAGTTATTCATGACACGAGCCAGGATAGAAAGTAGGCCACCCCAAACAACAAGAGACATCCAGGTAGTTGAGGGGAGACTGCAAATCCCCTGGATTCATTATTGAAGGCATTCTCTAACGGGGCAGAGAGCATCCTAATTGTCACTTACTGAATCAAGTTCTTATCACTGTGTGCATTTATAGTACTCATCCATACACAATTAAATTGCCTTTGCAGTAAGTATATCCCTGGTGGGTATAATTATGAGAATTACGCTCAACAGCTTTTTGTCTAAATAGTAGAAACATCGTCTGTTGTGACTGAATGTTGGCATTTGGCTTGTCAGTGAGATGTAAAATTCAAAAGCAACCGTTTGATTCCTGATGAGCGCGTTAATAAATCATTACGGTGGTTATAAATAGTAAGTTGCCAAGCAGTTGTGAAAATGCCTTCATGTATTTATTTATGTTAAAGCAACAGAAGCTAATTATGACTGTTCTGCGACAAGCAAAGCATTTGATTGGCGGGTACGAATTTGGGTCAAGCTCACAGAGATGCACAATGGAAAAACCCTGTCTCTGCGGTTAGAGATGGTTAGAAAAAGGATTTGTTTTGGTGTGCTTATGTGCCTGTGTGTGTGTGTGTGTGTGTGTGTGTGTGTGTGTGTGTGTGTGTGTGTGTGTGTGTGTGCGTGCATGTGTATTAGAAAGCATGAAAGCCCACATACCTACACATGCTTTGTGTGTGCGTATGAGCGCACAAAGTGCCTATTACAGCTTATTGTGAGCTTGCTCCCGAATCAGCTCTCCTGCATGGTCAATAAATCAGTTGTGATAGGGTCAGCATTGCAGACTCTTTGGTATCAGAATCTCATTAAAAGCTTATTCCAGACATCTTTAGTTGCTTGCACCAAACTCTGTAGTGTTGCTATGGATACCAGACAGGTTACCATCTACCAAACATGGAAGCGCAGCAGCACAGGCTGAAGATTCTCTGGCGATTATGTTTGATGCCACGTGTGCTGCCCCACAACGCTTTAACTCGTGGCCCCAAAAAAATCTAGTCATGAGCCCTGCAAATTTGCAGCTGAAACGACATTCCCCCAGCCCAGAGTGACAGAGAACAGAGTGCGCTGAGAGTACTGTGATATTCATACAGTTATTAATGCATGGTGTACCAGCCAGATCGCTGCTTCTGATGCTGCTTCACAGAAAAACTGGAGGGTATGGAGGCAATTGAGTGCATTGGTGTGTTGATGATATCAGGCATCTGAATGATTTTTGGAGATTAGAAGACAAAGGCATGACTAGCATGGAAATGAGTGAAAGAAATTACCGTTTCCGAATATTTACCAAGAAAGATTGTATGCAAATGGTGACATTTCCTCCTCTCACTGATTCACTGAGCATTTTGCTTCTCCACAGACACGCTGTGGTGGATAATGTGTTTACAATGGTACCCTCTCCTAGTGCACATTACCAGTGACTGACTGAATGGCAGTATGTAAGTGACATCTGATACTTTCAAGTGCAGTAGATTAGAGAGGAGGCTATGGTGATCGGCTCTTCAAACAATAATGTCCCCTCTTGAAGTGATTATTTCTCCTCCAAGACCCTTAAATGAAACAAAGAGCTCTTAAATGTCCTCTGATTTACCGACTTCACCACCTCTTAGAAAAATCACTAGATTCTAATGAAGTCAGTGTTTAAAATTTGCAATCCCTACATGATCTGGGTTATGCAAGCTCACAATTACAGGCTGACAGTGTGAAAGGTGTTATGCAACGACTGAAAGGGAATGTCATGTTGCATTTGAGAGAATGTACCTGTGTTCATGTCACGGGAGTCCAATGAATGATCCTAGCACTTACCGCACTGACAGCCTTTCTCGGGCTGCATTCTGCTGTGTGCAGAGCTGCAGAAAGATAAATGTAGACTTTCTGTATGCTGAAAATGTAGTGTTCTTAGTGCATACATGTTCTTTTATTGTACTCTCAGAGGAATATACATTAAAGTGGGCCTGGTAATAGAATTTGCTAGTGGGAGAAGTAGGGCTCGGATTGCTTGAGCGGTGAAATAAAACAGCTCGTATAAAAGGAAAAGAAAGGTGGCTTCAATATGTCATGGACAGCTTGTCATCTGACAGTGTGGTCCATCAATCTAGAGTGAAAAAAGTCAACAGGCTGGCAGGAAGGAGGGCAAGTAAGGATATTTGTTGGTGATTCTTCTGCTGTTGTCATTAATACACTTGAACCGTCTTTGACTTGAGTGAGTAGCTGCAGGTCAAGCTTTAATAAATGCTTCTAGATCATGTACTAAACGCATGAGTGCTCTTTTGCTCATAGCAACACATAGCAAATGCCGGGATCACCTACTTATCTCTTAATAATAGTAGGTTATCAAACCAAGAATTGTATAATTGAATAATCCATTAAATTATGTGGGAATTCAGTATTAAAAATATGTTCCTATAAAACTATAAAAGTTTTTAATGACTAACATCATGGCTCCTTCTGCAGAAAGGTTAACCACATTGCAAGACTCAGAAAATGGCAACAAACAATGTAATGTATCTTCTGGATGCTGAGATTTTGTTATTGGGCAGTGGCTATTATTAGGTTTTGCCTCATCACTTCGCTCAGCAGTGTGACTGCTCTTTAATTGGCAACAGATGTTTAGCCATCATCGCTGTCTTGTTTCTAATTTTTCTTTATAAGTGTTTAAATGCTACTCCTAACATATTTATCTGCCTCATAGAGCAGCCAAATCAAAGCTGATACCACACACAAAGGAGCTACCCATTTTGATTATGTCTGCTGCTATTCTAGTCTTTATTAAAATCACTCTTCACCTGTCTCTGCTTACTTACAGCTGTACATTCAGACAACCACCCTGACCATCTCTATGAACCTCAGTGCCTCAGTAGCACTGGGCATGCTCTACATGCCCAAGGTGTACATCATTATCTTCCACCCTGAGATGAACGTCCAGAAGAGGAAGCGCAGCTTCAAGGCTGTAGTCACAGCTGCCACAATGTCATCACGTCTGTCCCAGAAGCCCAACGAGAGGCCCAATGGAGAGGCAAAGACTGAGCTGTGTGAGAACCCCGCTGCTGACCCCATGAGTAAGTAATCTGGTGTGGCGTTTTTAGCCAACATGCAATAAAACAGAGAAGCTTGCACAGTTTTTAACATTTGTAAGCAGGATGCAGACTATTAATAAACAGTTTACTGCACTCTATAATCATGAATACGTACACAAACCTTTTTTAAGTGTTAATGTCCAGGACTTACTCTGTGGACATCCTGCAAAACTCAGACTCTCTGAGATTAAAATTTTTAATTCGTGACTAAAGTCATGTGATATTCTCTGAGGCTAAACTTGTAAAACTTTAAAACATTACATGAGAAAAAATATATATAAATAAAAAAACAGCCCTCACTTTCACTAGGTTGAACCAACTGCATCACACCTCAGAGGCCAGCACAGAGGGAATGCCCAAAGTGCAGAGTAGTAAGAGACACGCAGCAGTAACTCTTTCACAAAAACGTGTGTGGTGTTCTCCTGGCAGTGTCTCTTCAAAGCATAAATGCTTCCAATCATGTAGCAATTCTGTCCTGACCTAAGTATTTCCTGATTGCAGAGTATAATTTGATAAGGTCTACCACTGCAGGCACAATGCATGGCAACCAGTAATTGGAATTTCTTTTTTCTTGCTCATATATGACTTTAATCTGGAAAAAAATAAGATTTTACCTTTGAATATAAAACCCTTGCCTAAGCTCTGTTTTGTACTTTTGTAAGCTACAATAATGCTAATATTGTTTTTCTATACAGGCTGAATGTGGACGTAGAGTATTACCAAAGGACTGCTAGAAATACACATTTGAATTTTTATTTTCACAGTTTTAAAGACCAATACATTGTAAAAAGAAATGCTTGTACTTTAGTACAACACTTTAGTTAGACATAAGCTTAACCTATGAACGGTCCACAATCTACAAACACATTTGTGTCCACAGTGAGCCTTTAATATTAAAAATAGTCCCTTTATATCCATGAGAAATGATACAGACCATTAAGATGACCCAGGAGCTGAGATCTACATCTGTATAATAGATGTAAATTTTCCCAAGACACATAAATGAGATCTTTTTAGTCTTTTTTAGATCTTTTTTCCTTTCTTGTACTAGAAAGCCCATTCCACTGGTTTAATAGGATGGTGACTTGGTTAAAATGATGTATAATGTCCCTTAAAAAGGACCCAGTTATCTTGTATCCTGATTAATAGTTCGACCTTTAGGCCAGCTGCATGGCAGGGAACATGAGAGATGGGGGCACTTGCTCTCTGAAGAGATTTCAAGCAGCAGGGCTTTGTCGACGGGCATGGAAGGAGATTATCTGTCCCTGTTGCTGTGTGTTACTCATACCACCCTTCATCTAAAACAGTAAGCGTGATCCTGTTAGCAGAGAGAAAGCTGGGTATTAGTACGTGAGTGGGGAGGCCTACATATTTCCGTAGTTAGGTGATATGGTGTTTGTTGTGGGTGAGAAACATCAACATGAGAAAGAGTTTTTTAAGCCCTTTAAAGAAGAAAGACTGCAAAGGCAGAATTCTAGGCCAGCGTTGCCATGGAAGCTTTATGCTCATCTCTAGTTGTCAGGACAAAGACAGTGAAGATTGACAGCTCATGCAAATCACACATCACAGCTTCCAAAGACCTCTTCTCCCACAACACTTCTAATCACACAGAGTGATCATGGCACCCACAGGTGCACCAGCCCCACAACCCCTCTCTGGATTATGCCTCTGAGATCACAGATTTTCCTGGGAATTTCTCCAAACAGCCAACAGTTGTCACACTCATCTGTCATGAGCAGAATGAGTGTGTGGGTCTGTGACTGAGTGTGCTTCTCAATGTGTGTATCATTGTGTGAGTCGAAAGTGTGAGTTATGCGCATAAGTCAGAGTGCTGATGCAAGCGTATCAGGGGATGGGGAGCACATCTTTGCCTGTCACACATGTGGCTCTTTGAGTAAATAGGGGTGAAACCTTGGCATCTGTTGTAGCAGCACATCAAAAGTCCCCAAGCAGGGCATGCGGTCTCTGTAAGACCCTCCCAAAAGTGCCCCCTATCTTCTGCTCGGTGTGTCTCTCACCTTCTGTCTCTCCAACATGAATATCTTCTCGCCTTTTCTCCCCTCGCTGCATGCACTCTCCTCCTCTTGCCCTTCTTTTTTTAGCAACATTGGAACTGACATTTATTAATGGCGAATTTATGTGCATGACCGCCCTGAAACCTGAACTGCGCCTCGAACATCCCGGGAGAATGTCCGTCAATTCCTGTAACCATCGGAGTGCCAAATTCCTTCTTTTCAGGGGCCCCCTTATGGAATGACTCAAACTGATTTATAGGATTAAGAGCATTAGCAGTTCTGCAGATTTACATTGATATTGATACGGTGTAATATCATCATGATTACACCTCTCGGAGAAGAGGCTTCGCCCTGAGATGTCGCATTGATTCACTGTCCCGTTACATTTTTCCCAACAGGCATGTGCGCGACTGCCTTAATGCTTCTCTGACTGATTTCATTTAATTAACAATGAAATCTGTAGTCGGAAAACACAACTTAACAAATGGAAGAACCAAAAGGAAGAAGAGTTATGGGAGGCTTTAATATTAAAAATTAGGATGATAGAGAGGATTTGTCTGAGCCAATTTCTATTACAACTAACTAGAATCACAGACGTTAGAAGATTCATGCTCTGGATTTTTTTTAAATACTTCTTTATATGGAAATAAAATGTATATTAGTTAATCAATTTAGCTCTCTTTTCCATTAAGCCAACTTTCTTCTGATTGGCTGCCGCTCACAAACAGAAAGTTTGAATAGCAGGCGAATGTGACTTTTATCATATCTCATAGAAGACTTTATTATTTGAAACTCTGGCTATATCTAATATGAGAATTCAGCATTTTAACTGTATATATGTGACAGCAATTAAGGAAAAGCATAATACTTTAGGTCCCCTTAAAGGAAAATGAGCTTTGAGGATATGGCAGCCACAGATGGATGACTTGCTCACATAACTAATGTTACTGTCACACTACAATGCAACCAAAATTACTGCAGTGAACTTGCGATCTTGTTTTCTTTAAACTGGTTGCTTCAAGGATGGGAACCAGGTCTGCAACCGTTTGGAGTCAGCTGTAGTCTTCAAAACAACTTTGGTGCATCAAGATAAAACACAATCGATCAGCTTTCAGTTTGCAAATGAATGTGGTCAGGTTGGTAATTACATGCAATCTGTTTTATGGAAAAAACTGTGATAAATCATTCAATTCTGTTGCCATCTGTATAGACAGAAATTCACATTAACTACTTACTTCAGGTCCAGACATAACTGCAAGATGATACAGGTGCTATGGGGATATAGCTAGAATACAACCAGTTGCAGAGGGACACATCGCATGCAAGTTGTACAGACTAGCTCAGATTGTTTGTGCTAGCTAGATGTGATGGTCTAATAAGTCTACGTTTATAAATTAGACGGCAGTAGTTTGCAACACTTCATCAGTCCGTCTGAGAGTGACAGGAATCAGTCCGAGGCAGGTTGACAGGTTGCTTTCACCCCGAGG
The DNA here is from genome assembly GCF_057382095.1 of Aulonocara sp. 'chitande type north' Nkhata Bay. Lineage (NCBI taxonomy): Eukaryota > Metazoa > Chordata > Actinopteri > Cichliformes > Cichlidae > Aulonocara > Aulonocara sp. 'chitande type north' Nkhata Bay. Next base: position 30,992,513 of record NC_141363.1, read on the forward strand.
CGGCCTGTGCAGTCGAAAACGGTCACAAAGAGGCTGACGCCGTTGCACGCTTAATCTTTGGGGTACCAGCTGCACCGGGCAACCACCAGTTTTTCCTAGTCACATGGAGGTCGCTGTCCTATTTTTACTCTAGTGTGACTGAACCAAAAACAATGTCATCAAGAAGTGGAAAGGCAGCTTGGATTTGAAAGCTCCAGGGTCAGTTGCTTGTACACAGCAGAAACCAAATTACAAGCCTTTAAAAGAGTTACATAATTTTTCTTCATCTATAAATTTGCATACATTTGTACTGATCTGATTTTAATTCAGCTTTTTGGTTTAGCTTTTAGCTTACTGCAGTTGCTGTGTGTGTGTGTGTGTGGGGGGGGGGGGGGGGGGGGGGATACGGGTTGGTGGAAGTAAAACTTTTTTTAATCAGATTTGAACAGTTATTCTACACATGCAGTTTTTTTTTCTGTCCCAGTGACCAGTGAAATTAAAGTTAATTTACATAATCCTTCAAATGGCCCACTTAAATGAGGCGTTTCAGGAGGACTGCAGAATGGCGAGACTTGCTTCTGGAAGGGCTTTGTTAGAGTTAGGTGCCTAAACCCTGAGCTGACCGCTCCCCATAAATATGATACATAGAAATTGGGAAGTGATTAGTTATTATCCCCGGCGGAACCTTCCCAGGGATGCTGGGGTCGCGGAGGGGTTAGGCAACAGGCGGTGATGGAGGGCAGCGGCGGTGGCACTGATGTGTAAGAGGCAGAGGGAGCGAGGGGGAATTTGCAGCTTAAATAGACTATCAAATTGGGAGGGTGTGACTGGTACTGTATGAGCTATGTGTTGGATGTTTAAAGATGTTACATGTGAATGATGCAGCGCAGCTTGAGCTGCCTCCATTTATGTTAACCCCTTAGATCAGGTCATGATTAATGCACACAATGTATGCGCTACTCTGGCGCAGATCATAAACAGAGAAGTCGGATTCTTAAAAAATGCATGCGGTTCAAAATGTTTTAGTATCAAACCTGAAAACGCACACAAAAACATCTTACTTAAAAAAAAAAATTAAAAAAAAAAATCCTCCTGACTATGTTTACCAGCAAGATTCTGTTGTACATTTACTAATGTTTTATTCATCATACTTCCCGGCCAAGACTACAAAATGCAGCTGTAAAGAAATGGTGCGACTTTAATTGCATAGCCCATGGGAGATGGTCGCCATAGCAACATTAAAGTAGTAGAATAGCAATGACTGTGATTAAGAAATGCACAAACAGGACAACAAGCCTGCAGATACACATATCCTCCTACTTGTCATTGCTCTACGGACTACATCCACATTACCCTAGCCCATTCTTCATAGTATGACACCCTGCTTAAATGTCACTGCAAGCCAAAGACTAACCACAACTCCACATTTTATTCCTACCATAAAACAGACAAGCCAGGATGACCTCAGTTTGCAAAAAAACTTTCACTTTGAAGGTCTGAAGCTCAAAGTGGTTCTCGATATACAGCAGGACACACAAACAGAAACTGCACACAGGCACGCAGCCACATTCTGATACGTTTCCATGGCAATCCAGACTGGGATCGCGTTGCATGCCCCAGCATTTGTTCGGTGCCCACTTGTGTGGTGTTTGTGTTTTTTATCACTAGTTAACATCTGAAAATAGAATCTAAGGCTTTGCATGGGGGCATTGTGAGTTGAAATGATACACAAGGCCTGGAATTTGTTTCTACTGATTGCACACAGCTGGCGATAAGAATGCACAGCACAGCAGGAAGGAGGATGACGATGTGTATTTACCTTTGAAAACATGCTTTCTTTTCCATTCTTCTGTTTATGTTTTAGCTGTGCTTAAAGTAAATCTTTATCTTTTTTTCTCTCTTCATATTTCACTGTGATTTCAGGTCAAGCAACAAAGAAAACATATGTGAGTTACAACAACCTCAGGATCTGATCTGCTTGGAAACGAATACTGTATGTCCTTTATCTGTGATTGAAAAGAGAGCTGTAGAGAAGCAGAGAAAGACAGACAGAGGCATCCCAGCACCACCTGCAGTACCTATGCACTCCAGGACTATGGATTGCATCCAACTTTCATCCAGACATGATGCATGAGTCCTGACAGAGACTAGCACGGCTTTAGGCCTGTGTGGCTGGGTCAAGCCTCCAGAACCAAACTGTAGGTTTTTGGGGGTTTTTAAACTTGTGTCATGGCCCCACCCCCACCCCTTCTCTTGCTGACGGAGATCAACATGCCTGCTAAACAGGGGGCCACCGTGAATAAGGACAAATGCAGAAAAAGACACTGGATCTGCTTTCAAGATATTTTCTTTTAAAATGTCATTAAAGCCATATTCTCTTGGGGTTCCCATTATTGGATTTCTGTTTGTATTGTTTCTAAGTGATTTCTTTTTCTCCTGTGCCTCTTATTTCTTGAAATTGATTGAATAACCTTAAACAGCAAGCTCTGCCACATACAGTAATTTATTTTAATTAATTCAAATCAGTTCCAGATGATTCTTATGTTAGAGTGATGGGCATTGTAAGTATATATTTTTTTTTTTTTGTAAATATCTGAGAGTATTTTCATGTTTGGAGTAAAACAATAGATATCCAGTCTTTGTTCTGTTGGATTTGAATGGTTATGAAAAGCACCACAAAGTGTTCACTTTGCATGTGCCAATGTATGTTTGTTCTATTTGATGTAAACTTGAAGAAAAAAAAGGGGAAAAAAAATAAAAAATAAACATAAATTCTGAAAATGATAATAAGCTTCAGCATCCTTCTGCTGCTCGTTTTCTTTACCAGAAGTGAACTTCACTGAGGGACAGAATATGGCTTTAATCTGTTGTTGAACTGACCTTCCCTGTATCTGCAAAAGCATGTTTGTTTTATTTAGTTTCACACTGGGTATATTATGCCTAATTATGGTGTGGGAAACATTAATATCAGAGCAATCTTGCAAGTATGTTGTGATGTCTGTCAAATTATGGACGTGTAATAAAATCATTTTGTTATCTTTTATACAACGAAACCAGACGGCATATCATAGTTATTTCTGTGCGTGCGGAAATGTGTGAGTTTGCACGAGAGACTCGGAGAGACTAAAGTCCAAAAGTGGCGTACAAGTGCAATCAGGCGTCGTGTTGTTTATACTGTAGGCTTGCGTAGCTGATGGAAATGTTTGGTGCTCGTACACCGAGGAGCTGTGACCTCTGCGAGAGAAAACGATGCCCACTTGCTGACTTCCTTACTCGCCCGTTTGCTCCTCTTCCCGCACCAACACCCCTCCCGAGTCTCACCGCCAATCCCCTACATGAATAATGTAACATGTCAGATCAATTTGTCCTGCTGATGACCAAGTCTTTACAAGCTAACCGCTCTTTATTCCCGTGCCTGCCTACAAGCATAATGTTACTATTTTCAATATTGATTATTGCATCAAAACATGAATAGGCCACGCATGAGAGACTTCTGCTTCTTCACCCTCTAGGCTGTTACTTGGCAAATGATATATGACCAAGAAATGCCGATTCCTCTTGTCTGTGCGTGTGTGTGTGTTTGTGCGAGAGGGGGAATGATACACACAGGTTTTCAGTTGTTTCTCTTTCCATTTGTCTGGCTTCTCGCTCCACTCCTGTGGGACCAGATGGTCTTTACTTCTCATACGCACAGTCTGTCATTTTCTGTTGCACACAGCCAAGAAAAATCCCACTTATACCCAATTAAGACTAGCCTCTCCCCCACCAAATTAATTGCCTGCGTCAGTGCCTATGTGCAAGCAATCAGTAGGGGCTGTACAGAGTTTAGATTTGCAGCTCAGCAAAAAAAAAAGAACCGAAACAATAAATAACTCAAGCAATATCTTTTTGGATCGTGATGCAAAGAAAAGAAAAACTTTAAAATGCAGAAAATGTGTAAAAAAAAACAAAGCAGGTCCTGGAATCTCTTTTATAAACCTGCCTGAAATAGTATGGGATATGAACTACTCCATCACGAGGCTCTCGGGGCTCCTACGTAAGGACCCACCTGCTTAGTATGCACCTGTTCTGTAGGCAGCACATTCCAGGGAGACTCAAATGGGAGAAAGAATCATCAAAGGAAGGAAACTAATCATGGTGGACTAAGAGTAAGGCACATTCCACCAGGAGGGCTTAAATGTTTGAAACTTTTAAGGGATGCCAGTCACAGATTATAAGACATGGAGTATTTGATGCAGAACAATAGGTTTTATGGGCTTTTTAAAAATGTACACCAGCTTGAAAAGAGTTCTGGCTCTTAAGAGCTGTCTAGTTACAAAAATTGTCAAAACTGTCTTCTCTGTCTACGAATTACAAGCCTGCGCGACCCAATTTGGATGACAAGGTGATGGCGCTGCGCTGTGAAATGTGCGTTTTAGCGCGCACATCATGTGACTTGTAAAAGTCCTGGCACCGAAGGCTCATGCTTTCTTCTATCTGAGTTTTCATGTCAGTTTGGTCCAGCTCCGCCTTTGAGGAAAGCCTTCTTTATCTTGTCAGAACTCCTGATGCGCGCTTTCACAGACAATTTACTGATGCTGGGTCTAGATTAGCTCTGTTTCATGGCTCCTGGGCTCTGGGCTCTCCTATCTCTCCATAAATGTCCAATTATCCAACTCCAGCCAGACCGAAACCTTATCTGCTTCCCATCAGTGACCGACTGAAGCCTGATATAACAGGGGGTGGATAAAGACACTCTTCACTCCACTTATTTCTTCCCCGCTGCATCTTGTACTGGAAACCTCCTTCTGATGCTTTTTGTTTACCAGCATCTTTTCCTTCCACTGCATTCCTTCTGTTCTCCAGAAACCAGGCCAGTTACCATTACCAGTACACAGTGACGTCAAGATTTCATAAGTACAGTAAGCTAGCCACTGGCTAGGCATGAGTCATAACATCCACCATCTTCTCATTGACTCTAATTATCATATGAAGAAAGATCACTTGTAAATTTTGTTGCTCCACCAGTGAAATGCTGTTCATTCATTCGCTCCTTTGTTTGTTTTTCTTGAAGTGATACATGAAAATATACAATGCCTTTCACTCCAAGTGAATAATTAGTCCGGGGTGCCATTCCTTATCTGTCGGTCCACAGAGCAACACCTTGGCTGCACATCGTGTGTATGCATGTGTGTGTTTGTCACAGTGTTATTGCATTTTTAATCAGCGGAAGAGACTAGGCCTCATTCTCATCACATTAGTGTCTCCTGGTATTTATTTCCCTCTCTCTCTCTCTCTCTCTCTCTCTCTCTCAGTGCCTGGGGGGGGGGGGGGGGGGGGGGGGGGGGGGGGGTGTCGGTGGGTGGAGAGAATAGATTTGAAATTTGCTCGTTTGACAGTCGTTAGAGATATGGATTCTGACAGTACACAATTAGCTCAGTCACCTCCTTTATCTTCACTCATCTTCGGCTGAGGGATTTAGTATATGTCGCTTCTAATGTAATGATGGTTATACGTCTCTCACCGCCTCTCTCTACGTCTTCCTTTCCCATCTCTTCAATAGCCAAACTTCTAATTCTAGTTAATGATTATTCGAAAATTACATATCTGACTTCATGGATTTAATTGACTGCTGTGTTATTAGCATGGCTGAGTGAGACGAATGCTCTTCAGAATTTGCAGCTGAGTAGGTGCGCTAATCTGCCACTTTCCCTCAATTTCCCCTGTCACAAAAATGCATTCATGGAGAAAAGACGTACGCGAGCTGGCATAGATCTTATGAATATGTTGCATATTTGTTTCCCGCCTTGGCTGCGTGGAAGATGTAGCACACTCTCAGGAGCGTGTACTTGTATAGAATAAAGTAGTACATTTCTACCACTGAATCACAGCTCAGGTTCAGGACACAAACAAAAGCCAACAGCATTTAAAACAAGGCAGATCATCTGTGGCTCAAACAGGAGCTGACAGAGATAAGTGCTGGCTGAGTGTGAAATTTAACTAGAGAGCTAAGCCCTTGATTTCAGGGAGCATGGCATAAACAATGCATTTCCACATCCCACACAGATCACTGTTATTTCAAAGAAAAGTAAACGCCTAAAGAGAATCAAAATACCAAGATGGAAATGAATAGTTGGGGAAGAGTGATAGAAAATCCACATCAAACAAAAATGAAATGAAAGTGAAAACCAAAACGGTGCTCCTTTTTGTTTGGGAGTAGATTAGTAAAATCAGCTGTCTGGCTGTTATACTTTCATTTTTATACACTTTCTGCTGATCCTGTCTCGGGCACATAAATACACACGAATCCAACTTTAAAAGCTTATACCCACATGTTTTGCTTTGGGCATTGTGCAGGACGTGTACAGTGCAATGATTATAAATCAATTCAAAGTGTGACTTATACTCTTACCTCACGCACTACATCACTGAGGATCGTGTGTCTCATTTTTCAGTTGGCGGTGGAGTGCGGAGAACTCTCCATTTGATTAAACTCTACCCAAAGGCTGCATCAATTATGTATCTTCACAATGGAGTTAATGGACTGCAATAGCAGTTGAAGATGACTTGACTAAATTTCCACATGACATGACCAGAAAAATATCACTTTGGCAATCTAACCCTCCTGAACAGCTTGCCTTGAATGATAAAAGATCAGGTCTGCTTCTGGCTTATTAAATAAAATCACATTTTCTTTAGTTAATTTTTCTGTTTCTCTGGGTAAAACATTCTGTCCTCTGACAGATCTGTCTCATCGTGGGAGATCCTTATACACGCCATACACGTGTAAGCATATGTTCACGTAGCCGCTCTGCTACTCAGGAGACAGTGCATATTCCTTATTGTAACTGTGTGGGGTTATGTGTGTGCACTGCATGTCTCAGCTCAGCTTGCAATCCATTTACCTTGTGATCCAGTTTCTAGAATTCTGGTCTCGGGGGTTTTGATCCCATGAGTGGACCCTCACAGCGAACAGAAGGGGCCCGCCAAGCTCCGACCACACTGTCACTGACCCATCTGGCCATCAAGCCAGCAGGGAGTAAGACCAAAGCTGTGCACAAACATCCTGTGCTTACATGAGCCTTGCAGACTGCACAATGCCTGTAAAAGGTAGAAATGGTGTACAGCAGCAACCACACACTGAGAAACCCTCATGTTTTATTTTGATGTGCTGTGTGTTGTCCGGACCATGTATAATGACATGCGGCACGGTGCATAAACTGACAGTGATCCTGCTGCTGTGTTGTGTATAATTTAGAGCCGAAACAACATGTTGCTTCAGCTGTGATCTTTTCAAGTGAAGCGGAGGTTGGCTCGACATGACATTACAGAGCAAAGGGTTATTTAACCTGACCTCAATGCTGTTGTTTCTCCTTTACTTTGGAATGCAACGCCGCATAAATGGTTCAAGTGACCTCTCACACGACAAGTGTCTGCCGCGCGCCCTCAGCTGCCGCAGTAAGCCTCAGCTTAAAAGGCTGCGCTCACCATTAACGCCGGTGCAAGGCGAATTCTGTCATGTTTCATCCCCGAGTCGATTGTGAAAGTCTCCCAACTTCTTAGCTTTGTCATGCCTCTGAAAATCCACAGCCTCGACGCAAATGGGCTCCTTCCATGACTGAAGACGAGGATTTCCATCCCCAGCTCTGGAATGGATCCAATTTATGAGATAAGGAGCAAAATGCAATTACTCTACACTTTCTAAATCTGTGACTGAATGATGGAGTCTCACAGTTGTCTCAACTTATCTCATTTTCTAATTATAAGTGTGACTCAAGAGAGAGCCGGCACGTTTTATTATCACCGGGAACTGACCGAGGATCACTTCTTTGCTGATGCACTGTTTAATACATAGCATCACATGCATCGATGATACCTTCATTGTTGAGCATGTGATGCCATGGTAACCCTTCTGGAAGGTAATGAATTGAAATAAACACAAATATCTTGTAATAGGATCTTGCTGTCTATACATGCAGAAACTGATTAATGATAACTGCACTTTTGTGTTTAGTTGGCCACAGCTTGAGGCTACCTTTTATTACTCTACAAAAGATGTGATGATCTCATGCAAAGGGCATTAATCAGTATCTTTGCCATGATGTGATGCTACTGCCATCTATTGATACTGCAGCATCTAGCTTTGCTTTCCCCCCGTGCCTTAAAAGCCTTCAGATATCTCACATCACATCTCTAAATGGAAGACCTGTGCAACCAGTACTGACAAATGACAAAATGCAGTAGTTCTGAAGAGACTTCCTGTTCAGTGCTAAGGGCAAAGAAGCTCATTGTGTCTCTGTTAAAAAGCATTTAAATTGACTTACCTAATTCTTTCACAAGATGGTGCTGGAGTCATTGCTGATGGGAGAGCAAGCTGTGGCCTGAGATGAAGAATTCATCACGATCATTTTCAGTGCCATACTTAGGTGCATATTTAGTTTTCAATTTTATTACGAATATACAATCTGTCTAACCCCAATCTTCCTCCTCATTACTTTAATGTGCCGCTAAAAGAGAAAAATTTCTAGAAAATGTGATGCAAAATACCAAAAACAATATACAAAAACCTAAAAATACCACAGTGGTATACAGCAATGCTCATTTGTGAGAGCAAAAATGAAAAACAGTCCTTTTATGTGCAGTTAACCAATTCATAGGCCTATGTGCAATTTAGTTATGGCTTAAAAACAAAAGAAAGTAAAAATATGCTTCTCTGGGTGATTGGGTCCTGGCAATATACTATGATATATGCATACAATAATACATTCTGTGTATAAAGTTGAAAATGGTGTTGAACTACCCAAATGCATGCTCTGTTAGACTTATTTGTAGCACAGATTCAACAAGGTGCTGGAAACATTGCTCAGAGGTTTGGGGGCATATTGGCACGATAGCATCGCACAGTTTCTGCAGATTTGTTGGTTGCACATCAATGAAGAAAATTTCTTGTTCTGCCACATTCCAAAGGTGCTCTATTGGATTGAGATCTGGTTGCTGTGGAGGCCATTTGAGTACAGGGAACTCATTCAAGTTCAAGAAACTGCTTTTCTGATGACTGCTTCCAGCAAGATACTGCACCATATCAGCTCAGATCATTACAGATGGGTACACTGTGGTCACTGTGGTCGTAAAGGGATGAACATGGTTAGCAACGATGCTCAGTAAAGATGCTCAGTCGGTACTAAGGGGCCCATAGTGTGCCAAGAAAAAATATGGGATTAACCTTGTTAAATAAAGGTTAACGAAAAGGAAGATGTTTGGTTTGAACTTCAGAAGGTCATCTTGTCCATGTCTGCGACATGAGTTCCTACCATGTAAATAACTGATTAGAGATCTCCATTAAGAAGAAGTATGTTTTATTCATATTTACCATAAAAGCTCCCATCTATGATGAAAAAGAAAAAGGGAAAAAAATGCTCATATGAGGAGATAATAACCAAAGTGACCTACTAGCAGTAAAAAAAGCCAGTGTTGACATGAGTTAGCAAATTAGCACTCAGGCTAGCAGGATGCCCGTGTATTTACACCACAAAACCAAAGGTAAAAAGAAGTCTCTTCTTCTGTTGTACAAAGTTTATAGTGAATTATTTTATCAAATAAACTTCCTAGTTACTCGTGTACTTACAAGTTTCTGTAAAAAATGTGTTTATTTTGCTAATGATGCTACACAATTTAAGCTAGCAGTATCATTTAAAATTTAAATGCATTTAATGTTTTATTTTTATTTCTAGCATTGATTTTGTTTTTATGTCCTTTGAATGATAAACACATTCTGGCTTTAGCAGATCTGGCTTTGGTTCAGTTTAGTTTTGCTTGGCAGCATTTTTAATATTTTAGTACCTTGAATGCTGAGGTTAAAGTCTACCTCTCCTTATAGATACTCTCCAACCGCAGCACATTCTGCATGATTTAATATGGCCATATGCAAGACATTTTTATGGATTGCTAATAATAACATTTGAAATATATAACTTGTGTTTCGCTGACAATTATCCTTCATCGTTATTATGTTTTTTAGTATGGTGCTTTCTTCCTAATGGGAAACAGAGTGCCACATTTCTTGGGCTTTGGGCATCTAATGAGGCCTATTACTAAGCCGTCCATATCACATGGTGCTGCCCACCATCATACCCTCTCTGCTACTTCCAGTGCTTAGTAGCAGATCGCCTTACCGCCCCCTCAACACTAAGGTACATACAATGACTGATTAGTTTTTCCTTTTTAATCAAGAGAAAAGTTTGTGTCAATAATACAGGGCAATGGAAATAATTACCCTCCTGAGCATAATAACAGCCTGGCTTGGCATGGCTACCGGTGTAATTAGAAATTGTTATGACGGTAGGAATTATAAACACACTTACAAAACAGTATTTCTGATTAGCGGATACAGCTTGAGTTGCATAAACATCTAATGTGGGTACGTCGATACCCGTGAAAGAATTTCAATAACTAAACGCATAAAGTCAAGTATTTGTATTGATCTGTATCTACAGCTGCAGGCTCTCTCATTTTAGAAATGAAAAGTTCAGAAATAAATGAGATTAGTGGCTTTGTGTGAAGAGCTGCAAAGCAACCGCAACAGCAGGTTTTCGAGTAAAGTGCATCAGACACATCAACAACTGAAAGGTCAGTTCAGTTTTCACGAGCTTATACATTTTTCATCACATACATTAACTTTCATTCCAGGTACATTATTAATGAGTGCAGTGGGGGAGGCTGATGAAGTGAGAGATTGGCAGGGTATAAAATAGCCTCAACTCCACATTCTGATGTACCCTACTATTACATCTATTTATTGATCAGCTCAGCTCCATTTCTAGAATCAAATCACTCAGCTGTAGCAATTAGGTAAGTCTTCACCTGGAGTATAAATAGAAAGCAAACGTGCTATCCCTTTGTTTCAAGTCCTTCACCATGTTTAGCAAATTTGTTCATTTTACCAAACAAGGTCCAGCTTGAGTTCTTTCTTTTTAAGAAAAAGAAAAGATACAAACAACTGTTCTTGTCCTCTGTGCCTTTCCTCGACTCCAGAGCTGCTGATATTAGAAACTGTGACTCTTACTGCTCAGCAACACAGTGGTGTGTTATCATAACGGCATATCTAGACGCGACATATCTTTGGTCGTGTTGAACAAAGCAAGCCAGAGGCGATCCTGCAGGTGTTAATGGTTTGGTAAACAGTTTTTAAAATTCCCATCATTAGAAAGTCATTAAAAATATCCGAGCAACCTTTAAGACATAATGCCAAAATGAATAATAGGGGAAAATTCACCCAAGTGAATTGATTTTCTTAATACATTCAGATAAAACTAAATACTACAAAGTGAAGAAGATTAGTGTCACTGAATATATATATATATTTTGGGGTCATGACTTTCTTCTCAAAACTATTAGAAAAAAAAGTCAGATAAATTAAAGTGTACTGAAGACCTTCTGGTGACACTTAACGGCCTAAAACCTCTTTTTTTTTTGGTCAATCTAATGATCCATACGGTGTACAAATGCTCTTAAGTTAATAAAAATCTGGCTAATATTACTGCAAGAGGAGGTGCCATGTCTTCATATTTAAACAAGACACCCCCGACATTAAAAATCACCTGCCTAATACTGTGTAGGTCTCCCCTCATCCACGAAAACGTCGGGCTTGCTGAGGTGCATGCTGTAGGAGCTTGTTTCGATTAGAATCTGGGGATTTTGGACTTCTTGGGCTCTCTGTCATGATCCTTCAGCAGTTTTCGATTTAGCGCTGTGAGGTGCAGTGTCTGGCCATCAGGCAGTGGTTTTGCCTTGAAGGAGAGCTCTTGGCAAGCAACAGTATTTAGGTGGGTGGTAGGTAAGTAGCGTCCACTGTGCTAGTGCCAGAAGCCAAGTTTCTAACATAACATTGCATTGAAATAAGTTAATCAGTGTTACACACTTCACCTGTCAGGGCTGTGGTTAATCTGTGCAGTGTTCAATCACACAGTTAGTGCTTGGAGGAAACAGAGCTTTTAAGTGCTGGCCACTAATATCTCCTGTAAATGAATCAGTCGCCCACAGTTAGATGGTTGTTGGCTAACTGATAAATGATTATTACCTTCAATTTGTAACATAATTCACCTCATAATGATCAATTATGTGTAATAGAGACTGGTGAGACTGAGCAAATGAGAGCATAATTACAGAACTGCCAAAGAAATTTATAATGTAATTTTTGAAATTCATGGACATTTTCTGCATAAACCTTCACCTGCTACAGATACATGACTTACGTATAACAAGTTATGGGAATAAGTCCTTTCTAAAAAAAATAAAAGCGGTCTTTCTTTCTATGTAATGCTATCTAAAGAAATAGCAGAATATAAAGTACATCAAATAGGTCCTGAAGTGTACACCACTGCCATGATGTTTCACAGCAATTCACAGTTTAATGATTTTTCTCGGACTACGCAAAAACCAATCAAAATGTCATGTATTGTAATTTGAAAATATACGTTTTCCAAAGCAGCATGGGTCGGCAGCATGTCAACTGTTTTTGACCTTTTTTGAATAAGCCATTGTAACAACAACTCTATACTAAAAGAATTTGAAAGCAGATATTAGTCATTGTTATTGATATTTCTCCAAGAGACGTAGGAGCATGGAGCCTAAAAAAAGGAAAACTGCCCACCGAAATGCCACAGAAAGGGAGCCCTTTTCTTAAAATATCACACCGTCTCGCAGGGGCTGCTTGCTGTGTGCTTGGTTTATTACAACAAAGAGAGCATAGCTCATGCTGCAAACCCAGCCAACTACAGGAGCCAAATGTAGCATGCTTGTGTAAACGCTGTCAAGAATGTGGCAACATTTTAAGACTGTACCATTATCTACTCCGCTGACTCAAATTCAAGCTCGACTTTGCACAGATGCCCGATTTGCAGAAAAGTTGTCACTGATTACGTGCAAATCAATGACAGTTTGAACAGTTTGAATATACCTGTTCAACTGCTCATTAGCATAACTGATCAACTGATCATGACAGCAACTCAATGCATTCAGTCATGTAGACATATTCAGAACAACCTGAACACTTTTTCAGCTGTTGTTGAAAGACAGAATAATACCCTAATACACACACATACAGAAATTGCTGATCTACTATGATTTTCCTGCACAAACACCTCTGGGGTTTACAGAAAATGCCTTGTTGATGCCAGAGGTCAGGGGAGAATGCCCAGACTGTGTTGAGCTGACAGGAAGGCAAACCATTTGTTGCAAGGTACGCAGAAGAGTATCTCTGAACACAGGAGATGGGCTAAACACTGGGCGCCACTCCTGTCAGCTAAGAACAGGAAACTGAAGGAACATTTTAAAGTAAGCTGGACAATAAAAGATTGGAAAAATGTCGCCTGGTCTAATGAGTCCCAATTTATGCCGAGACATTTGGATGGTGGGTCAGAATCTGGCATAAACAACATAAAAGCATGGAACCATCACACCTTGTATGAACGATTCAGGCTGCAGTTGGTGTAATGATGTGAGGGTTTTCGTCGCATACTGTGGGCCCCTTAGCACCAATTGAGCATCGTTTAAATGCCTACCTGAGTATTGTTGCTGAGCATCTCCATCCCTTTATGGCCACAGTGTACCCATCTTTTGATTGCTGCTTCTAGCAGCATAACACACTATGTCACAAAGCTCAATCATCATCAGACAGTGAGTTCTCTGTACTCAAAAGGTCTCCAGAGCCACCAGATCGCAATCCAATAGTGTAGCTTTGGAATGCGGTGGAAAGGGAAATTTAACATCATGGATGTGCAGCTGACAAAACTGCAGTAACTGTTTTATGCCATTATGTCAATAATAAAATAATGCTGAATACCTAGTAGAGAGGTGTAATAATAAAGTACATATAAACAATTGATCTACTAATCGGAAGGTTGGTGCATTCTAAATATCCTTGGTCAAGATCCTAATCCAGAGTTGCTCTCTGATGAATCCATCGGAGTATGAATATTCGACAGAAAGCACTTAAGCATGGAAAGAAAAAAAGTGCTTGTATGAATAGGGGTGAATGAGGCATATTGTATCATGCTCTCAGAGTACTCAGATATAGAAAGCACTATATAAGAACTAGTCTTTAGTTTCTGTCACGAGTTGTGTTTATCTCCCCTGTAATACACACAGACACATCATCATTGAAAACATGTTTAATGCTGCACCATGTTCTCAAATAAATGGGACTTTACACCATCTTTGAGGCTTTACAAATAGTATTACATTTTATTAATATATTTTCATAAAACAAGTTTAAGACTGTATCAAAAACTCAGTAAAAACATTAGATTTTTAACCATTTTTTCTTATGGTGATATCAGATATGAAATGTACATAATTCACATATTATAGTGGTTTCTTTGATCCCCCATCATATTGAGAATTTCTTTTGTGATGGGCAGGTAAACATTTTATACCCTCACAAACTATAAAGTCTTTTTTTATGATTGTGATCATAAATCTAGACATACAATTAAAAAATAAAATAATTTCCCAATCTGCCCCCTCCCCCCAACTAGGTTTACTGATAAAACACTGACATTATGGAGTGGTTTAATTTCACAGGCACACAATTATGTACATCCCCTTGTCCCCATGCCTCATCTGAACTGACAACAGGCAGTGCACTAAGCATAACAGTGCAACACCTAGAGGCAGAGCAGTGATAATACAGTACTCTTACACCCACCCGCCCCCACACCAACAAAACCAACTGAATATAAGACAGTGGATCCAACTCATCGGGTACGTCTCCATTTCTCATACTGTTCGAAAGCACAGCATTCCTATGGCCCCTTTGTTATCTTTCCAGCATCCCTACAAGGTTTGCCTCGTGACCGCAGACATCTCACAGGCAGATTCAGTGGCACAGATGAACAAAAATAAAATCATTTGTTTTGTAACTTAATTAGGCTACAGCTACAACAGGCGTGATCAGTGTAATGTTCTTTTGTGATCTAGTACCAGAGGAATTTCAGTCATGTAATGAGTTCAAGGATACATTTTTTTTCCCCCTCTCCTCCTCATTCGACCACCACGTAATGCTTTCGGTTCTGCGCAAGACACATAGTGCAAGGTTTAACAAGAATTTGCATAAGTGCAACATTTGCATGTTATTGTCGAGAGGGAGGCAAAAAGCATAGAAGAGAACAGGGAAAGACTCATGTCTAAGAAACAAACTAATTTTTTGTGTAAATAAAATGTTTCATGCTTTCAGTTTGGCATTATGAATTTCATTCCCCTCTAGAAATAACAGGTGCAAAATCTTAGTAAACCTAGCCGAAAAGACAGATAAGAGTGATATAGAACTCATAAAGATTAACATTGTGAGGAAGAGCCTCAAGTCTGTTGTCATGGTGACATCTGCTCAATGGCCCTGTGGGCTTCATTTTTTCCTGCTTCTTTATTATTTTCTATACAATAGAAATAGTACATCATTGAAGATAAAATTGACTCCTCTTGGCAAGAACAGACAAAAAAAAAAAAAAAAAAAAAAAAATATGCAAGAAGTCAAAAGCAGATCTGAAGGACAAAGAAAAATTAAACAGTTTTTCATCCATTCGCCCTGTGCCTGTAGTTGAATTGTATGATGTATTGTCTTATCCATGTTGGTGAGATATATGATTATGGTTGCCTGCTTCTCTATAAAGTCAAAGCCATTTCATTAAACATGTAAAATTACTCCTGTAGTAATTCGACAAGCATCCCTAGATTGCACCTGCTTTCAAAACTCAAAGCCCCTGGTGTGCGTTAGGGAGGCACATAGGGAGGAGGTGACCTGTACGCGGTCATGTTCTTAGGGCGGGAGCCTTTGCCCTCTATGGGCACAGTAAATGGTGGGGGAGGCTGATAAGGTGGGGCATTAGGATCATCATCTTGATAAACTGAATATTCCTCCAACAGATCCTGGTTTAGCAGGGTGCTGTGAGGGCCAGACATGTTTGGGTATTCTGGAGGAGGAAGTGGGGGCTTTTCCTCCTGGAGGATAAGAGGAATGCTGGAGGACGGTGGTGACTTTGAATCATCCAACTCATCTGCAAATATTATTGGAACGCCCTTCTTGATGAAAGTTGCTTGCTCCTCTATGGTCATCTTCCCCTTACGCTTCTTGCGGTAACAAACCATAGCAATGATTCCAGCGATGAGCAGCAGGGCAGCTACTACTACAGCAGGAATGACAGTGTGCAGGTAAACGTCATCAGGGCCCTTAATTGGATCAGGTGAAGGCGTAGCTGTAGGAAGCTCAGGCATTGGCACCTCTCCTGGTGGAATGAATGTGTAATGTTGGCATTTATTGGTGCCACGAACTGAGATGTTAATGGGTTTGAATTCAGGCTCCATGGCTTTGATAAAGACCACTTTAGGGGTTCCTTGGGGATCAGCAATCCTGTTGCTGAGAATTGTGATCTGGTCCTTTGGACAAGGACTCTGCTGGAGACTGTTATTGGTCCATTCCACAACAATTGAGCCCCTAGTGATGCTTCTTAAGGTCACTGTGCTGCTGTTCCGATCTCCCAGGGCATAAGCCAACTTCTTAGTCAAAAGAATCTTTTTATGCACATCATTGCTTAAAGTGTTGGGGTCACCATGAAAACGAGCAGCAAACATTACTGAAGGTTTGTTATTATTAGACCAGCGATGGACTCTAACCTCAAACGCATCCATGATACTCTTCCCCCCTTTGTCAGTGGCTAACATGAAATACTCATGATTCCCCTCATGTTGCTCCTCTGGAAGGCCATACAAAAGCTGGATAGTGCTGTTGAACTGGATCCAAGATGTTTCAGTTACTGGTTCTTTGGGTGTCTTCTTTAAAGTCAAACGCAGCTTATCAGTAGTACCATCCTCTCGGTCATAAAATGCATCAGCAGCAATCTTAACCTCGAAGTATGTTCCCACCCATGCAGTCACCTGATCAATGGGGTTGCGGATCTCTGGAGTTGTATTAGAGTCCGGAGCAAGAGAGAGAGCTGTTGTGCGCCTAGGTGGTTTAGGAGTTGTGGACTTCGGTTCTCGGGGAGGTGGAGTCGAGGTTTTGGGTTTCTTAGGTTTTTTTGTGGAAGAGGGCTTGGGTTTTTTAGTGGTGCTTGGTGGTGTTGGCACTGCAGTAGCTTCCACAAAAGTAGGCCGGGTCATGGTAGGTTGAATGGGGATAGTGCTTGTAGTTCCTAGTATTCTGGTGGGTTGGGGAGGTCCAAAGACAGGTGTGTGAGCTATCTGATCCCTGACCCTCATGGTAGGCTTGACTGGAAGGGGCAAAGGGCCTCTGACAGGTGGAGCAGAATTATCAGTTGCTGGGGCAATAGAGGGTGATGTTGGAGTGGGAATAACACGTGAATATGGCTCTTGGTTAATAGTTGGAGGAAGCAGGGAGGGCACTGGAGTAGGAGTATTGTACAACTGCCGCCTGACCCGTCTGACTCCCTGGGGCTTTTTATTAACAATGTGCCAGCCAACCACTGGATAGCCCAGCCTAGCTGACATAGTCCCATCCTTTGCTGAGGATTGGACACTGCTAATGTCAGGAACGCTGCCCTGGTCAAGAGCACATCCAACTTTCCATGACAGTAGGGCGCCGTTTTCCACCACTTTCTTTGCATTTCCTGGTCCAGCCATGAAAGCAGACATGTCAAATAAGCGGTTGTTGACAACAGGGACCACCCTCATGTGTTCCAGTGGCACATGAGAGAATTTCCTCATATTGCCCAGTAAGCTGGCCCTCTGTTCAGCAACCATCTTTGTCAAGTCAGCATCCAAGATGACAGTAAGGACAGTGACAGGCTCCTCAGAACCACAGGTGAAAGGCTGCAGGCCACCAATATCAGACTGAAGTGTGATTAGGGGTGGCTCAGTATCAGCTCGTTCTTCTGGGTATACTTCAATAGAGAAGACTGTACTGGGGAATACTTGGCTACTAGTCTTCTGACTTTGCTCCTCACCTGACACCATGATATGATATACACCTTTATCTTGCTCCAGAGCCAAACCTCTGAGAATGCAGCTCTCTCTGTCCCAGTATAGCCAGGAGGGTAAAGTCTCCCTTCCCATCTCGGTGAGCTTCAAGAGGGAAACAGGAAAAAACAAAACACGTCATTACCATTTTTTTTTTTACAACAAAGATAATTTTGAGATAAAAATTGAGCACATTCATTGACTGCTCCATATCAGAAGTAGCTGCAAATGACTTTGAAAATGTACAAGGATTCAAGTAATATCAAAATTACCTGGTCTGACTAGCAGATTAAATTCTATGACACAGAACAAAGACAGACAAGTATATTTGAAGTAGTAATTCGAAGATTCATAGTCTTGTCTGGGAACATGTGAATCTTTTTTTTTTTTATATTTCACATTGAACGAGCTGCCAGTAAACGGGACCGTCATTCAGTTCAGTTTATCAAATCCTTCCAAACATGAACAGGAAGCCGAGTGAGCGTCTATTCATAATAAGAACTGTGAGTCATCACTCATCATTTTGAGTTATTACTGTATGACAGGATATCATTCTGCATCACCACTTGGGCCAATAATAATCTCATCTCATTCGTAAGTCTGACTTGAACAAATTGCAACAAAGTCAGCTTCAATCAGCAGTGATACAGTGATCAAATCTGAAGGGTAAATGGGATAAGACAAATCTCCACACCAACTGAAATTCAAGGCGAAAAAAAGAGACAAGACTCAGAACAACAAAAAATAGGTAATGTGTTAAATTTTGTTTCCTCAACCACACTTAAGTTCAGTTATACTTTCATTAGAGGCCCAGAAAAAAACAAAAATTTAACACACTTTTCTATATAGCTTTCATTTAGTTTAGTATAAGAATGAATTTTAACCTTGGGGGGGGGGGGGGGGGCCTTAACATTCAGTTGTCTTTTTTTCTCCTACACTACATCCACACTGAAGAGGAATATGGTTGTATTTTCCAACAAATAAAAGGAGCTCAAATCTACTATGCAAACTTTATTAATATAGACCATTTTTGTTACCATTTGTACAGCAACATTGTTCTTTTCTTCACAGAGAAAGATTTTTTTTTAAATGTTAATTTATAATTAATAAATTGCCACATATATCACCATTAGATTCATCTCAATGATTTTGCTGGTTTTTTTACCTGCACACTGCAGCCTGCATGGGCACGTCCTGGTGGTACCTTCAACTGGAACACCTGGCCCACAGTTGCTGAGGAGTCAGGGATACTGGTGTGCACTCCCTCATTCTTTGCAGAGGAATCTGGGACAGCTGTGGGCGGCCCTTCACCAACTAAGGATGCTGCAGCGTTGAGCTCAGAGAGCACAGAGGACTGCATGGATGCCTCTAGTTCCACAGATATCATCTCCACAAGTGTCTCTTGCTGTTCTGGTACTGTGCCCTGAGTCAGGGTCGCCAGAAGCCCCATTATCAGAGGGATAGTCCTGCACGAAATAAGCCTGCTCCCCCCAGCATCCCCACAGCTCACGTCTCTCCGTTTATAGTGCATAGCAATAGGCCTTTGGGCTGCCCAACAGATGTCTATGAACAACTGAAGAGGCCACATGCACTGAAGTCAAACTGATGATATGCTTGACAGTCAGATTCCTTAGTGATTGGCTATGCTTGAAAATGCAACGGTTTCTCTTTGTTGTCCTCTGTGATCCATGAAGAGATCTTTGGCAGCCTGCTAGACAGCCATGACATCTGGCTATATAGAAAAGAAAAAAAAAAAATGAGGGCAACAAAGTGGAAACATACATAAAAACATCAGTGTAAACATACATCTATTATTACAGGTTGCGTGGTAGTTTCTGCAGACATCTATTATGGTGGGGGTTTTTTGGCACTTGTTTACCAATTAATATTAATGTCCATAATTCTTGGTGTAAATATATGTACTACACAGTAGAGGGTCCTGAAAAATTGCTCAGTGGAAAATAAAAAGGATCTGCTATGACACTTCATTTTTCCATTTATTTAGAATGCTAAATCAGCAACAGAAAAAAAACCTCAATGTCTCACTCTGTCACTGGTCCATAGCCCAGCTTCTAAGAAGGAACCCAGAATTAATACATAATGACAAACCACCACAAATGCCCATTACATTACACATCTGCCAATCCAAAAAAAAAATTCACTTTCTGCCAAGAACCCTCAAAACACTATTTGTCTTATTTTATTGATATGCAAATTGCAGCTATGCAACTTTAAATCTGTGGTTTATGGTGTAAAATGGCAACAATTTTTAAGTTATTAAATTGTTTTTTGATATATTAAATGTCTGACATCTTAATTTACAGCTCACCATGGAGTCAAGTACTGTCAAGTATTATGCATGGCCTAGTGAATGAAAAGGATTTGAAACGGTATTAAGCTTTCTCACTGTAATCTAGAGCCACAACATTATTCAGGTAAGTTCCCAAATGCATTCTTCTTTAAAAAAAAAAAAAAAAAAAAAAGTTCAATAACAATGTAACATAATGTTAATACATTTTAAATACATTATTAGAAAAAGAAAGAAAAAAAAAGTTGATCACCTAATGATCTTTACTTCTATGCCACGCCATTTTGAGTTATAATGAGTCTCATGAGATGATGGAGTGTCAAAGGTTGTTTGTCTTTGTTGTAAATTTTAATTAGATGCCCTGGGGAGTCTCCATTGCGCTGACCTAGCCAACCCCAATCCTGTAACACTCAAATGGGCACAGGAGGGTCAGCCGTTTGCCCAGAATCCTAATGCTTAACTCGCACAACGTATGACATCAACAGACACACTCCAATATATTGTCAAATAGTGGCTACACTTGTCCCTCACTAGAATCCCTTTATGTATAATCTAAGCCATAGAAAAACAAAACAGTTAATACACAAATTGCTCATTTATCAATGCTTTATGCTGTCTGGAAAAAACTAACAATAAAAACAATATTACCGGGATGATTCATACAAGAAAGCGCATAAAAACTAAAAAGGGCAGCCGTGCAATGAAAGGAAATGAATGAAAGGAAACTCACAGGAAGCAAGACATCACAAAATATATACACAAGTATTTACTTTACATTGGTGGGAGCACAGGCTGTGCATTATTGTTTTGCAATAAGCCATTAAATTTAATGAACATAATGAAAAGTAATCATTACTGAAATCATCCATGCATGAAACTCTGGTGTACCTGTAAACTGAAATGCAGCAGCAATAACTCTAATGTTCAGATTTGATTGTGTCCCTTACTCGCTCTCCTTTAAAAAGCATTAAGACAATCTATAACATATTTAAACTTGAATCTCTTTGGAAAAGAAAAAAAGAAAAGAAAAAGAAATTATAGTTGCACGGTGGTTAGCACTGTTGGCTCACAGCAAGAAGGTCCTGAGTTCAATTCCACCATCAGGCTGGCGTCTTTCAGTGTGGAGTTTGCATGTTCTCCCTGTGTTTGCGTGGGATCTCTCCGGCTACCTCCCACAGTTCAAAGGCATGCAGTTAGTGGGGTTAGTTTAATCGGTAATTCTAAATTGCCCATAGGTGTGAATGAGTGCGAATTGTTGTCTGTGGCTGTGTGTTAGACAGATTGGCGACCTGCCCAGGTGTACCCTGCCTCTTGCCCTAAGAAAGCAAGGATAGGCTCACCCCCCACCCCGAAAAGGATAAGTGGAAGAGGATGGATGGATGGATAGTTCCTAAGAATAACTGTTACTTGCTACTACATCACTGACACTCAAACACCTGGTTGATCAATTTTATGCAAATAAGACAACCTTTAAAATTTGTACCCATTCTTAGTTCCTACTGTTATCCCCCCCCCCCCCCTGCCCCCCAAACTCCTTACACCCATTTAGTAAGCCTTATTGGCAATTTGTGTATTCTAACTCAGCTGATTAAACAGCTGAATGGATGCATTTTCTCTACTGGAAGGTTTTCAATAGAAAGCAATGTTGCAGGTGGGAGTGATCAGAATCTCAGAGGGAATCTGAAACAGCAAATCCTGCACATTATTTGCAGACCTCTATCAATTTGCTCATTTCACTGCTTTTAAAAAAAAAAGGAAAAAGAGGAGAAAATTGGAACATCCCTAAGCCAACACCTCTTTTTAAGGTGTTAATAACGTTTATAATATCACACTGCAACTAAGAAGGCATTTGGATGGGATATTTACTTGACTAAAGATACCATGTTGCCTTTGTGATCTAAATTATTCTAAACACATTAAATGTTTTAATTTTAGTGATTTGCTTTAAGTAGCTAAAACATGTTCTTCAGAAAAGCCAATTACGAAAATAACAGTTTACATTACTGTAAAATTTGTAGCTCGAAATATTGTCATTACTTTTGTGGCAAATTAATACCCTTTTCCTGTTAACCCGTCAAAATGGTACAACCAACAACTACTGTTCCACGTTTTAAATATAGATCGTTCAAGTTCTTTTTACAACAAGTGCACATTACAGTAGTTTTCAAGTCAACCAATGCCCCAATGAGACTAAGAGAGGACAACCCTCAATTTATACAGATATATAGATACATATAAGACTATTTTTGTTTGCTTGTTTTGAGCTAATACCATGTGACAACTAATCAGGACACTAAACAGCCACACATGAACAACTCCAAGTACATATACTACAATTACCAGAAAGCTTTAGGTTTATATATGGAACAAAAAACAACAACAAAACTCCAAACCTAAATGTAATAAATTTACTGACATGTAAATTTGGTCACATTTGAGGTTGCTGAACTTGCATGTCTAGACTGTTACAAGCATCACTACCCTGTCTCCCAAATGCGGTTGGATGAATGTCTAAGATAAGATAACCAAAAAAAAAAAAAAAAAAAACAAAAAAACAAAAAAAAAACACAACCCCAAAACAAAACAAAAAACAAAATCACAGATCAAAATCCACTGCAGGTATGTTGTATCTCACTCTGATTTGGACTGTTACGACTACACTGCCAGATGGGCAAATGATGATATACAAGAAAAATTCACATTCTGTATCCCCCACCAGCTTGCTGAAGAGACATATCAGAGGAGGAGCATTTTATATACAAAATATATTTACACAAAGGCACTTTAAAACACTAGTTTAAAAAAAAAAAAAAAAAAAGAAAAAAAAAAAAAAAGAACACAATGGATTTGTTCTTCAAATATGAAGTTTGACGCCTACTCCGCAAAAGAGTACTGAGTCACACCACACCTAACACATAAACCAGGTTGAAACATGTTGCTTATCTGGGATTTTTATCTGAGTCACTTCAGTGGGATTTCAATCCCCTGTCCCTCTCCCCCAGTTCTCTTCTGACTCCAAACCCAGGCAGTCTCTTTAACACACATACATCTTGAATTGACTGCAACATGCAGGCTGAGTGTAAAGACAAAAGGTACTGCTTGAGCCGTGTATCCATCTGTGTTCAAAATGTAAAACACAAACATTACCATGAAAACAGTTTACACCCATAAGCCTTATTTAGACTGAGCACCACACCTCAGGCTGCTGCCACACACAAATGGGGGGGGGGGGGGTAGGCAACATCTGAGCATCAAAGTAAGCTCTCCACAGTGTGACCTAGATTTTAATCACGTTCAGTATGTAGGAAGTTTTAAATAAAAGTCAAACGACATCTCATTAAGAAACATTAAACGTTTCAAATCAATGTGCATTTGTAGTGTTCCAACACGCTGTTCAAATGAACAACTAAACGGCTTTAAAATTCAAACATCTGCATAACAGGGTGTGTTTAAGATGAATAATCCTCAGGACTAATTAGGATGTGTCATTTCAGGAAAAGCCCAGCAATCTAAACATTGTTTTATAAAGAGATTACTCATGAAGTCTGGGTCTCTCTGGTGTTCAAATCATTAAATATATCAAAAATAAACTAAAGTGTTCTTCATCAAAGCACTCATTCAAAAAGAAAATAAAACCTATTCTGGCTTAATTACCTTTCCCATTGCACATAAAAGAGTATAATTATGCACCATTGTTACTGTCATATTTTCTTTGTAGCAGCACTGAGGCCGAGTTACATAGCACTCCTTAAAATATTTAAAGGATACTTTCAAAACCCCAGCATTAACCCAAACCTCATTAAATTGTTCTGTTTTATACACATAGTGGAGCCAAATACATATGCTACAACAAATCATGTTCCTATGACAACTGTATAAATGCTTGAAAACATCAAAACCTCCTCATTTCTATGATAAAGCCTTTTTTTAAAAAAAATCTATGGTAAACAAAGCAATGACACAGACTTGAGCGTGGGTGATTTCTGCCCATTTCACATTGAGGCCCACACTAGTGGGGCGACGACACCGTTTAACAGCCGTGGTATCCATGCAGTCTGCAGTTCAACAGTAGTTAAAACTTGAAAACCATCAAAAATAATTAGGGCTCCGATGCACAGTGGCACTCTGGGCCAATTGAATTGACGTACCACATCCAGCAGCCTCTAGATAGTGCATGAGCTGAATAACAAACATATCCACAAGACAAGCTTGCTTTGCAGTTGGATGTTTCCCTTGTGTTGCCCTCCACTCTGTTCAACAAAGTAATGAAATAATGTGGAAAGAAAACACAAAATCGGCCTTGACTGAGTCAAAGTGTAACCTGCCGTGGTGACCTGCGAGCAGCTCGTTTAACGCTACAGGAAAAACTACTGTATGCTGTCAAACGCAGGAAGTCAAATCACACTTCTTTTTTTCTGTAAATGAATTCACAGCTCTGTAATGCACAAAGACGCAGTGGAGTTTCAGGAGAAAAACAGCAACTAGCCAAATATATTTTAATCTGGAAATTGGTCCTTGTTCAGATCTAGGTTACTGATTAATTTTCCTTCAGTCGTGAGAATTCATTTATGGCCGAGACTACTGATGTTTGTGAGGTTACAACCCGCAAAGCAAGGTTAAAGCGAAGCTAACGAGCTGGTATAACGTCAAAATTCGATATTCACCCAGCTTTAATAGAAAGAAAAAGAAGAGGGAAAAAAAAACACTCAGGTTAAAAGGAAATTAGCGATGTAACAGATGCATATACTGCGGTCGTTTATTTTTTATTTGTGTGTGTGTGTGTTTAGTTAAAAACACCTAATTTACATGTTTATAGGATTGTTAGTAATTTTGGGTAGCCAGTTATTGCCCTGGAGGTAGTGTCAGCTAAGTAACTAAACGTTGGCTACCGGGCCCCGTTTCCTTTGCCCCGTTTCCGTCGGGCTCGGTAGACGAGGCCTTTGTAAATGACAACGCCGCCTACGACGTTCAACCTTGATAAACCATTTGGCAACCCGCAGTAAATAAACTCCACCTTGACTGCAATACAAGCCTCTAAAACTGCAGTAAACGTATAATCGAGGAGCCGCGATGCGTGCCATCCCGAGCCCGTCCATCGCTAGCTCAGGGATGCACCTGTTCTATTCTAGGCGGACCAGAGCAGCGAGCTGCTGCTGGGGTATTCACCACAGATGCCCGACTCTCGCTCTCGGAAAATAAAAAATAAAATAAAATAAACGCCGCTAATCTCAAACTCATACACGACAAAAACTAGGCTGCATGGCAGCACGCTCCATAAGCCACCGTCCGAATACATCAACTCACAAACACTAAAATCGAAGAACCGGACCGAGGTTTGGTAGCCACCGAACGGGCTAACTAACAAGCTAACAGCAGTAGAGTATAGTGGTGACAAATATAGCTCTTTACCTGCCTCGTCGGCCGAGAGGAGTTCGTGCCACAAAATGCGCCCATTTAAGTAAAGACGAAGAGGCAGACGTTTTTCTTAGTGCCACTCGTGAAAAAGCAACGGAACCCCAAAATTCAAACTGACCTTGTTAGCGAGCTAACGTTAGCTAACTCGCGCCGTAATGTCTCCTCTTCTACCCTGAGAGCGCAGCGAAGACTTCTCAAATGCCATAAAACATGCGCTTCCCTTTGAGCGCCACGGGAGGAAAAAATAAAAAGTCTAGTATCGTGTGAATAGGGTACCTGGGCACAGTCAAGGTAACATATGTCTCCCCTCTGGGTTGGTAAGTCTACAGACACTTCACAGCTCTGTGTTGTAATTATGTCGGTTACTACCCCTCCCCGGCTGCCTCGCTCTATCCTTCTCTTACACAGGTCTACAGGTTGAGGCCGATCGTGTGTACCAGCGTGACTCCACCTCCCTTTTATTTGGAGACGTGCAGGTGAACGCAGAATAAAGTGATGCAGGACAGTATGCAGCAAAACACAAGTTCCCCAGTAACCTAACCTCACAGTGTTGCTTGCGATGCAAACTTCAGTGAGGGCAAGTATTTCCCTGCAGAGCTTTGTTTTATTTTTATGACAATGTGCCTCTCTGATGATGATTAAAAAGGCAAGTGCAGGTATTCCCACTTGTACTTTTGTTCTGCCGTGAATGTACCCTTTTAACTAACACTCTTGAAGTGATATATTTGACTTTCTTTCTGTGCTTTATAGCAAATATTATGGGGTCATTGCAACGAGTTGGCAAAGATATCTAAGCTGTTGCGGCAACAGTTTAGATTGTGCTTGTTTTTCGCTGGAAACTGGTCAGATATTTTAAGGGTCACTCGTGGTCTGGAGGTTATATTTGTTCAAAGAAGGGTTTTGAAATGATTAACAGCTGAACTGATTTTCTGTTTGTGCTGGTAGAAATACAGTCCGTGTTTGCACATTCTTATCGTCAAAACAAACTAAAAGCTGGAAGTGGGGTATTGTGTGTGCGTGCACGGTTTTCACCAATGTGCATTTGCAAGAGTGATTTTTTTGTTCTCAGACTCCTGAGTGAGGGCAGCTGTAATATTAGTCACAGGGTGCACGCATGTGGTTGTTTATGAGTCCAAGGTTTAAAGGAATTAGGTGTTTCTAGGTTAACATTTCATTGCTAAAGCATCCTTGGTAAGTTTCTGATACATTATGTAACGTGTGACGTTTTCAAATGTCAAATATATAAAATCCTGTACCAGTTAGAGCTATGAGGAAAAAGGTCAGTATTGGTTCGTGGATTTGTTTAGCAATGGTTTGAGCTGCTGCCTGATTGCATTGCATAAAATTCCTTAAAATCCCCTTTCTTCACCTTGACAACTTCTTACCTTTCCTCTTATAGGTGGAACACAAAGATGGTGGCAATCCTTTGTGAAGATCTTTGAGCCTGTACGAATGACTGGTTGCATTAAGCCTGCATTATTATGTTTTTAAATAGGGCATGAGCTCTTTTGGGAAAAATACTTAAAAGACGAAAGGAAAGTTTAAAGAAAATGGAACATTTTCCAGACTGACAGTCGGTGTTGAAAAAGAGGCAAGCAGCACAGTGAAAACCTTCAAATGAAACAACAATTATAGATGTCATTATACTGCCAAATAAAGCTGCCAAATAAAACTGCCAGATAAAATGGTAAAAATGGGCATTCTTACTCACTTTGCCAACAAATGATTAGATGTCTTTTACCCTGCAGAAAATATTTGCCTGAAATATGTGGTTCCATTTACATGATGTCATCATCATAAATAATCATGAACAATAAATTGCACAAATATCTTGGAGCAAAAAAATTGACTCTGTGTTTATGGCAACAAAGAAAGGACTTTCATATACTAATAAAACCCTTGGCAGCCATGAGGAGAATTTTAAGATGGAAAAACAGTAGCTGTCTGTAATAGTTCACAGACATGTCAGTCATCCGAATCGCTTTGACTCTTTGTTCACCCCTGAAAGGCAACATGTATATACAGCTTCAAGAACATGTTAAAAAAACCCATTTAGCATTAACATGATTTATTAGATATATTCACAAATACAGGCGAAAAACAAAATGCGATGAAGCACTTTTCACATCTTTAGTAAACCTGCTACCAGCTGTGCAGGCTGCAGAAAAAAATGTACTTTTCAGTTAAGTAACTTATAGAATCTCCTTTACCAGGAAAAACCTCACATGTTTACTGATTCCTCCTTTACCTCATCAGATGAGACTTTTGGATCATTGCTCAATATAGACATATTTCAGTTCCTCAGCATTTTTGTGATTTTGTTTTTTAATTGTGCAACTATCTTTTGATGAAACTGCATCACCAGTGGGTTGCATTTCCTGTTTTTTCCAACCACTTTTGTTTAATTTTTCTTTCTGTGGTTTCGGATATTGCAATGTCACTTCTCCTGAGCGTCATGGACTGCTTGCCCCGTGATTCTATGTTAAACTTAGTTTAAACAAGTTTTGAATACATACGTTTTTTCACTGATCTCATGGCGTTTTGGCCAGCTCCCAACTACGACGCTTCCTCCTCCGTGCTTTACCTTTGAGATTTCTATAGTCCTTTCCGCCTGAGCTGTTTTGTTTTTACCACTGGTTTCTTTTTTTTACCTCTTTAATGCAATCGTTGCAAGGTGTCAACTCCTAGGTAAATTTTCTCAGTTTGCGGACAGATTTATTATTATACCATTTTATATATAGACCTTTTCCAGCTTCATGGATCTCTACAGTGCTAAGTCTTAGGTTGCGGTGACTGAGACTTGCTCTGCACTAACCAATCTTTCTTGAGAACAGCATACTTTGTCAGAAGAATATGCTAAATGAATGCCTAACTCTGAGTAGCCTTTGGAAAAGTTGTTGAAGCTCAGATGACATTTTATGAGTAATCGATACAATAAAACATTATCATACTATATAAAGTGCTCTGACGTGGCCATTGTATATTAGCAGAATATGCAAGAAACTGCAAGAAACTGAACTGAATTGAAACGAATTGAAAATGTGATGGATTTAATTAAAGGCTTTCTCTTGCAGCTGCCTAGCTGCATATCTAATTGAGAGTACATGTAGCATATTGAGTATTTTAAAACAATATTTTATCTAATGCACATTGTAATGAATGTGCATCTGTGCTTTAATTCTTTCGGAGTTAGCACTGAAATATGTGCATAAAGAATTCATCATCACGTAGCAAATTTGTGGGACAATTTGCTTAAATCACAGATTACAATTTGCACATCACACTACATACTACAGTCATTGTAATCAGAATCTATTTTTTATAGGCATGTTGCACCTAATTGTCTCAAAATTGAATTAATACGCCATCTGCACAGACAATAATTAATAAATTATATCATTTTCAGGTGAGAGGAATGCAAGCGTTTACTAATAGTTGCTGTTCTCTCATCTTATTGTTTACACTCAAGACAGAAGAGGGATTTTCACTGCAAATGCATCGCCCGGCTCTCATTTTGTCTCAACTGACATACACAACAATACTTGCAAGTCTACTAGACCATGATAGGCCCACCGCAGAGGGGCTTTCATGTGATTTCACATATCAGTCTGACTCTTGATGTGTGAGCACAGAGAAAGAGAGAGGATTAAGAATCAGCTGACTCCCCACATTTTCTTCCAAGTGACTTATTAGAAGGGTTATTCTGAGCGGTCTGCTAGACCGCTGAGGGGGTTGGCTGAGTAGTGAGACCCTCAATGAAGCCAATTTCTCTCACAATGGTAGATTACTTTAGACAACCTTCTCGGCTTTACCCAAAAACAAACGGAAGGAGCCTTTTGTACTTTTTCTCTGTTGTGCTCACAGATCTCTCTCGTTCGCCCACAATTTTTTCTCACACATCATAATTTAGTGTATCTGCAAAAGTGTTTTGGACTCACATGATGAGGCACAGGGCTACAGTAATTTGCTGGGCCATTTCATCAGGGTCAGCAGTGAAACACTTTTAAAAATGTTCTGGGAACATGTCATTTACCTGTAACAAGCTTTTGTTTCTGGTCTACTGTGGACACTTGTTTACTCTGTCATTTGTCATGTCGTTCCAGCAATAAAACAGGAAGAAAGATGATTTCCTTTCACTGCAGCATCTAGACCAGACTACCATTTCCTTTTCCATCCACGTGCCCCTGGCTATCTGTTCTTGCTGCTCAGCACAAATAAGATTTCCAAAGAGGTACCATTATCACTTGTGCATGTTTACGCTGAAACACGCTGCTAACAAGCTAACACACTGTGAAAACCTCCTATTGATGTAAAAGAAAAACTAATTATTTGCCAAATACTTTGTCTTGTTGAAAAGTAATTTGGGACTTGTGATTTCAGCTTGTCATATTTACATGCATCTCAGAGCAAATTAATCCCTTTTTGGTCTTGCTGCGGTGAGTTAGCTGATAATTTGCAAATTAGATGCATAATTAATCCACAATCAGACGCCCTAAAGGCAATTAGAGGCGATGGGACGCTTCTGTACTTCGACCAGTGGCAGGTCAGGCTGCTCCATTACAGGGTAAACACAAAGCTCTTAAGGAGACTTCATGCTAAATGGAAGTGTGAGGAAAGGCCCCTAATGACCGTTGTGACTGGGGCAATATTTTGGTTATCAGAGACACACACGCCTAATGACTTTGAAACACATCAAGAAGACATCAGCAAATACAGAAATCATCAAAGGGAATGGCCACAGGATGACCCCAATGAAAAGCTGTAATCAAATCCCAACCTGGCGACTGAACAGGCCCTCAATGGCCCCTTAATGTGTTGTGTAACTTTAGCAGTTACCTGAAATACCCTAAACACAATCCAACACTGCACGATTACACAGCCATAAACAAGAGTCCAAATGAACCTGAACCTAATTATGATAGTAGCCTTCCACAAGTTCTCATCAATACCTTATTTTCCATTATAAAGAAGTCTCTGACCGAGCGATGACCTTAGAAATGTCTTATTTTAGCTCCCCCCCCCCCCCCCTTTTTTTTTTTTAATGGTAGCATTATTTTTTCAGTGGAATTGTTTGCCAAGGTATTGGCTGTGTGGTTTTCCCATCTCTTTTGGACTAGATTAAAAAAAAATCACAGCAGCTTCTTGAAAATTCCCATAAAATTTATTGATTCACAATAAAGCAGACATTTGTCACTCTGCTTGGTAACATTTGGATGAATCACATTGATTTTACTTGAAAATCAGTTGTTTTTTGGATAAATTCTCCCCAAACTAATGACTTTCTTCAGCCTCAACAGTACTTAGTGTTTTGGAGCAAATAGCAAACATTCACATGTAAACATCCAGTGTGTATAACTAAAGTGGTGAGGATGGTAAAAGCTTGTACAGTACTTTGTATAAACAGTCTGTATTGCTCATAGCACAACTGTGCCAAGCAGAGTTTCACAGAGCTATCAGCGTGGCCATAGACCCTTAGTCTTGTTATTTCATGTAGACCTTCCAGGTAACCTTAGATGTCAAACCTACCTGCAGAGTATGACTTATATATCTGGGAGAGTCCAATCCCTGTGAGAGTGACAAGCCTGTTCAGTGTAACCTGACTCCGTGTCCTCTGCTGTTACCTCTCTGGTCTAGATAATCATCACCTCCCTATGTTTTCTGTCCTAGGCAGGATTAGAGATTTATTAACTAGCAAGACTGTGTCTCAGGAATGTGCTCCAGTTTTGTCCATTGGACCTGACGGTGACTGGCATTCACGCCTAACGTGGCAGGCAGCTCAGTCTCAGTAAGTCTATGCGGGCTGCCAAGTGTGTGGCACACCACTCCTGCTTAATATCTGTCTGAGGCCCTGGGCATAGGGAGGATGAAAATGGGGAGAAAGCGAAAAGACCCAACTCTGGGTCCCAGGTGTGCACTTAACGCTACCTATCAATTCCGGCCTGGGGTGAGGCAGACTGCAAGCCAGATCAAATCATGAGTCAGAGTTGGGGGATGCATTTCAGCCTGCCTTATTGCCTGGTCAGTCACATGGTAACGGTTCAGACTGAGATGGAATGAGTCAACTGCCACAAGAATCCATCCAGGTGATACGGTATGTACAAGAGTGTGAACTGAATATAGACTCAGTCATGAAGTATTACTCTAAATCTTACACTGAATGTATGCATACAGTTGTTGCACCTCGGAGCAAGTGACACATTTTGATGTTATTTAAAGTGAAAAGAAGTCAAGACAAGCCCTGCAGCTGCAGCGAACGCTCATTAAAAGCACTTTTTCTACAAACATCTTTGAATTTTTACTTCTTGTTTCATAAACTTAAACAAAAATGAAAGCTAATACAGACATTTGGAGAAGTTTTCGTATTCTAAGTCAGAACTTAGTAAGTCCCCCTTAGCAAATATCACAGCTTCACAGGCTTTCTGTTCTGGCTTTATTTAATTTTCACCTACTCTTCTATGCACAGCGCTTCAGCAGATATATTAAGGCTGTCTCACTGGATGTTTAAGATCCACCCACAGCTTTTCAGTGATTTTAAAGTCAGGTGACTATTCCAAAAGCTTCGGATTTTGTTTCTCCAGTTAATTACCTTGTGAGAAAAGCTAGCTTTTTTCTCAGTAGCAAATTCTTCACCGACTGCATGATATTTGAACACATCTGCTGATTTTTAAATGAATCTATTTTTTTCTCTCTCCTTGTGCAATTCTTTCCTGTGTCACTGGCTGTAAAATAAATAAAAAGCCAAATATTACCATCACGTTATGATTTAAACGCAGTAGTAGTGGTGGAGGCTGCTAGCTTGACATGTCTATAGCATGTCCTAAATCACTCCATCCTAGCTACATGTTGCTTTGCGTGCATCGTGTGTTGACCTTTGTACTGAGAATGCGGGTGTGGTTAACCTGTGACGATGGAGTGCATGCAAACCGAGCTGTATGTACTGTATAGTGTTGCACCACCGCTCTTATAATGTAGGTGTATTGCAGTGTTTCTGAAGCAGATGTTTAGTTTTTTCTCTCCAGCAGACATTTGGTTCCATTTAGTTTTTTGATCATGTTAAAAAGTGGATATTACAGCCTAAAGAGAGCATTGATGTCCTTTTCATAGCATCCCCCTACACCGAGGCTTTCATTTTTAGAACCTCACGAGTTATTCAGTCGACCCCATGGATTTTCTTTTTCTTTTTTTGGTCTTGAACCATCACCGGCTCAGAATCAGCTCCCAGTTTTTAATGACTAGTTTTAATGAGTCAATTAAAAGCCCAACAAGTTAATAGTGAAGGGTGTATTTGCACCTGCCCCAGTTATAGTTTTATTATCTTTAATTCATTTTTAATATCCATGAAATAAGAATAAATCATGAAGTTACATATGAAGATTTTATGAATTTTTTTTTATTAATTTGTTGCACTGCTTTTATTATCTTCTTTTCACATATAAATCAGCAAAGTATGTAATTTGCCCAGGGGTGGCCAAAAATTAGCTGCATCTATGATAAGAGCCGACAGGACAAAAAAAAAAAAAAGAAAGCACCAGCAGTGTTCAAGGAGCAGGAATGCCAGCATCTGAAGCTGCCTATTATATGTCTCCCCATATCCACCCACTGCTTGGTCCAAGGCTGTCTCTGCTGCTTAACTCTTGCACAGGGACTCTCTGTGATCCA
Organism: Aulonocara sp. 'chitande type north' Nkhata Bay; assembly: GCF_057382095.1. Lineage (NCBI taxonomy): Eukaryota > Metazoa > Chordata > Actinopteri > Cichliformes > Cichlidae > Aulonocara > Aulonocara sp. 'chitande type north' Nkhata Bay. The sequence continues at coordinate 31,025,820 of NC_141363.1, forward strand.
GCAGAGCTCTCAGTGCAGGGAGCATGGTGCTGATGCCAAATTCCTGTTATCCAAATCCGTCGGCACTGTCTCATTTAAGAGATAAGAGGCTAATCTACAGGGTGGGCAGGAGATAGACCTAGAAATACAAGGCCCCTCTTGTCACTTGCTCGCCATTCACCACATAACTGGAATGTGTATAGGCACGTGCAGACAAACAAAACCTTGAGGATCTTTTCTCTTTATCCCCTTAGGCTTAGATGTGATTTTAAAGGATATAAATCTCAGTGTGTTTGTTCTATTTATCCACCTGAATTGCTCTTATTTTCTTTTTCAGATGTGAATCATAGCCAGCAATGTACTTCTTTTTTTGTTTCCAATATATTACTGAATAAAGAATCATAGCTCCGAGCAGTCAAACAAATCTGCTGCAAAGATTAAATTTAATATGACCCACATATGAGTAAAGACTTCAGAACTCAGTTGCTGATGAAAAAATAATCTGTGTTTCAGTGGACTAGTCAACCGGTCTTTCACAGTCAGTGTGCTTTTGAGCAAGGTTTTTAAATCCTAACTAGTACTGATTTTTAGAACTGTTTTGTGCTTTTGATGAGAAAGATGATTTAATCAATAAACAACAAAACATTTTACCAACTTTAAGTTAATAAAAAAGATATATCTTCTTGATAGATTCTTGTTAGAGCTGGAAAAAAGTTGCCAAAGTTTTCAAGCTTTAAAACATAAACCATTGCACAAGAAAACTGTCTAGAATGGTGCCTGGTAGACAAGTAAGTAATTACCTTGGCCTTACTTGAGGTTGAGATTTAATATTTAGCCCTAACATCAGTTAAGCCTTTCAGTTGCCAAACCCCGAACACTGCTTGCATTGCTAGAAAGTAATGCAAGCAATTGGAAGTGTGCCTGGAAAAATAGTGAATGGAAGAGCAAAGGGTTAAAGCTGGTGAATAAACAATTGTTTCAATAATTAAATCCCAAGGGGACAAAAACAGGCACAAAGTGCCACACAAACCCACTCTCTATAATAGTGTTTCTTGTGGATTGTATTTTCCCCCTTGTTAGGTACCTATTACAAACATTTTGGCCTTTATCCTTTTTGTCACTGCTGTAAGCCCAGCGTGGGACAAAGTTTGTCCCTATTTGACGGTAAGTGTTACACAAACAGGCAGGAGATTGCTATTAACTGAGCCACATTTGCTTCTATGCGTATTTCTTGTGTCAGCAAACACAGGCTATTTAACGGTTCAACTGCCAACTTCGAGTACCTGTCAAAGTTACAAAAAACAACCAAACTTCACAATAACTGATGTTGCCACACTGTTGCGGTGTTGTGTACAGTAAGGTATTGTGTCCTAGCACTGATCTCATTACCTGTTTCCCTAACGCAGTCTCTCACTATCAAGATCAAAAGCTGTTTGAAGGTTCACTTCATACCTGACGCAACACAGTCAGCATATAGCTCTCTCTCTCTGAAGTTATAATCAAGCGCCTGGAGATGTCCTGAGATAGGAAAAATGCAAAGTAAAGTTTCAAGATTTAATAAATGTAATCTGCTTCATCTTTTGTTTACAGTAATTAGAGAGTTTCAGAATTCATAACATTTGTTATTTCTTTTCTACTTATGCAGTTTTGAGTGTTGCTCCCTCTTTTACACATCTTTGAAATGAATGCTAGAACTCCCTCCCCCTTCGACATACTTATAAGATTGAGTTCCTGCCTACAGGCTGTTTCCAGCCACAACACTTGAAACTATCCCGTCATAATAATGCCTACATTGCACATTTGTGCACCTGCGGATGATACATTATCTTTTGCCCTGTTCGAGACATAGCCTGAAGGAGCACTTCCTCTCACAGCTGCCATGATGTCATCTCCATTTGGGGGGTTTTTTTTCACCTCCTTGAGACCTACAACCCACAGCCTTGACTGTGGTCTTGTTTTTGAGACATTAAAAGCAGAAAAGACGACCTGCATGAAATTAAAATCAGAACACAGCTTTGGATAAAGCTTCATTTATCTTGGTGCAAGAGGAGACTCATTATTATTAAATGAAAGGAAATATGGTAATGACCTGATTCTTTTGTAAAACTGCGGAGGGATAGTCTTGCATCCACAAAGCTCCAAAACAGTGCTTTTAAAGTTCTGCTTTTGGGTTCAGATAAAAGACGTTTTAGCGCTAAGTGGTGTCGTAGTGTGTCACACTGTTTTACATCTAAGGATAAACATTTTTTCTGCCATTACATCTAAAACAATGCCAACTCAGAACTTTAAGCTGTAATTAAGCAGGAAACACTTTGAGATATGTCCATTGTAATACTGATAAGGAGAAATGTCCCTTTGAGATACTCTTGTATCTTGAAAACGTCACTTTTCCCCTGGTAAATATGTACACGTAACTTTCTGAACGCTTACCATGGAAAATGTGGTATTTGAGGCGTTCCCTCTGTCAAGCCGCACCGCTTTGGTTTCCTGTTACCTTGTGATTTGAGCCGATAATATGTTTGCAATGATTTCACAATGCTGAGAGTTGTATATACACCTTTAAGCTGTGTTTATGCAGTTTTGTGCAGTGATGGGAAAGCAAGCTTTGTAAGCTTTGCTCAAGGACAGCTTCGACTGCGCTGTCTGTGAAACCACCGAGCCATCAGTGTTGCTTAGAAATGAGATGATTCAAAGACTTACGTAAAATAAATTATGCTGATTTATTTAATTTTTTTTACATTTATCACATTATTGAATCTTTTTTTTTTTTTTAATTGCATGACTGTTATCAGATGGACATAAAGGGAATGCATCAGGGAACTAAACATATTGGTGTGATCACTTAGTAGTGATCAAGTGCTTTAGGAATGCGTCATCAATTCAATATTGCACCAGTCAGAAGACCATTGCACCGATAAACAACAGCTTAAATCATGGCACTTGCAGTATGCTTGACTAACTCTCATGATGGAGAATTTAAACCTGCAATGACTGATTTCTTTGGCAGCCGTGACAGCTTTTAAACAGAACATTGACGTATTCTCACCTTTTTAAATAGCACAGTTGCTTATTTAACCTCCTCCACAGTTACAGTGCATTGGGTATTATCATTCATTTGGAGATATGTTTCTTTCCACCTGACAATGTACTGTAAGCTCAAAATCAATTCTCTTTCACCCTATTCTTTCCTTTAAAAAACAAAAAACTAGCATCTCATGAGGAAAATAATTAGCTCTTTATCTCTGCGGTGCCAGGCAGATAGTCTACTATGGATTTCTAGAGGACAATGAAGTTGTTGGCCTGACAACGAAACAATGAGCTGAAACTTGGAGCTACAAAGCTCTTATTTAAAAAAAGGAGCTACAGATTTGAGTGATAATTCTCCGTAGGTTCATCTTTATCAGCAACCCCTTTCACTATGTTGTTGTTTAATATAAATATTTATTAGAGCCGTAACTGGCCAAGCGGAGAACTTCATTACAAATGACAGATCGAAAACACTGAGAGCTGTGAGGCATGTGTGATGCTCCCCTTCAATCTTAGCTTTGATAGAAATGTTTTAAAAAAGGGCTGAAAAGTCTCTTTAATAAGTTGGAACAGCTTTCTGTGGATCTGAGGAAAACTCATCCAGTGGATTTCTTTAAATGCTGCTCAGAAATGTTCCTGGTTTGACCTTTTTTTGTTTTTTTACTTCGCCTGGGAAAAAAAAGGTGCTTTTTTAAAACACATTTTCCCTCTTTGAAGTATGCATGTATATTTTTGTGCACTTGTGTTTATACTTGTTATATATTTATATTTATGCTAGACTTGTCTTCATGAGACTTCAAGGTAATTGATGAAATGGATTATCTCACGCCTCGTGACATGAATATAAAGTGAATCACAATATGAAAATGATCCCTGTTCTCTTACAGGGATGAGATTTTTTTTTATTGTGTATTGACAAGCAAAACAGAAAGCACTTATGGGTCAAAGACAGTTATAACTATTGTGATATGTTTTTGTAAATAAGCATTAAACATTTAAATACAAACAGGATTTAATTGTGCATGTCGAAGTTGTGTTTTCTCATTTGCCCGTGTTTACTGGAAATTTAAAACCTGTTGTTTCTGTAGTCTTAGAACATAAATTATAAAGGAAGTTGGTTTTTCAAGCTTCTACAAAAAAAAAAAAATTCCTCATGTTTTATAAGTAAACATTAAAAAAAAAAAAGATATGTCAAAGCATTGCTCCTTGCTTGAGAGAGAATCAAAGATGAATTTGGCTTTCAAGAAGATCAAACTACTGCAGAAGTAACTTTAATGAAAGGAAAACCTACTGTGAGCTCTGGCATGTGGAAGCACACAAAAGCAGACTATGTTCAGTCCTCCCTCCCGTACATTTTCACTCACCATTAGTCAGGACAAAGTAAGAAATGGCCCAAAGATTCAATGGCAAGAATGTTAAACCATGTTTGTTTGTGCATGAGAGGAGCAAAGAAAAAGAAGAAAGATGTTCCACAGCTGAGTAATTATAGTTGTTGTGCTGGTGTCATCTCTTGATGTTTCAATGCCATTAAGTATGAGGGGCGTTTGTTGAGCTTGAATGGTCCCAGACAAGCAGGGATGATATACATTTTGTTTGGCAAAGCAAATGGGGGTCCATATAGCACGGCTGATTAAAGCAGGAGCAGAGCTTTTGTGAATTTTGATATCATTTCTAACTCTATTTGATCAAAGCAATTATTATGTAACAAAGAAATCAAATGGAAGCATCACAGGCTTAACTAAAGCAAATTTCGAAGTTGAAGTTGAATCACTAAAAATAAATCCAAATTCATGTTATACTGCAGCAGCAATGCAGCATCCAAACACATATAACAGGGAGGGAATGTGATTAATTTCTAGGAAAACTCAAATCTAGATAAATGAATTTGTTCATCATCATCATCATTATTCATCACCCAGGTTGGCTCCATCATGTCAAAAGACTGGCACTTGTAGGACCCACGCACCCTAGTGGTGGAGGTATCAATTTTGTCTGCAAGATAGATTTAAAATCACACAGCTCCTCCTGCTGTTTGAAACACAGCATTTCACACTGCCACCGGGCTGCATGGATCACGGTAAGTTATTCAGTAAAGCTTTATGGTTGAGTGCCTGGTTCATGCGGTGACAGACCCAACAACAGTAGGAAAGCAATAGTAATGCTTGCTTTAAAGCCCAAACTTAAAGAAACACTATAATGTGTCTCTCCTCTCCTTTCTACTGTAATGTGTCAGGTATAAAATGACTTTGTTCACCAATCAAACCTGATAATTCTCACAATTTTCCTCTTAGTCCTGTTCATTTTTAAATTTGTATCTCTGTTTTCACACAACTCATCCTGATTCCTTCGTTTAATTCCCTCACTTTGTTGCATAAAGGTGCTGGAAACATTCCTCAGAGATTTTGGATGATGAGGACAATACACTGTGAAGACCATTTGAGTACAGTGAACTCATTATCATGTTCCAGAAACATGTTTGAGTTGATTTGAGCTTTGGGACATGGTGCGTTGTCCTGCTGGAAGCAGTCATCATAAGATGGGCACACTGTGGTCATAAAGGGATGAATGCGGTCAGCAACAACACTCGGGTAAGTTGTGGAGTTTACACAATGAGGTGGTACTACGAGCCCCAAAGTGTGCCGGTAAAATGTCTCTCACTCTATTACACCGCCAGCAGCCTGAACCTTTGATAAAAGGCAGACTGTATCCTTGCTTTCATGTTGTTTATGCCAAATTGTGATCCTAACATCCGAATGTCACAGCAGAACTCGAGACTCATCAGACTAGGCGATGTTTTTCCAGTGCTCTGCTGCCCAATTTCGGTGACCCTGCGTGAACTGCAGCCTGTTCTTCGCTGACAGGAGAGGCACCTGGTGTGTTTTTGTTGTTTGTTTGTTTTTACTGCTGTAGCCCATCTAGCTCAGTGTGTTTTGTGTTGAGAGATACTTTACTGCATATCTTGGTCGTAACAAGAGGTTACTGTAGTTACTATTGTCTATTGTTCCTGTCGGCTTAAAGCAGTCTGGCCATTCTCCTTTGACCTCTGGCATTAAAAACACGCATTTTCAGCTAGAGAATTGCTGCTTACTGGATATTTTTTCTTTTTCGTACCATTGTCTGTAAACCCTAGAGATGGTTGTGTGGGAAAATCCCAGTAGTTTTGCAGTTTCAGAAATAATCGGACGAGTCTGTCTGGCACCAACAAATATATTATGTTCAAAGCTCCTTTCTTTCCCATTTTAATGCTCAGTTTGAATTTCAGCAGGTCGCCTTGCCATGTTTGCGGCCACTGATTTGCTGCCATGTGATTGGCTGATTAAATATTTGCGTTCATGATCAGTTAAACAGATGTATCCAAATAAGTGGCAAGATCATGAATGGCATACACAAATAACAGCTGTCTTTCCAAAGGTTTCTCCCTGAATGACATTCTTGTTTCTCGTTGTCATTCAGTCTGATTGTGAAAGCCATACCATACTTTATTTTTTACCACAGTTTTGATAAAAACATTGGGCAGTTCCTGTCTGCCTAGCTTGTGCATGCATTTGGATCCTTGTTAACATTTTCAGAGCACGCAGTAAATCATGTGACACTGTAAGGGTTTAAAATGTGCTCAAGCCCAGCAGTTCCCTAGGACATAATTGCCATCATACCTTAGGGAAATAAATTCTTAATAACCTTAAAAGCTGTTTGAATGTATCTGCTGGAAATATCTTTTCCCACAAGTCTTATTTACTTTCTGAACCATAGCTGCTCTGTTCCTTTTTGACTCCCAGCCAGGACGAAATGTCACCATCAAACGATGAAACAAAATGTAACAGCGTGCAGAGACATTGGTTTTAAAAAAAAAAAAGCCAAGCAGTAATGAATAACAGTCTGTTATTTAGAAATAAAAATACAAGTTCACATCCATCCTGTTCTCATTCTTTGGCATGAATGAGAGCCACCTGAGATAATTTGTGAAATAGATGGAGATGTCATGCTCAAATTACCCAGACGGTTCCTCCTTCATTCAGGAGCGGTGGGAGCTGTCTGGATGTCTTGCTCTAGTGTTTTTAAATTAATGAGCTGTTTCTCGTGAAGTGAAATTCGCTGTAGGTGTCTTTTGCTTGGTGTGAAACAGACAAATTTTCTTCCTTCTGCCACTTTAACGTTGTTAATTTCACATTTCTTAGAAGGGAATGCCAAGACTTGTGAAAAATCAGGGTAATTTAAAGTCATCACAGTCCCAGCCCACTTCAGAAAGAGTATATACTGCGAATTATTTAAAATGATACACAGTTTATTACTGTGCCCCTCACCTTTGCAGAAACGCTTAAAACAACAGCAATATCAAGACATAGACACTAGATGGCGCCATGTGAGAGAAAGTTGCTGGTTTAAAACTTCAAAAGAAAGCTTAAATTTAAGCCCTGCGCCACCAACTTTGCTGGAGCCAGTGAATTTTGATCTGCACATTTTATAAATTGACTAAATATTTGCATTATTAAGATTACCGTTATCATTGATATGTAAAGCCTAAAGCCTGAAACTGTACTCAAAGATGGGTAATCTGCCTTGCACTCAGCGGGATAATGTTTAAGGTGGTTAATTAAAATCAGTTGTAATGTAATATTTTGTGATTTATTTATTTTATTTTTTTAAACTAGGTTAAGTTGGCATACCCTTCAGGTATGAAACTTCTCCCGATCATTGTGCATTTCTCCATCTGATTCCGTTTTATGACTGAGACAAGTTGGTGTACAGTGAGACCGAGCAAGCACTCGTGATCTTGAGTGTGTCAATCTGCGGTGAGACGCACAGGGCGAAGAGGCGCGGCACGCTCTCAGCAGAGGTCCTGTGAGGACTGGAAGGATCACAAAAGCAGCACACCGACCGAGGCAGGGATGAAGAGATATCAGACACTTGGAAGCAGCTGAACCGGAGGATTTTTACCCAAAGAACACTCGGCTCTGTCCCACGGGCTGCCTCGGTTACTGGCTATCAGGGTGAGCGGGGTGGTCGCTGCCTGCATCTCTCTCTCTCTCTGTGTGTGTGTGTCTCTCCTCAGCGCACAGGCGCTCTGCACTCCAGTCTGCTGACACTCCGGGAGGACAGTCCGCACTACACCTCCGTGTCATTGGACTCTATGTGGATACAAAGCCCGGCCAACACAGATCCATGGGGATAGTTTAGAGGGAACTGCTGACTGCGACCTTTGCATGAAATCAGGTAAGTGTCGGTTTATTTGGAAAGGCACATTTTTGGACAGCTAGTTCCCTATTCTCCAACTTAAAACACCTCTTATCCAATACGTGACATTCTTGCTCGCTGTCGGCTTCAAATATAGTGTCTTATTTCTCGAATTAGGCCTACATCAAGCCATATATTTACAATTTAGCTTACACATTCGTCTCAACAACCACAATCAGGCCCTTTAACTGCCTAATTCCTGCCGTCGTTCTAAATTACTACAGTCCCTAATGTTTTTACTCGTGCGCACTCATGTGAGAACAGTGTAGGATGAAATCATTTGTGTGTGGAGCTGAATTAATGAAGCCGTAAAATGACTGGGTTGTTAAATCCAGCATATGGCAGAAAGTCCCCAGATGAGCAGGGGACAGCAGTAAGAGCGGGGAGACAATTGGGCTCTTGTGTGTGTGCACGGTTTTATGATAATGAAAGTGGACCCCGTTGGCCAGGCCCGTCCTGAAACACAAAGATCATTCTCAACAAGTCCCGTACTGTGGGCGCCCGCTTGGTGCTGAGGCAGCGAGTGTATGTGACAGCACCATTATTCACCAAGATGCCTAAGTGCACTTGTATTGCACCGCATGGAAGAACTATCATAACAAGCTGACCCCTACGTAGGGGTATATATTGTGCAAACGCATTTTGTCTGGAAATGTTTATAATTTACCCTAAATGTATGAATCCGTCCACATTTGCTCAACTGTAAGTTTCTAAACAATAACACAAATGACACTCTTTGACTTTCCTCTCAATTGTGCACACACTGTTCCTAAACAGTACTCCTTACAGGATTATTCTCATTTAGCTGTTGCTTCCAAATATATTGGCTCTGGTATTTCAGTTTTCACTTGCAGTTTCATTTACATTTTGCAATAATCTGAGCATATTGTTTAGGCTCCTTAGTACAATAGAATCAATTAAAAAACATCTGAGAGTGGACCTTCTCATCGATTTAGGAAATCATCATCCTTGCTGCCTGGAGATGCTCATGAATCTTGCATGTTCACATCCGGAGAGAAATGGGGGCACAATTAGAGGATTGCACATTACTTAGAGTATAGATGTTTGGCTCGGATGCAGTGCGTTGTATGGCGGTTCTACTGAAGGAGCAGAACATGATTTAGATATGTGTTCTGAAAGGACAAAGGCGAGATCAATAAGAAACTGATTTTTCATCTGTGTGTAGTGAACGGGGCATCTGCTTGAGTGCAAACACTATTTATTTCTGGGAAGGGAGTAGGACATACAATTTGTCTGATATAAGAGGCACACGTATCTTTTAAAAACACTCTGGGGGGCAAAGAGGTGGGCCATCATGTATTGCTGATTCTCTGTCCAGCTGCAATTCCTTAATGCACTCTGAGAGTCAGAGATCTAATAAGAAGTGGAAGAACATCTTCAATAATGAAACCCCACCTGCATCTCTGCTGCAGAGTGAGGGCTGGGGCTGCGAGGCCTCATAAATAACAGAAGCCAGACCTGACACGTGCTGCTCCAACGTCTGGGAACTGCCAATAATCCCTCAGCAGGAGGGAGTAAAAAAAGGCACAATGCTTAGTTTTGCTTTGCAGTCATCAAGTAAATGTAGCTCAGCACAGCAGCTTTACTCTAATAAAGAGTTCTGCAGAGTGATATGAGGGGATATTCAATCACTTTTTACTCATAAGGAGAATACGGGAAAAGCATTCCTGTAGTGAAAGCAGCGCATGGGACAGCAAACAGCTTAAATTGCATGCAGATTTCAATATTATTCTATTGATTTTATCGCATCACAGACTTATCTTTGTCTTATTTTTTTCTGCTTTTCAGCAGTAATTTAATTGTAATACCTTGCAGTGTTTGAAGCTTAGAAGTATCATCGCCTTCTTTCAGGCTTTAATTTAGATGTTGTATCACAGGAGCATTTTTTCAATACATATCAATTTCCTCTCTAATACTTGAGATAAATCCCCTGTAGCAATTAACCTGCTTTTGAGTGATTAACCTGTGCTTGTCACTATCTAATAACTACAGACACTTGAGGCTGTACTCCTATTGTGATCATTATTATTCTCATGCTTTACCATGAGACACAAGAAAGCTATGGAACAACATTACATGAGTACTTGTTGATTTGTGATCTGGTGCCCTCCCTGCATATAAACAGCACAGAGAGCCTTTTTTGAATCTTCTTGTATTGCTATGAAGAGACCCTTTCTTCTCTAACACAATGTGACCCTCACTGCTGTTCTTTAAACAGACCCAGTGGCTGACAGAGCTTCGGGCTGTCCCTGCTATGAAAAGATAGCTCTGTGCTGAGCTCCAAAGATTGACCAAGCAAGCCTCATGACTCTCCTGTTGTGTCTCACAAAGAGTCTCATGAGCATGATTTATTTAGTCCAGAAGTTACCGTCAAAGAGGACCTTTTATGCTGTCTTTACAGAGCGCCTTAAGAAGTAATGATAGGTGTATTCTAAACACTCAAATCCAGTAAGTCCTGTATGTCGTGCGAATAAGCTAAAAGACTGCCTTCATGAAGTAATCCGCTCTGCCCTACAGAACACTAAATGGAGGTTTTTCTTTCAATTGGCCATCTGCATCTATGTGTGTGTGTGTTTGTATGCGACAGAGAAGGAGAGAAGCTTTTTATCCCCCCTTCAGCTGCCTAGCGCGTGAAATATTTAACAGGGACCGCACTATTTTTGGGTTTGTGCTCAGTTTGTTTTGAAGCTTATGTAATCCGTAGTTTCAGCTCAACGCGCGGTAATGTTTTATGTCAAATAATACACCATTGAGTCAGCCAACTTAAGCGTAGTGATGCTGCAAGCAGTATAATCCTGCAGACGAACTGTGCGAAACTATAAAGGACATTGCACAGCTGAGAATTATGATGAGGATTCCTGCACCATCTGTGCACTGATGGATTTGCCATGTTTAATGCAGCGTCTTGTACCTCAAGGAAGCGGGGGCCACTCCAGATCGTCTCAGGTTCCTTGTTTCTGCGAGATATTGATCAACTTGTCTCTCTTCCCTCCAACTGTCTCCATCTCTGCTTGTTTTCTTCCTCAGTTTGTCTCCCATCTCGCTCACTTTCTCCTCCCTCTACTCTCCTCTCCTGTGAGGTGTCAGATTCTCTGACTCATGCCCTGGTGTGGAGGATGGGAGGAAAGCAGGGATGAAAGAGAAGAGAGAAAAGTCATTTTGCAGATAGAGGGAGTGACCTTCATCCAGTAAGAAGGATGGGATAAAAGCTGGAGTTAATACCCTGCCAAAGTGTATTCTCCACCATGCCAAAAAGCCATTCAAAATGATATATGGTCCTAGTAGGAGCTCTCTGATAATAAGAGACACGCCATTGTAAGGAGAGGCAAGGCAAATGATTAGAAAATTTCAATGTTGTATCCAGAAGGATAAACACTCGGGGACAGCATATGAAATATGCTGAAGATTTTTGTTTGAAACCAGATTTTTATTTATTTGTTTATTTTTTGTTGGGGGATTTGACAGTTAAATGACAGTTGTACAATATGTATGCCTGGGCCCCACTGTCCCTATGCTAACTAAAGCCAGTGTAAATACAGGCTCAGACAGTGGCACGCTGTGCCTGGGTCCAACAGCCACATGGCATATATGCATATATATATATGCATATATATAACAATTGACAGCCCACAAACATCTCCTTATAAGGTCATTATCTGCATGTTTGTGTTGTTGTTGTTTTTTTCCCCCCACTGGCAATAATGAGAAGAAGGGAGGGATTGGGGTTTACCTAATGAGGGGATGTGTTTCTTTGTAAAAAACAACTGCATCTAGAACTGATCAATCGCAGAGTGGCCACATTCCTTCAAGGGTATATGCTTATTAATCCCCATTGAGCCAGAACTAAATAAATACTGCTCCACCCTGACAGTGAGAGAAACTGATGGCATTTTATAGACTCCCGTGCTAGTATGTCAATTACACTGCTGTTCATTAGCTGCCGGGTTCCCTTGTAAGTATGCAGATTCTGCCACAGAAAGCTGTCTGTGTCTAAGCTGTATAGACAAACTGACATGACTGTAAGTTGCAATGACAAGAAGAAGCCTTGACAGTAACGATTCCTGCCACTTTTAAAATGCAGCCGTTTCCAATATCAGTGATGTAAATAAACAGTGGCTCTACAGCTTGTGTGAATAAGATTATTGTGTGTATAAATGGCTACAAATGTATTACCCCGCACCACCACCCAGCTGACAAACCCACAAAGTTTCAGAAGGCGTGTTATCGCAGAATTTTCAATTAGGCGCGTTCATTGTGAAGACAGCTTTTCAGCGGCTTTGTTTATAAAATCAGAAATCAGAAATCTTGTAGTTTTACTGAATGTTTTAAAAACACACTGCCCTGGGGTAATCTTATCAGCGTCAGCCCACATTTAGGCGCGGTGGCCGTAGTGAATGTGACCGCTGGCCGTTCTCTCTGCTGCAGGAGCAGCCGACAGCTCGGGGGCCTGATAACCCTCTCTGGAGCCCTGCGGTTGACAGGCGACTTGAACTGCAGGCTTACACGGTTATGCTTTAACGCTAGATGAAGCGGTGGGCTGATAGCAGAGGACAGTCCCCTCTGTGCCAAGGGCTGACCCCTCCCATTATATGTGACAGAGCTGAGACAGACATGCCGAGAGATGAAACACTACTCTTTAATTTCAAGCCTCTCCTATTTCACAACTAAAGCCCTCTTCTCCTCTCTCTTTTTTTGCCTCTCGACCCTGGAGAGGTTATGGAAGTGCAGCTGTATTGGTGTAACCGTTTAATTCTTCAATCGAGTGCTCATTATTCTTGCAATATATGTTGCTGAACTATACTGAAAGGGGTTTACTGTCAATTTATTGTAGTTTTTCTTCTTTTTTTTTCTTCATAATCTAACGTGGGTGATGCAAAATGTTTCTTTGGTCTGATCAGGATTTAGCAGCTCCTCACTGAAGACTAGAAGAAAGTTTTTCTTGAGTCACCACACAACGCTGTAGCGCTAAAGCAGAGGTTTAAACTTTAATGATGTTTTTACTATTAGCTGCAGCTTAAAGAGAATTTGAAAGCATTCATGAGATGGTACGCTTTATTTGTACAAAGGCAAAAATTTCACTTAAAAATTCCACAGTCACATAGATGTGTTGACATCACTGTGGCGCTGCTCAAAAAGCGGTACAAGTGCTGCATCTTGGAATGACCATTTGCTGTGATGTGGTTAAAGCTAATCCAAGCAAGCTCTTCCACTTTGAAAATTTCAATTACAAGGAATAGAGTTTATTTGATCAAGAGGCCTTTGCATCATTTCTATTCAGTATGCAGTCATTAGCTATGTTAGTGCTTTCACACACCCTCTCCTCTGCTGTAAGTAATCAGATTTACAGACAGATGCTTAAAATGGCCGAACGTTTGTTTAGACGTAAGTCGAGCAGACGTGTGCATTTCATGTAAGTTTGGAGACCGACTAACCAGTAGCAAAGAGGAGCCTGGAGATTTATTGCTTTTGTCTGTTGTATTTTTTCATCATTGTCTGAGGAGATGACGCTTTCATTGTGTCACCCCGTGTACTCAAACATCGCAGCAGTTTGAGTTTGTCGTGACAGATGGGTGTATAAAGTCTTCCTGTGGAAGTTCTGAGTAGATCAAAGCCTGTCCGCTGTTGCTTCCACTGGACACTGTCTGTATGTGTGTGTCTTGTGTGGATTGTTGACTCCTTTCATCCCAGCAGCTGTGTGTGTGTCTTGTTTTGAGTTTTGTTTTGGGGCACATAGGCATATGAATGTTGGGGTGGGGGGGTATACATATGTGTAAATGGTCTTTCACCTCTTGGTACTCTCACTGTGCGTGTGTACACACATTGACACCCTCCCACTTACTGCTCCATATGTGCCCACCCGAGGGACACCCTGTCCTCTTCGCCTATGCGTGTTGATGGAGCAGACACACAATACCCCCGGTCCCACATATGGAGAGGCGGGGGCATACCCTGTTTCTGTTGTTCACCATGGAGACCAGGCACATCCTTCTTCATTTCCTCTAAGCCAGCCCAGAATCGCCTATTTGCCAGGATTGTGTGAGGGATACGGTTGTCTCAGAACAGGTGCCCAGTCCTCCAAACAAGCCCGCTGTAAAACATTCTTTTCATCTTGACAGACTCTCTGTAGTGGAAGCACCTGAAAATCTGGCAAGGAAAAGAAAAAAAACTGTGGTTGCTGTCAGGGGATGTATGCCGATTGCTTTTATCCATGATATCTTTGAGGTTATGGACGGTTGACAAAAAAACACCAACTCTGGATTCTTGCTCGATTTAACTTTAAGGATAATTTTACATTGTTACATCTTTTTAATAACAAGCGTGGTGTTGGGATTTTCTGTCGATTTTTTATTCGTTGTCATGTTGTCTGTGCTATATGTTCTCAGTTAATGACTGTGGGAAAGATTTACAAGTATTTTGAAGACACCAACTTTCATAAAGACAACAAGGCTAAAATTGTTCCTTTGAGCAAAAAACTTCAACTTAATCTTACATATTGTTAGTGAAAATACTGAAAGGACGCAGATTGTCCTACTTAAATGATCTACTTTAGCCATAGACTGTATATAAATGGTGGAATAGGCCACAAAACATCAACGATTAGTAAATTCTATTTAAGTGGTTTTGAGCTGAGCATTAGTAATTTGTCAGTCACAAGAAGCGACCACTCTAAAACATAATCTGCTTTGCCACTGCTGTTTTTTTACACTAATGGAAACAGTTATTTGACCATTTTGTTGTATTCACTAATTTGAACCTAGCTAATAACATGAATAACTTAGCAAAATTAGCAACTGACAGTCATAAATTCATCAGGAATACCGAGGTGAAATATAAAGGGTCATTTTCCGTTGACTTCCATTCAAACGTAACTAATTTTTTAAAACCAGAGGAGGTTTAATACGCTTCCACATTGGCCTCCATTTTGGGGCTCGTCAGCTCTGTTCTTCTCGTGTGAATTTAGCATGCTGACATGATCATTTGCATTAATCCAAAAGGACAGCTAAGGCTAATGAGAATGTGATTAGTTTAAGTATTTTTCACACAAATGTCCATAGAATCACAAATGTTAATGCAAAAGCTCCATCCAACAGTTCAGCAGTATAACGATACTAGTAAGCAAAAAGTGACAGAGACACAAGCGAGAAGGAAAGTCTGTATCTGTGCAAAAATGATTTCAGTAAAATCCATAAAAGTCAGCCTAGTGATGTCGTAAAAACAAGTTAGAATAACCAAAATTAGGAGAATACATGACCACTAGAATTATTTGTTGAGATATTTTGGTGTAGGCATTGCCTTCCCAAAGCCAAGCTGCTAGCAAGGCTAAAATTATCTCTTCTTATGCCCCCAACATCTTTTCTTTCCCCTCTCCCCTCAACCGATACGGCAGATGGCTGCCCCTTCCTGAGCCCAGTTCTGCTGGAGGTTTCTTCCTGGCAAATAGGAGTTTTCCCTTCCCACTGTTGCCAAGTGCTTGCTGATAAGGGTTTGGGGTTCTTACCTTTAATATTGGAAAGTCTTTATCTTACAGTGTAAAGTGCCCTGAGGTGACTGTTGCTGTGAATTGGTGCTGTATAGATACAATTGAATTGAATCAGTTATTACCCAAACTGCTTTTTGTAAACATCCAGATGAACTAATAAAGTGGTGACCTTTGCTATTACATACTCGGTCAGTTTAGCATAGCAGCCCCCAAATCACAACCCCCCCCCCCCAAAAAAAAATTATTTGAACCTGGCTACTTTTACTTAGTCAACAGTAACCAAGGACTCTTATGGTCATTTGTTTTCAGTCTTTGTGTTACAAAGTCATGCCTAATCCGGTGTATATAAGGCTGGATAAAAGCAGTGACTCATAACTGAAGCTCTTTCATGCTTTATGCAGTCAAGCAGAGCAAGACCCAGGTCACAATATAAGTGACATAGGAGCAGAACAGTAGGTGGACTCTTCACCTTTCTTTCCTAGTCTGACTGCAGTTTGGCAGCCTAGTGCTGCAGTCTGCACTTTGCTAATTCCGTGTTCTCTGTTACCAGGTCTAATTTAGAACAGAGGGGCTCTGTTCATCCTGCAACAGTGCTGCTTGGGATTCTGGAAATGAAGAGTTCAGAGACTCACCGCCCTCACACAGACACAGAGCACATGCCTTGTTATCAACCCACAGAGATGCACATAATGATCCCTCTAACCATTAACTCCTAATGCAATAAGTGCTAACATTTTAGCCATGCCCCTCAGTGCCTAAAGATAATGAAGTTAGCCTACGGGTTGCATAAATGTGCTCTGTGATAACACATGTGTTCAGGATGCATCAATCAACTTTAAAGTCATGATTACTTAGCCTTAAATCTGTAGCTGATGGCAAGTAAAATGCTCCAGTTTTTGTTTATCTCCAGCCCCTTTGGCTCTGTTTGATATTTATGGAAATTGTATGTAGATGAGCTCCTAACTGATAGCTTTGTAAGTCAATCCAATGAGCATCACTTTCAAAAAAAAGCAGATGAAGGCTGATTGATTTGATGCAACTGAATCCAGCACAAAGGCACTCCGCTCCACTTCCTGCCACATTTTGATGGGCTAGCATGTTAGACGTGCCATGGCCACGGTGGGAATATAAAGCTCACAGAGACAGTCAACCTCTGCGACATCTTAAGAAGGTTGTGTGCAAGTATTTGAACATGTCTTTGCAGGCATCCAGTGCATTAATAAATCAAACAAACAGCGATGTCCTTGCACGTTAAGTAAAAGCAATAAACCTGCCTACAACAAGTCACTGCGGAATAGGATCTACTCTAAAATAACAGCCATTTATTAAACATGATCTCCTCTTATAGCTCACCAAATGTATAGACAGAATGTAGATTTATAAACGCACACACATAAGTCAGGCATTGTCAGAAGGACTGCAGCAGTAGGCTGGTATGCATTAGCACTGTAGGCTGGTTGGAATGTGTTTGGCAGACAAGTAGCCTTGATGAGTCAAAGGGGAGACGTTAATTACTAGCTGCAAAAACGTAGCTGTTGTTGTTTTCGCCCTCTGAGTGCATGTGTGTCATGGTTCAAAAATGTAGTCCCCAAGACACTGAAGAACCACCATAAAGCTGCTGGACAGGCGTTTGTCTGCCTGTTTGTGGACAAATGTTGTCACAGCTTCAGAACTACTTAAGATACAGTAGCAAAAGTTTAATTTCAACTTTTTTAACCCTTTGGAGTCAATGAACATGCTTGACTCCAAAGATGCAGCAGTCTCAGAGAGTCTCCGTTTCAACTTGTATTGAAAGTGCAGAGTTTAAACTATATTCCAGTTTAATCCCAACAGTTCAGTTATGTGGATTTTATTGACGGTTTGATACGTTTAAGAAAATAGGTTGAAGCCAACAAATTAATCATGCTTATATTTTTCTATGCTGTGTGGATACATTTTACTGTAAATGTCACAGAAGGGTTTTAGATTGTATATGATGTCATACTGGTACCTTTAAACTATGTAAAATAATACCTAAAAAAGCTCAAATGTTCTGAATTACATTTAGTGTTACACTTTAGATCACCTCAGTAGATATTTTAGGATTCAGGTGTTTGTTTTTCTTTGATATTGCAAAGCACCATTTTGCTAGCAATGGTTGATACTGACATGCCAAAGTGCAGGGTTAGGGTTATGATCAGTCATATGAAAGTGCATACTGCTAAATTATTATTAAATTATATAAAACTCTCAAACATCATTATTTATAAATTTATGCATTGCTTTTTTCTTCATTTGTTTTTCAAAACTTAGTTGAGCTAATGGGTCCATGTAGCCTCCCCTGGGCTGTTTTAGAGGCAATGCTCACTCAGTTAAACTTAGTTATTTAAACACTTAACAATTGTTTGCCTCCTTGCAATAAAGAAAGATAACAAAAGCAAAATAGAAAACAACAGATTTACAGTGCATGGAAATTAAGGTGTCTATATAAAGTACAAGTTGTTTACACCTAAGCAATAATCAGTGAAGAAAAGAAAACACTCTGTAATATATATATTCTTAAGTGAAACATAAACAGAGTATCTCACCTTCTTCATTTCAGAGCAGGTCATGACTTCATTGATCCACTGAATGGGGACAGGCAGCCTTCCATCTCATTCGAGTTAAGCACTGGGCTAAAAGTGCATTACATCCCAAATCATTTGATCTGCGTGACACAGCAGTTGTTGCCATACAAGTGTTAGGATCACTGTTGTTGTGTAGCTCAAAGACTGAAGTCTAAATATTTTTTTAAATGAAATTAGATTACCTTAACTTATGGCCCATTGTTGCTTGTGATTGGTGTCATCTTGGATGACTTGAATTACAGATTCAGAACTTTTTTTGGCAGTTAATACTCAGAGAAACTAGTGAAGTTGGCATGTAAATGTAGCTAATAATGAGATCCCAAGCGGCATTGTTTTCAGGCATCTTTTATCTTAGTTAGTATTGCATGATTAATGTGTTGGATTTTGTCTTACAGGTTTAAAAAAGGAACTTTAAGGTTTTTGGTTTGATCTTTAGCAACTGTCTACAGGACTGCTTTAAAGGGACATTTGAATTTTTCATAGCAAATTTTATACTTTTCAAATAAAGAGTCAAAGGAGATAATTTTGTTATTCTTAATGACATTCTTAAAGAAAATGATAACAATTTCTGAACCACAGAATAAATGCTCACTCTGCCGCTGAAAAGGTTTTCTACTGTAGGGTCAAAGGTATCGAATTTTTTTAGTCCACTGGACCAAAGAAGTAGTTATATAATTTCTAAGGAAGATAGGAGCACAGATATATTGATATGGGTGAAATTGGTAAGCACAAATGTAGCTCTATAGTAGATCACAGAATAGAGAAAATAATATTTACACTTTGGAAATATCATGTAGGAATAGTGTTTTTAAAAAACTCTTTATTATAAATTTGAGCTTTAATTGTTATGTGCTATGAAGCCCCACAAAGAATCATTTGATGCAGCTGGTTGTGGTTTAAGCCTACTTTATTATCCAAGGGGTCGATTGTTGCTATTACCGTCTGTTGGTTATTGCTTCCATTTGCCACCATCACCAAGCTTGTTTTTGGGAGTTTCTGCTCAGCAATACTCGCTGTTTTGCAGGATGCTTGGGAAGCATTGTTTTTATGTATTTTTTCTGTAGAGATTAGGGGAAGATGGTGATATGTTAATTAAGCTAACTCTACTCCTTCACAGAGGAGGCAGACACATTGTAAAACAGAGAGTAAAGCAGAGCAGTAAAACCCTAGTGAAGACTCTCAAGACTCTCTGAGCTGAGATAAAACAAGTGCACTTAAGTTGGGTGATATATAAATACATTAATTAAAATTTTCTCTGTTATCAGTTTTTATGGGGTCTGAGTTGACTGAATGCTTTGAACTGTGCTCCACCTTTCCGCCTTTATTACCACTTTTCTCTTAAAACAAAACAAAACAAAACACAGGGATGGTTTAACAGCAGGGCTCCTGGTTTCAAATGGCGCTCACTGCAGAGCCAAATGGGTCTGTGTGGTTAGAGTTAGGGTGGGGATGGGGCTTGAGCCAGTGTCATGTGCAGTGAGCAGCCTCTCGCTGAAGTAGCCTCTTTATAAATGTGACTTCACTATTTGCTAAGAGATCATTATTTTACTAATTCATATCTACATAGCAAAGAGCCATGTGCTGTTGTATCAATATTCATAATCTCATTTATTGAACCTTTAAGAATACTGCAGTAACAATAATGACATCAGCCTCAGCTGTAGCTTGGGATTAGTGCTAATTAGTATATAGCCTGCTAACACATCAATCTAAGATGATTAACTTGGAAACATTAAAGCCTGCCATTTTGCTCTTGACGATGCTCACTAGTTGACATTAGCTTTTAGCCAAAGCGTTATTATTCTAATCAACAAGGATAAAATAAAATAAAATGATCCAATTTCTTCTTGCTGTGATATTGTGATCAACATTTTTCACAAATGTTCAACATTTATACACCAATTATTAATTTATTGATTGGTACGTGATGCCAACCTTAGCTAGTTAGTTTAGACTAAAAAAATATTGTTGCTCACTTTGTTAAAAAATTGGAAACTGGAAAGTTCTAAAACTAATAAGAAACAGTTTTATTTAGATGCAGCAATCCACATCTTTCACCCTTGTACATGCACTTCTGCTCTCCATGCTGACAAATGTAAGGCAATATAAAAAAAAAAATAACAAGAGGAAGCAAAAATGACTCAGTGAACTAATTATGCACGTCATGCTAAGACTGTAAGCATCCAGGTGACTCAGGCATTAATCATCATTCGGTTTGTCAAATAACTGGCATGCACAAAGCTGCTGCCACAATGTCATCCTGGGATGACTACAGATGCATCTAATTTGCTGTCTGTGTATAAATTCTGCTCCGCTTCGCCATAACACTTTTTTTTCCCTCCATCCGAGTGTGATGGAGCAGATAAAATCAGATCCCCAAAGAAGCCCCAAACATTTTCCATTTTATGAATTTGATTAACTTTGCATGAATCTCCTGCTACACTCTTTTTTTTTTTTTTTCTTTGTTACATCCAATTTTAAAAGTCACTCAGCTTGCTGTGAGAGAAACTGCTTGTCAGGTAATGAAGACACAGTTAGTCATCGATGGCCACCCACAGTCTCTTCCAATCCCAAAGCTATGATGAGATGCAGCATCGCTGACACTGCTGGTGCTCCTGGTCAATACCCTGCATGCACAGTGGTGTTCATTAGGACTTTGTTATGAATTTCGCCATCGATATTACATCGACTTGAACTAATGAACAACTTTCTCACCGAGATGCTCACAATTACATTCTGCCTGCCTGAAAGCTCTTCCGTGTCACAAATGTGTTTGATTTCCGCTTTGATTTGTCCTCATTTATCTGAATTTTTTTGATCTTCCAGAATTATCGTTTAGTAAACAATAGAGTTAGATACAGCACAAGCATCCAATTTCCCAGAAATGAATGAGAACACCATTAGTTATAATAGTGCCACATAGTGCTCAGTGAATGATGTTGCTGAATTAATTTTTCTCTTCAAGTATTTATAATGTTTGTTCAGAAATCCATGAGCTAGAAACAATAGTGTATGCATGAGCATATGTGTGGTAGGGAGGAAATGTTACAGACACAAAAATAATTAAGAATCATATTTTCTGAATTCTGTTCTCTCCCAGAGCAGCACTGAACGATCTCGGACAACCACAGAACGAGTGCTGGCCTTCGCTTGACTGTGTGACCAGCGAATGAGCCTTGTTCATGCGTCTCCCTGAGTGCCACTCCCACATCACCATGAACTGTGAGCAGGACTTTGGCGACGGGGGCTTGGGAGTGACCCTCACACTACGACTGCTCATGCATGGAAAGGTTGTTTATGAATGAATGCACGCATGCTTCAGCACTCAAGGCATTTTCAAGCACAAGATTTGTCACAGCCTCACACATCACAGTCATGTGAAAAATAAAAAGCTTTCACGGGATTATGTGATAGGCAGGCCTGCGAAAAACTAAGCACACCCTCACTGTTTCCACCGGAATTAAGAGGGCAAACAGCAGCCAGGCACTGATAATCAAATGCATTTGATTAATTGATTATGACAAAGAGTGAGCACCTCTGTAAAAGCACAAGTTCTGGCAGCTTGCTGGCCTCCAGGATTCAGCTGCGTGTTAACACAATACCACAGTCTTTACAGGAGTGGGCATCCCAGCAAATTCACCCTAAAGTCAGACCGTGCGATGCTTAGAGAAACTCCAAGCCACATGTGTCAAGAACCAAACAAAGCCTATGAGCACAAACATGATGAACGGGTCCTGCAGTCACAGGAACTGGCCATCTCGGAGTCACTGACAGTCAAGATGGTTTCAAAGAGTGAAACAGAGGCCGTCAAAGCTTGGCCAAAAAAGGGTCACAACCAAATGGCTGTAAAAAAAATCAAGGTGTTTCAATGAAAATAATGGCAAAAATCCTAAACAAATAAAGTCACACAGAAAACGATTACTTTAAGTTATTGCTGCTAAAGGTGATTCTACAAGGTACTGAATGATGGGGTGTACTTAGTTTTTCACAGGTGCACAGAGTCCTGTGAAAATGTTTTTTTTTTTTCATAATCATACATGCTAAAAATAAACAGTTACTATGAGGGTGATCAGTTTTTGCTTTTTCCCTGGTTTCTATTTATGCTCTATCATCTTCATCCCTTTGCATTCAGGAGGTTGGCAGCATCATAGGAAAGGTGAGAATTCCTATTTTTAATTCTACTCGTAAACATATCTGCATATATAAAGGGAATAATCATTAAAAAAACAGTGATTTAAAATATATGGGTGATGTTTTGCTCTTATATAACTCAGTAGCCATTTTCCATCATTCAAAGCATCTGCAGAATAATTTCCCTCTGCCTTGATTTTGTTTTGAATCACCAGAACACAAAGCTCTGTAACAAAGACTTGCTGTTCTGAATATTCCCATCCTAAATGTAATTGTCTTCAACCAACCCTCTTAAGACCTCCCCCACCTTTCACAAAGCGCCATAGTAATCCATCAAACAAAAACATTAGAGCACCGACTGCAAGCCTCCTGTTGAAACTGAGCTCCAAAGACATACTGCATTACAGTTGGCCCCTTGTGGGCACTTTTAGTGTCTGCTAGGAAATGCCTATTGAGACTGTGTTGCTTCAGTAGCCCCTACTATCGAGCCTTCTGCACCTACAAAAGGCATCACAATGGATGAAAGAAGAAAAATAGAGGAATATAGAAAACTGTGAAGTGCTGGAAAGAATGATTTTGCAATGGATGTGGACAACAGAAAATGTAAAAAAGGAAGCGAGTGAAAGCATTTGAATATGGGGCATACTGTGCAGCTCGACAGAGTGGGAGGCACTTTGTCTGAAGTACTCGAGCTAATAAGTTGTCTAAATAATAACTGCTCCACCCTCCAGCCTTTTTTCCCCTTCCTATCTCTTTGGGAAAACCTCTCATCCTTTCCCCATCAATAGAACACCAGCAGCACAGTCACAATAGACTCCAAGTAATACGTTTCCCGAGATCATAAACAACAGTGTTTGCCGAGGTGTGAGATGACATTGCTTTTGGTACTGGTGAAAGAAAGTGGTCGTCAGTTGCTGCACGAAAGTGTGAACAGAGGTATGACAGGTTGGATGAAGTTGAGCCAAAATAAAATAGCAGAGGGGAGACGAAGCAATCAAAAAATCAGCGGAGGATGTGCTGCAGTGTGACACAAGTCTGACAAAATGTTATTGTCGCTGGCAGGAGCTCTTCACACGCGCTGCGAGCACAGCCGTTACAGCAGGTGTACATTTCCTTCATATGCTCAGATGCTGTATATTTGATATGTTTTTGCAAAGTTAGTGCAAATGACAACATCGCTGCATACACTGCAGACTGAAGCCTTATCGATGCTTTTTTTTTTTCTGAACAATTTCCATCTAACGTGGTTAGAAATGGCAGATTTTGCCTAACAATGTGTTGTAACTGTTTGGTGAACTGAAGCACATTTGCATCTGTTTAAAGCTGTCCTTCGTTTTATCTTTTTTCAGAAAGGAGAGACTGTGAAACGAATACGGGAAGAGGTACAGTGTCCATGATTTCGATCACCATTCCGACACCATTCAATAGAATTGTTTAGCATTCTGCTGTGTTAATTATTATGTTTTTGTGTCATTTGAGACTAGTGAATGCAGCTTCTCTGATGTGACTAGCTGTTACCGTGCACCACTTTGTCCCTATCTTTTACATCAAGACATGAAGTCACTAGATCTCTGTTATTTTAGGCCCTCAGTATGTTCATCTCCAGAGAAAACATAATTTAATCTCAAGAGGCCGTCTAATACTGGTCAGGCTTTCTGGCAGTTGCATGTAATAATAATAATACAGCTCAGTTCTCTCTTCTTGTTTTGGAGGTTTGAGTCTGAAAAGCATACAGAACAGGTGCATTGTCCGAATTGCCTTTTGGGCAATAACAGCACCTTTTTCAATTTAAGTCCTCCCTCTCTTCTCTTCACTGCACCTCATCTAGCTGCTCTCTCTCTCAATTTTCTTTTCTATTTCTTTTTCCTGCTTAAAACAACTTCCTCTTTTCTATGTCTGCTCCTCTATTCCCTCTTTATAAATCTCAAGGGTGCAGCCAAACTAATGCGGCTTGGATAACTCTTTGTATTAGAAAGTAATTAGGCTGACACTTTACAGCACATTTGATTCTTTCTCTTGCTGCTAAGGTTTTATGTCGTATTTTATGAGGTATACGGATAAACAGAAGAATAGTTAGGTCATGGGACAAGGGACAAACCTCTCACTAGTGGTAGTCATCCATTCATCCATCCATCTAGCTTGGCAGTTCTGGCCTTTTGTTACTTCCCAATTATATGAGCCTCATCCTGTCAGTCCTCACTGGGCCTTACAGTCACAGTGGGGGGAATGAGTCAGTGGGCTGCCTGGAGAAAATGTCCCAGAGGTCAGAACACAGTCCTGTGTCTGCTCACTTTACCCAGAAATGCCAGCATACAAAATGGAAGAAGACGAGGGCAGAAACAGCGTCACCTTCTCATGTCAATGTTATGTCATTATCACTCTACTTTCTCTAAAATTATGAGCTGTACTGCCACTTTAGAACAGACCAAGAAGAACGAGCTGAAATTTGGGGAAATGTGTATCATATTTTTAGTTGTCAAGAGTAAGAAAACAGGACGGATATGTTATTTGTGTTTGTATGTTAACTATGGGGCTACAGCAACCAAAGGTAAAAAGTTCAGCATTTTTCACACTTTATGTTATGTATTGCATAAATGGGACACAGTGTGCTAAAGGCATCCACTAGGCCAGCTCTATCTTCCCTGTTTCCAATAAATTTGTGAGAAGATTAGCTAAAAAAGTGGAAATGGGGCAATCACTGAAGTGTCTCCAGGCTGTCCAAAAAGCTGGAACAGGCCTGTTCCTCTTCACAAGTTACACTACGCTAAGTTCGTACGCTAAGTATATAACCTTAAATATAGCATCACACCTCCAACTGTTATACAGAACAAATGCTAAAGGACTTATTTTCCAACTATTCCTTTACTGAAATTTAAATAACCTGCTGACTTCTGGTTCAACAGAGCAGCGCACGAGTCAACATTTCAGAGGGATCCTGTCCTGAAAGGATCATCACCATCACGGGCTCCACAGACAGCGTCTTCAGAGCTTTTACCATGATCACATACAAACTGGAGGAGGTATTTTTACTTCACTTTTATTTATATACTGCTGAGTTATAGCAATCATTTTCTTAAGGAGTTTTAGTATATAATATATTACAAGTGAGCAAGCTGTTGGCAAAACAGGAAGAAACCTCTGGGAGAACCACTCAAAGGGACAGCCATAACTGGTTGGAGTGAGGGCAAAGAAACGATTTGAAGAAGCGCAAAGAGAAAAAACAAAAAACTGGACAAAACATAAACTATGGGAGAGAGAAGACAAAGTTATGATATGCAGTTGCAGCCTATAGACACAGGGGGTGAGACGAAGGGAGAGGAGGAGAATCTTCAGTGCATCATGGGAAGTCTCCCAGCAGTCTTAGCAGCAGGGAGTTTTACAGACAATGAGCCTGCTCTCTGACAGCCAAGTGCTCTGTTGGGGTAATACAGCACTATGTATATATTAAGAGGTTTGTAAGCTAAAATGAGGCCTGTTATTCATTGCTGTGACACTCAGATGAAATGAGTTCATGTATTTATTTTACAATAGTTGCATGCATATGAAGGTTTGTCATGTAGGAGACCAACCTGAAATTAGAAAATGTGTGCAGTTTGCCTTTTGAAGTTGTCTAATTCTTAGTGAAGCCATAACATCTTGTTTGCTGAACCTGGAAAAAGTGAAAGAAGCCATTTCGTCACATTAGTACAAGAAATCATTTCCTGTGCTTCATCTCTGCTTTACCACTAATGTGCTTTTATCGCTATCGATTATACTCTAAACTGCAGTGATGGAAGGGGAAAAAAAACTGACTATATTGCATAGCTCTTGATGTGCTTTCATATTAGATTACTCTGCAGAGGAAAATCTTGAATAGGTGGATGTAACTGCTGTTGCGAAACCATTCAGACCTTTGCAAGAATGTCGTTATAAATGACGTGCAGCAAGCTGTTGGATTACATCTATTATTTATATTTCCTTCCTGTTATTTTCTTTATGCTTTTCTGGAGTGCTATGAACCGTCCGGGTACTAAAAGAGGAAAATGTTGCTAATTTGTACTCATTAATGAGAATGTGTCGTACACTTCTCGTCATCTATAGGTGAAGTACGGCAGTTTCTTCATGCTATTAATCCCCAAGGTGGCTGTCTATCACAGTGCTAATTAATATGGTGGAATGAGAGCCGCCTTCGCTGTGATTTAGCGTCGCAGCAGATACGAGCAACGGAACAGGTGCTCTCTGCTCAGGTCGGCAGCCTTCAGTAAACATACTCTGGCTGGGAGCACAGTGCAGTATTCATTAAAGATCTTTCACACTCACCCTGAAACGCCTGAGTTTCCATGGCAACATGTTGGCTGACCCACTGTGCACTGCTTCCACCATAGCTGAGTTATTGTATGTCTGACACTTTTAATTAAAACCAAAAGGGAAATAGTATAAATTTGGGCCACTGACTATTAGTATACGCTTTTGTTTCTGTCTCAACAGTTTGTGATTACAGAGCGGCTCGACCTCACTCATTTCCAGTTTGGCTGTTGATCAGTTGTGTGAGTTTTATGCTCACGTGATTTATAGCTCATGTTTTCCCCAGCTGCTGCCACATTTGTGCAAATGCAGTGATCTAATGATCAGGAAATTCGCTACACTTTCATACATGTAATTTGTTTTCAGGTGTTGAAGCACAGCATGCATAAAAGCCACATAATCTCTCTGTATTAGAGCCCTTACCCCACCAGCAGCACAATATGCTTTGGGGATTTAAGCTGAGGAACCCTTTGTGTGAGCAGCGCTTGTATAACCAGCCATCTTAATTCCACCAATTTTGCTTTAAGAGCCTCTCTTCTCTATGGAAAGTATCAAAACGTTCACACTTGTTAAGATGTGGCTCGTATTTTTAGATCAAATCAAGAGAATGACGCCGAGAGTCTTGTGATTGTACAGATGAGCCGTGTGTGCATCTTCTAATGAGACGAGACGTCAGAGAGCCCGATCTGCCTTGATAAATATAGACGCGGAGCAGAGATTCACAAGAGGC
The DNA here is from genome assembly GCF_057382095.1 of Aulonocara sp. 'chitande type north' Nkhata Bay. Taxonomy (NCBI): domain Eukaryota; kingdom Metazoa; phylum Chordata; class Actinopteri; order Cichliformes; family Cichlidae; genus Aulonocara; species Aulonocara sp. 'chitande type north' Nkhata Bay. Next base: position 31,053,310 of record NC_141363.1, read on the forward strand.
ACACCAGAATATGCTTTTCAAATTTTAAAGTTGAGCGATATTAGACATATTATACAGTTTTCTTCATGAGTAAAATCCCATAAGGCTACACACACATGCTGTCCCCTTTTATGGCAAACTGCTGATTTTACAGACTGGCCCGAGTGCAAACCATTCAAGTCAAGCTGCATGTTTTGCATTCTGTCAGATTTGCTGTTGGTTGAACTCTGATGGGAAGCATATTTACATTTCAAAGCTTCACAGAGAGACACTGTTCATTAATTTATACCTCGATCTCCACCCACAGCAGATCAGATGGATGTTTTGCTACCTGCACTATAAAAACACTCATCAACTCAGTCTCAAAATCCAGTTTCTGCTCACTTTCAAAGCAGCGTATGTTGATAAGAAAGGCATATGAACGCATTTACTCTAAAAGTTTGAATGTTTAACTTTGGCTAAGGCTTGTTATTCAGGTGATATTGTTTCCTTAAGGAAACAACTGAGCTGTCATCTACAGCAAGGAAAGGAAATGGGGATGAATGGAAGGAAAGAAATTTTTTTGCAAGACCAGATTTTGGGTTATTGCCTCAAAATTTCAAGTTATTAACTCAAAATGTTAAAATAATAACCTGAACTATGTTGAGTGAAGTCCTGAGGTAAATAAGGATATTTCTCAAGGAATCATAGATTTATTTTAAAAAATGTATTTTAAAACACGAGTTTCAAGAATGCTAACTGAACAAAAAAAAGAAAAACATATCCTCACATTACATTTCCCTTAAACATGGAGCCTTTTATTAAATCTACAAAAGAAAAAACTTTTTCATGCCTAATCTAACGATTTAACTCCAGGACTTTGCTCCACCCCAATACAGGAACATAGAGATGCAGAGACGGAGGTTAATAAGGTGCAGATGATGGATTGCTCTTTACTCTATCTGCCTCACACCTGACACTTCCTGTGTGGATCCCACTGGCTTTTTCTGTTGTTGGATTCCTGTTGATGCAGCAGTAATTACGTTTGGCTGCACTATATCTGGTCCAGCCCAAACCATGATTATATTGTCTTCACTGGTGTCATAGTTTTAGACTGGGATGTAATGCTAATGATGCTATGAATCCAAAACTGACTGGTAAAATGAGCTGCGTTCAGTCTCTGTCTTCCTTGACCCATACTCCTAGATCCTCTCTTCCTTCTTGTGCTTTATTGTTGACTCTCAAAACCATTTTTGCTTTTTTTCTAAATCTCCCTCCAGGACTTAACTGCACTGGTGGCCAACGGCACCATCAGCTCCAAGCCACCGGTTACCCTCCGGCTGGTCATCCCTGCCAGCCAGTGTGGCTCCCTCATCGGGAAGGGAGGGGCCAAGATAAAGGAGATCAGGGAGGTGAGCACCCAGAACACAAATCCAGTCCATGCTCCATGCCCACACTTCACAGAAAGGTTCATATTTGAAATATTGACAGAATGAATCTCCTAGAAAAGAAGCTGTACCTAGAAGGGAGTGATATTTTCTTCTACATTTTTTTTCTGGTTTTTAGCAGGCTGCATAATTGCCCACATGCATTTTATATAGTAGAAACTCTAATTTAGAATTGCTGCATTTACAGTTCAAGTATGCTACTTCAATAAGAACAGTGTAATTAGCTGCAACTAGTGATAACAGGTTGGCATATTTAATGAAAAAAACATTATAGTTGGAATTTCTATTTTATCTATTTTCTGCTAATTAGCAATAAACACAGAGCAACTGAGGCTGATAAGAATCTGAGGACCTGTCAGGCAAAGGCAAACAGCCAAAAGCTATAAATTATTGGCAATTTCTTTAAATAATTAAACATTTTTTTAATAATTGTTTCTGCTACTTTATCATTTTCTTAAATAAGGTGTAAAAATTTGTGGCGTTTACACAAATAATAAATTAGAATGGTTGTTACACTTACCAGCTGTTGCAGTTCACACAATAAACTTATTTTCTTTATTTTTGTATGCAGATCAATTTTAAATAACACAGTGTGGCTATCATCTTGGAAAAGTAATGTATTTCTCAATCTGACATATAATTGAGTAAAACATATCAAAATGTTTCTCTTTCATGCATATTAATGTGTTGTGTATAAGCCACATGATGTAAAAATTCAGGCATACCATGCATATGATATTATGCCTGCAGTAATATCATATGCATGGTATATGTTGAAGTTATAAATAATTCAGTGTGGTAAAGAAATTGTTATTTGCTGGACACTAGTTTTTATGAAAAGTCTACAACTTCAGACAAATTATTGTAGTTGATTATTTTCAGTTACAGTTTTCATACATGTATTCATAAAAGGTATGTTCAGGTATTACAAACCTTAAAAAAAATCTGAATCCTCAAAAAAAAACTGTTTTGTTTTGTTTTTTACATAAAATCTAAAAAAAAGCATTAAATATGTAGCATTTCTAAACTGTTATCAGAGGAATTGCAAATGTTTTTCATCTTGATTTGGAGGGTAAATGCATTCATATGTCAAATAAACAGCAATTTATATTCAGTTATTACAACTAACACCTGTGTTAACTTCACTGTGAGGATCAATTTGATATCATAAACACCAACTCAGAGAAAATGATATTAGTTACTGAAAACATGAACCCCGTTTTGCCATTTGAATGTAGCCGAGCCAATTAGTTTTATTTGTATTCGATCATAAAACATAATATTAGAGATATGAAATGTTCACCTTAAAATGTTCTGTGAAAACGAAGGAAGTCACCGAAGTGACATTTTTTCTGTAGTTTAATAGCAATGTATCTGATAGCTCTTGGTGCGTTTCACCTAAAAACACAAGTGAACACTGTTAATATGAACTATTTACTTTTCGGGTTGTGAAGTTTGTCCATAAGTGCAGAAAATTGATGAAACAGTCAAGCCCAGATATATTTACTTAACACGACATAGGCCGTGACTCAGCAGTGACAACAGGAAAAACTCCTGACTGCATTCAGGCCCAGTTGAAACGTTAGGATTAAACGTATCAGATCCATTGCCAGAGACATCTGACTCCTTAACTGTAGCTCTGTACCAATCTACAAATAGAATGTCGCTCATTTTAGCTTAACCTTCCCCAGTAATGGCATCCAGGTGATTTTCTGCGGTTAGATGGATTCCGCTGTCTTGTTCATCTCCTAAACTTGTTTCTGTTGTTTTGTTTGGTTGCCACAGGACCCATCAGTTACAAAGACAATGGTGATTTGTGTGTTTCAACGATCGCCTCCAGAAATAGGTCGATATCAGCAAGTGTAGATAAAGCTTAAAAAGTTTTAACTCAACCGGCACTCTTTGCCGTCAGGCATGCTGTATTAGTGATACATCAGCTACAATTAGGAGTGTGGCATCTTGTAATTGTAGAAGTGGATGTTTTTTTTGTCGCAATTTGACGTTTAGCACGTCACAGTGCAGCTGGTTTTCAGTAGGGGTGGAGAAATATAATGTCAGCAAATCCAGCTCAGAGGGGGACAAAAAGAAGCTGTGGCAGTGTAATCGCAACTCACCTTATCTTTAGGATCAAGCTATGTTTTTTTTCTAAAAACCCTATCATTTGCAGAGCACCGGAGCTCAGATACAGGTAGCAGGGGATTTGCTACCCAACTCAACTGAGCGAGGTGTGACGATATCTGGGAATCAGGACTCGGTAATCCAGTGTGTCAAGCTCATCTGCACAGTAATCCTGGAGGTAGGAAGTATACCATTCCTCTCCTTCCTCCATGCACCAACACATTGCTGATATTTTGTCATTGCGCTGCTCCTGCAGCTCACATGCATGCTTTTATTTCATCAGCATGCTGTCTGTTATTGTCTGTTTCACTGGAGCAGAAATGAATGCCTTTTTAAGCAGGGTAAATCCTTAAATGCAGCACAGAAAATGCTCAGTTTCTCTATTGTTTGAACCTTCTGTAATTCGCCTCGCAAGACATTGGATAAAGTCGAAAGGTGCCTGTCTCAGGTCAGAGGACAGCGTTCTCGCAGAGGGCACTAGTCAGCTAACAGAAAACTAACAGGCCTGCAGCAAAATCTGTCCACCTTTAGACAACAGCTCTCTTGAGAAAACCGAGGAGGAGATGAGAGGAAAACAACCCCAAGCACAGTTTCACCCTGTGTGTTCATGGGAGTGCACAAGTCCTTTTTGTTTTAGCATCGCAGCTGGACCTGACTGACTAATTGCTAGTTTGATCCAGTTTTCCAGGGCTTTCTTCAAAGGCTTGCGAGTTTCATTAGGATTCTGTACCAGTGGCGCCTTGCTTTTGGCTCAAAGATTTAAATTATGCAAAGTTATACAAAAAAAAAAATTGCTGTGACTGCTCTACATTTTCAACCCCAAAACAGTATTGCCAACACTGCAGTTACTTGATAAGATATACAGTGTCATGTTCAGTGCATAATCTCCTTTTCTTTTTAGTGTTTGAAGAATTTTATCTTCAAATGTCAGTGGATGGTTGATTTATCCAGAGGGCGAACCTTAGCAAAGCCTTGAGCTCTGACACACACTAAAGCTCAAAGCTATTATCCACAAAAAGTGCTCACTAGACTACTTCATTTATTCAATGAATGACTAATATTATCAAAAGAAAAATAAGGCTGGGAATAATGTCACTGTCATTAGCAGTTTAGCTCATCATTAACTGTTATTGTGTTTTAATGTTGCAGGGAGTTTAACACCATTTGCACTTCATTTTTCAGGCTTCGGCGCCATCGCTGATTTTATTTCAGACTAGCTGTGTAAAGCTTATCCACGTCTAAAAGATTTATTCATGGTAAAAAGCTTATCTTGCTTTCTCTGACCTCATGGCCTATTTTTGACTCCTTAGTCTCCCCCAAAGGGTGCAACCATCCCCTATCGACCAAGCCCCTCACCAGCTGCTCTCCTCATTGCAGGAAACCAGGTGAGAAAATAAGATTTTACCTCACGCACTGATTAACTTATCTGTGATAGAGTAGCACAGTGATTCTCAAAAGATGGGGTGAATCCACCTTTACAGATATAGTGGGTTTACTGGGGGTTACACCAGGAGTTGAATTAGCAAAAAGTTAATCAATTTGTTTCTATGGGAACAGAAAACACATTTTCATGACTAGCAAGGTTGTCACAATGCAGGGTAGCAAGATTCAGTGCGACAGATCCTTTTATCCTCTCAGTTTAACATGCTAAAATGTCCAATTTAGTCTAAAACACTCGTGATATTTGAGGGGGAGGAACTGAGGGTCTAGAAGTACTGGACCAGAATAAAATGTGACCTGATGGTGAGAAACCAGGCACAGTCTTCCATGATTCCTCATAAATGAAAGAATTGTTGTCAAGATATTTTGCTATGAGGGGGAAAATGTCATCACTGTGGTGCAAGAGGAAAATTCAAGTTACTAGGATGTGTGGAAAATGAACCAAAGTGGTGAACATCTGCTTTTATGACTGCTAATAAATACAATTTTTAAATAAAGAATAGATAATTGGGGAAACACCCTTCAACCATATTATGAGTGTTGACGTTACATAGTTTATCCACCAGAGGCGACTCTGCAAGTTTGAAGCACCGCAAACAACCAGCAGCCCAGGCGAGTAAATAAATACTCGCCTGGGCGAGTATTTATTTCCCTAACGATTTCCCTAACAAATGTTAGGGAAATCGGTTTGTGTTGGATAAAAATATCATATTTATAAATCACCAGGTATCGCTATCGGTCTTGAAATTCCTATATCGGTAACCCTCATTAACCCTACCACAAAGGGAAACGCTCTTTTTTTGGCACCTAGATGCTGGCTTTGTTTGTTAATCTTAAAGGCTGCCACTCTCTCTGTGCCATTATAGTCTAAGAACAGCTGAATTAGCATTCGAGTCTGCGTTGCATGGAAATATATGATTGTTTAAAGCATAATGGTTATTGGAAAGTGTGTGGAGGAGGTGTTTCCATTCACTGCATTGTTCTTCACTTGGACGTCTTGGATCTCAGACAACCTTGGACGCTAACCCGGGTGTTGAAACAAGACTCATGCAGAGGGTCCTCAGTGGGGGATCAGTTCTTTTATGTGTGTGCATGAGGGTGGGATTGAGAAGTACTGTATATATGCTGCTGTTTGAGAAAGGGACAGATATCTACCCTCCCATGGAGCGAGTCACAAGATTAGCAAGTGAGACTGGAGACCTGCCGTCTCCTCTGGCTACAGCAGCCAGATATTCTGCATAGCTGTCAGCAGTTCCTACACAGTTTGTGCAGCCACAGACTACGGTCAATTTATGGAATGGCTTTGTGTTTTTGATATTCTTCATAATAGGCTATCAAATTAAACCCGGGGCGTGATCCTGGTCGCTCGGAGATATCTTTAATGAAGGCAGTACGGTGATAAGGGATGTTTGTATAATTTGTCAGAGGAGAAAATGAAGTGGAATGGGAAAGGGTCTGTGGATGAGTCATAGCCTATAAGCCTGTTAGGTGTGGCAAGGTGTCAGAAATGGAGCCTTGAGAGCCCATCTCAGGCCTAATTCTATAGCTAAAGCCAAAGGCAAAAAAAGAAATGTGGTTTTTTTTTTCCTACTCATTATTTTTGCATCATATTTACCAGTAAAGGTTTCAGCTGGTGAGCACAGACACCCACGAGTCATCACTGTCAATTCAAAAACAATGGCAGAACTTGCAAAACATGAAATATTTGGGTAATAAGCTCCAGGACATATTTTTATTTTTTGCTCGTCTCCTTTTCTCTTGTGTTTTTGTAGGTGTTTGAGGCATCAGAATTTGCACCCCACCCTCTGTACTCAGTCGCACAGGGTGGCCTGGACCTCCAGCAGGTAACTGGGCAATAATACAAACAGAAAAAAAAAATCTCTCCAGGATTCAAACGCTGGTCTTGGATTCCAATGTGGAGCGCACAAATTAGTGTCAGGGCTGCGATGGTTTGCGTGGTGAGTGAGCAGAGGGGTTGTGTGGTATGCCCAGAGTTACACACTCCATCATATGGCATGAGGTATTAAAAACAACAGCTGAGTGTAAGCTGCAGCTATTGTTCTGGCCTGTCATAAGAGCTATAACCCCTCCTGAAACACGATACCATCACACTCACAAAACAAAACAAAATCTAACTGTGGCTCATGAAATATAAAGAGTTCCCAATTGAAATGACTTGTGCTCTAGCTGGTAGGATTATTGCAGTGAATTTGTGGTTTGTGTATGCTTTCCTATATAAATAGAGCCTCCAATGTATTGATGCATTGTAAAGATGAGCTCGCCTCTCCAGTTTATGACCTTATAGGATGAACTGGTAATAGCAGCCAGACCGCTGGCGTCAGGCAGAATCGAGTTAAGCTAAGTGCTGTCTGGTCGAGCTGTAACTATACTGAGGGAGGGCTGCACAGCACCCCATAGATAGATGGATGGATAGATGGATGAAAATGGGAAGAAGAAAGCTTTACACTAATATTAATGATCATATGCTATTATTTCAGTTTGTTAGGGTTAGAATGAGACAGCAAGTACAATGACTTTTACATTTAGTATTGTTAGGATTTCACAAAAAATATTTCTATAAGAAATACTTGGGTTTAGCTAATTGTCTAAAGGATCACTTCACACAAATCAAGTAAAAAAAATAATTTTAATTTTGACTTTCAGTGGTTATCTTCCATATATGTTTTCTTGCCCTGGTTTTAAGACATTTCAGGTTTCGGGTGCCTGTTATCAGACTGCTGCAATGTAGAGAAAAGGATTCTTTGTGCAGTTTAAAGCAGTTAAACCGTTGCCTTTAACCCTAATCTTCTATTTGAGGTCCCAGAGCTCGAAAACACACTTAATTTTAAAAGCTTTTCTGACATGTCTCAGTAGTGTTGCTAAAAAAATAAAAAATAATGCCGTACTTCTGTTTCTCAGAGAGCCCCGCTGTAAAATCTAGTTATAATGCAGATTTCGTTTAAAACTTTATTGGAGTTGACATGAGTGTTTACGACGTAATCTTTCCTCAAAATTAAACTACTCTGTTTAAATTTCCTGTTATATGCAATCGCTAGTTCATGAGACTTTGCTGGAGGTTTGCCAGCACGTCGGGATACTGTCGTTTTTTTGTCTGTAAATGGCTTTTTGGCAACCAAAGTAGATTACATTTTAGATTGCATTTGTTTAGAAATGTCCTCTCATAATGAGTAAAACATTCATTCGTATTCCTTTTTTGTTTATAATAATGCCCACTGGTCATTTTGTCCCTTTCACAAAATGTGCAAGCCAAGTTTGTGGCAATGAGAAGGTTCCACTTCAGTATTTTTGCTTCATATACATTCAAAAGAGAGGGTAGAAAACTAGTTTTATTAGGAGAGCAGTGGAGGCCAAACAATGAAGAGGTAAAGGCAATCTCAGCTAGGTCCAAGGCTTTAGAAGTCTTGTATTTTTTAACTCTGTGTCAGTTTCTCACAATAGTCAACCACAATTTTTAATATAAATGTTTAAAACTGATGAAGTAGTCCTTATGTAATCCTGTGGACTACCAAGAGTAAAGGTACACTGCCCATATAGATATGTCCTGATGAATGTTTTATAAGTCATCTTAATGCACTGAGCACCACAAGTCAAATTCTGACGTCTCAGGAGTAGATATTTCTAAACGTGGGCAAACAAAACAAAAATCAGAAAGTCCCCAAAGGAAAGCACTGCACTGTCATCCACCAAGGTCAGTGGCTGGTATCCTACATTTAATGGCTTCTTTGTGTGTTCATTCTTCACCATCTTTCAGGATCTTTGGCCGAGCATTTTTATGTGATTTCCTTGACAAACAGACAAATTATATTGCTCATGATGGATGCAGAGTGTTTGCATTGCTTGAATCAATACAAGTGAATTTAGTTTTTATTTATTTATTTATTTTTGGTAAAAGTGCGATCAGTTGGTTCTCTTATTATCATTTAATTTTACTTATCAGAAAAAGGCACGCATTGACAGCGAAGCACTTCCATTACGCGGCTGCAGATTTATTGCTTGTGTGCGACGTTTTTATTGCTGTAATTTACCTAATGTACGATGCTCTTTTTCAGGCCTACACTTTGCAAAACCAATATGGCATTCCACACTCAGAGGTATGACCATTTGATGGATGTGTTAAAATTTTAATATTACATGAATGGTTTGTGGTTTTGTGTACAATCAAGTTCTTCCTCTTTGTTTTAAAGCTGGCCAAGCTACATCAGCTCTCAGTGCAGCAAGGCCTGAGTCCTATTGCCCAGCCTGCTTCAGCTGTCATACCCGGTGTGTATTGCAGGCATTTTAATCATTGCTTTCTTAATTTCAGATTGCTAACCTGTGTTTAGACATCAGAAATAAATGCCAGCTGTTTTTATCTGCGTTGATTGTGAGCTTTTGTCAGTCAGAAGCGAGGAGAGGGGGGGCTTTGTAGCTTTCTTATATCTCCTAGTGTGAGAGAGAAACTATTAAGTGAAACGATACGTTGTGCGCAGTCAGAGAACTAGGGGAAAGAAAAGAATGAGTGCTGTGTTAAACATCAGCCCATTAAAATGGAAATTAAATGCTTTACTATATCTGGCAGTTTGCAGCTGAAAGGGTTTCTTCTCTATCTCAATGGTGTTTTTGTATGGCTCTGCTAACTAAAAGAGCCGAATGATATTTCAATTCAGTTGTATTCAGTTGATGCGTGTATTTTCTCTCTTATCAGGCATGGACTCAAACTCTCAGACGTCTCAGGAGCTGCTTATTCCCAATGATGTAAGGAAAAGCAAGTCGATCTTTGTGTTTTTGTTCTTTATGCTGTTTATATTGTCCCATTTGAGCGACAGCAAAAACAACAGGAAGCCGACGCTCAGCTCACATGTACGCAGCACCGAAGCAGGTGACTGGCTGCGACTGCAAAGACATCTGGCGTGACTTCAAAAGAGACGAGAGACATGCTTACGACTTACTAATTATCCGCGTTATTTTAACCTCGGACTAACCCAAGGTTAAAGGGATTTTGAGCTGATATGGATCCTTTCGCATTATTGTCTGGGCTGCAGTTGCAATGTCTTAGAGGGACTCCCGTGAGTGTTCAGTAAATCCTCTCATGTTCCCTGACCTACTTAGAAGCTGTCTGCTGTCAAAACAGCCAATAAGGAAACAGACAAAGATCCTTTCCCTCTCCACTTAGCCTCCACCAGGGTTTGATGAAATGCCTCTCCAATCTGAGAGATGAAAATGCAAGACACACATTTATCTTTAAATTCACTATTAGTTTGGTCATTTTGGTCAGATGGCCTGCTCTGGGATATTTGTGTGTGTGTGCGTGTGTGTGTGTGTGTGTGTGTGTGTGTGTGTAGGTAGGTGGGTGGGTGGGGTGGGGTTGAAAGTTGAAATTGTAATGAGGTCATTTATAATTGAACATTTAATTATCCTGAAGCATGATTATTCACAATAATGAAATGTTGCTCTGAAAATTCAACCATAAGGCTGGAGTTTAAATTTCTTTTTAAAAAAAAGGTGCTGATGAAGTGACTGAAGCAGGAATAAAACAGTCTTTGGACCATAGAGTAATAAAAGCTACTGAGTATCTAACCACATGGCGGTGTCGAAATACTCCTCTAGGTGTGTGTTTTGGCAATAAAAAAGGGAATAAAAATAACTTTAACTCTGCTGTCTTTGTTGAAAACAAGAAAAAAGGAAGAACTGGACTGGTTACTCAAGGGTTCGCTTAACTGTATAGGATAAAGCCACATCCCTGAAACAACATTTCTAAAATGCCTGAAGGCATTTCTTCCCCCATGTAAACCCCCCGCATGGCGAGCAGCACAACGCATCAGAGGTATGAGGGAGTCCAGTGCTATACGTGACAGGGACAGCTGTAAGCTCCAACCATTGTTCCAGAAGAGAGGACTTACAGCTATGACTGAGCCTCTTCAGCCCAGGCCGGCCACACTCCGGCCTCACAATCCTGCTCTGTGCTCGCACACTGAACGCCGAAGGAGAGTTGCACGCACACACAGATGTATTCAGAAACTGCTTACACCCAGTCAGCAGTATACAGTAGTTCTGCGGTGGAAGGAAGATTTAGCCAGAAGAAAAATGGCTGCACCTTTGCCATCCCATCCCTCTTCTTGTGTCCTTTCAAACGACTGCCTCAGCAGTAAACCAACAAAATATAGGCCACTTACAAGTGAGGACGACGAGCATTGTGTAACATTACTGTTTATTAAAATAACAGCTTTTTAAAAAGCCAAAAGTTTAATTATCCGATTTTTTTTTTGTTCTTTTTTCCCAGTTTGTTCACACAAAGATGTGTGTGGGCAAGCTGGTGTAAAAGGCCCATGATTTTTAGTCTCAGTGGGGTAGAGATGTTATCTGTGATTTGAGCTCTGTAGGGAGCATTGTTTCTAGAGTTGCTCTCTAGGCTGGCCACTCTCTGTGTATCTCTCCCCTTCTAAATAAACTGCGGAGCCAATAATAGCCAGGCAGAGCAACCAGGTCGCTGTGTGACAGATCAGACATTGTGGAACAGGCTGCTTACTTCTCAGGAAAGGAATGTAAAATGGAGGGAGGACATTGTGTTAGTGTGTGTGTGTGCGCGCGTGTGTGTTGTGTACTTCTGCCTATACGTCAGCCACTGTTAAACTTCCTGCACACTCACTTACTACAAGTACTTCATCACTGTCTGGCCCACTCGCAATATATTTGGCAGCATAACCCTGTCGCCTGAGCCTTGACACCCTGCACTTGAGCTGTTGCCCCGAGCTTTGGCTCTGCTGAATATTGTCACTAATGGCCAAGGGTGCAGGTAATGAAAGCAAAACAAAAGTGATAATGTATTTTGGAATGCAATAAAACTCGTGTCATTGTCTAATCTGCTCTCAGCAGAGAGAACACTCAAGCCAATGGGACTGTATATTATATATTTGAGTTATTTTCCCATTATGTTTTCCATTAGTGCAGAGATGCATCTAGCTGGCGTGTGTTTGGGAAGTGATTTGTTTGGGAAGTCATCACCACTCTGAGGAATCAATAACCTTTTAGCCACTCAGATTAATGAGAGGCAAATGTGCCTTCTCTCGTCTCTTTTACCAGTGCGCACACAGTAGCAATTAAGGGAGACCCGCCAGAGGGGGGGAGGAGGTTTGACATGCATGATGAATGACCAATCCAGTGAAGACAAACAATGTAATTGCAATATTTGAAGTGGGCTGCATTAAGTCAGCTCAACAGCAGTGCAGTTTTCATAGTGTTCCCTCTCCTTTGCCCCCTTTGTCAGAATCACTTTGATCAGCACAACAGAGCCGACAGTGGGAAAATGCTGCGTTCAGTCAAATGATTTATTAAACCCTCCAGATTCTGTATATCTACGTAGTAATTAATTTTTCCATCAAACTGACCTGATCTGTCTCAACTCTGTCCTCCCGCAGCTGATTGGCTCGATCATTGGTCGTCAGGGCACTAAGATCAACGAGATCAGGCAGGTGTCAGGAGCTCAGATTAAAATCGGGAGCCAGCTGGACGGGACAAGCGATCGCCATGTCACTATCACAGGAACACCAGTGAGCATCAACCTGGCCCAGTACCTCATTACCTCCTGGTAAGGCCCAGTGACACACACAGCCATCTAATGAATCATTGCAAGCACAGGCCTGACAGAAAAGCACCGACTTAAAAGGGTCAAAGGCTGTGCTATAAGTGGTAATGAGGTGCTGCTGGTATGAAGAATGAGTAAGAGCAGGTCTGTGTTGTGTGCTGGATAGTAATGTCTTGTTGGAATTCAGGCATTGCTATGCTCTGACATGTTTTTTTTAAATTAGCTTTTCTTCTATATAAGACCATAAGGAAGGAAATTAATCTGCATTAAATGTAGTTATCAGTTCTTGCTTTTAACAATTCAAAAAAAAAAAAAGAGGAAAAAATACAAAAACATTCCCACTTTAATTCTTGTAACTGATTCAGATCAGCTTTGCCTCATTATTTTTTGGTGTTCCTCAAACCGCATTTCTTTCTGTGTAAAACATATGCTAGCAGTGACAAAAAGGTGTCAACAATGATAAAAAAAAAAAGTTTATATACAGTATGTACTTGATTGCACCTGATAACCAACTACAATACATAGAGGGAGTCAAATGACAGGTAGCCAGGAGATTTTTCTGGATACCAGTAACGGGGGCAAAAGATATTCCAGCAAAGTTGAACAAGTGTTGAAGAAAATTTGGGCCATATACTGGTGATCGTACTCACTTATGTTTGTCACGTCATAAACAAATACTATATTGAGGGTGAGATATTAAAGAATACTGCTAACAGCTACTGCAGCAATAAAGTGGATCACAGTGAAGTCGCTCAAACCTGTAAAACAACTAGTTCAAAAAGTTATGGGAGACAAATCAAATGGAACAAATGATACACTCCCTGACAAAGATTTTTTTTATCAAATGGTGGAGGCCGCCTTATAGACTTGCAATATTAACATCTTCATTCATCCATTTCCTTCCACTTCATGGTCACAGGAGCTTGGAGCCTTCCCCAGCTGACATAGGGCAAGAGGCAGGGTTTTAAGAGGGCAGTGGGTATTTCCAACACTTGGTTTTCATGCCCTCTGATTCTTCTTATTTTCACATTTGCGTTCTTTAACCTCTAACGGACGCTGACTTAAAAGGCATCACTTCCAGTAAATCTGTTATAATGTAACGTAGTTCCCTCTGGAGCCACAAAAAGCTTTTCTTTTTTTCCACACATGCATTAATGCTCTCCAAGACCTGCAAACAAACTACAATAAGTAACTTTGGTGGAGTTCCCCTTTAATGATTTTCCAGAAACTTCCCCCAGTGTTGCAGCAACAGAATAATCCTCTAATCTTCACGACTCTCTTTTCTTTTCTTTTTTTCCTATCATAGTTTAGAGACAGCCAAATCTACAGCCCAGGCAGCCAGCATGGGAAGTCCAGTTGACCTCAACATGGCCTTCACCCAGCCAGCCTCCCCAGCTGCTTCTCCTGCACCCACCCTGGCTGCCGTGAGCACCCTGACCCCAGCTCATGTTCTGGGAGCTCCGTACGGTGCCATGCCCCTCTCCGGGCTGCTGGGGGTGAAGTCCGTCCCCTTTCTGACTTTGTCCAGCCCGGCCCCAGCCGTAGCCGTCACTGCAGCACCCTCCCACACCACTCTGGCTGCCTACACAGCCAAAATCTCTTCAGCCAACTGCATCAAAAAGCCAGAGAGACAGAAGTTCGCTCCCTACTGATGAAGCCTCTGAGCTCCGTGCGCAGAGTCAGATGAAGGACAGCTGCAGTGTTCTTTCACAAACCCCTGATGTAGCCATATCCGCTGGCAGAGATGCTCTTGCCTTTTATTCTATGACACACCAACAGAGACGAGACCAATGGAGATGTGGATAAAGCTATTAAAAGTTATTTACGACTATAGATAATTTGTGAGTTACCCATGAATTGATGGACAGCTTTCATTGTCACCTCATCACTGTTATTGATCACAAAAAAACAATAAAAAAAAAAAAAGGGCTGAGGTCTCACCTGAGACACACATGTTTACCAGTGTTTACATGTGTGTCTCAAGTTAGAGATCAGCTAAGTATTTATCCTCAATAAATTTGTAAATTATACTCAGATGACAGATGCTCTACTGTATGATGCTTTTATACAATGTCTACGTTTGCCTCTTGAAGTTTTTAAGAAAATTTGTAAATGTCTGGGGGGTGTTTTGTTTTTGTTTTTTTGTTTTTTTTTAATAATCTGTGCTATATTACTGTACTTTACGTTGTTCAGTGTTATGTCTTTTTTGTTGGAATTTATTTTGAATGTGCAACTTGGTTAATCTTTATTTATTAGTATTGTTTCACTTATTAAAAGTCTTTGGTTCCTGTTAATGGTGGCTTTATCTATTTCCTTCACAGGCATTCAAAGAGCAATGATGCAGCTTTGCAGAAACTCATTTTCAGGAGGAAACAGCACACACACACACACACACACACACACACACACACACACACACAAACAAGACAACGCCACATTTAGGTTTTCTCTCAAATAACAACAAGATGGGAGGTTCTCATTTTAGCTGCAAGAACTGATGAGAGATTCGTTTCACACTATTGTGCTCATGTGCCCCAAAACAATAACTGCAGAATGAGACGGTGCAACCTCAGAGGAGAAAAGAGCTCTGCTGGCATGATGGGCAATGTGCTCACATGTAAGTGTGCATGTATAAAAGCGCACAATCGCATGGCGTTCTGTGCAGAGAAAATGCGCTCTGTAAGTCCCTTGAGACAAAGTGTAGAGAGACTGTAAGGCAGAGGGGTTTGTGTGGGGGGAAAAAGGGGCACTAACATGGCTAGGAGCTAGAAAAGATCTGAGGATTCACAGCGATGCTGTGGGAAAAAAAATCTGTATCTGCATCAGCATGCACCACAGCATCATCATCCTCAGGAGAGGCAGCTACAATCCTTTCATCCTAACTATTTCTGTTTTGGTTTTTTTTCTGTCACTGCATCATGGATATGCGAGACACTATGAATGCGCAGTTCTCACTGTTACCAAACGCATTCACTTTTCAGAGGCAAACAAAAAAAGAGCCAGTGCCTCAGTTTCATAGACTTTCTGCTGAAGTCCAGCAAACAGTGAAGCTAAATTATGACACAAAGAAAACTTGATCTTTGAGGTCCTTGAATTTCTCTTCTGTCTCTATGGTAACATCATTTGTGAGTTTATATATTATTCTTTCTAGGACCTCCTAAAATCCAAGTACATGCCAAGATATAATGCTTGTAAAATCACCTTCAAATGACAAATCAGAGCACCTTTTTCAGCAGTAACTCAAAAAAACAATTTTCTGTATGATCAGTCTCTGACATGATTGTAGAGGAATTTTGGGCCACTCTTCTTTGCTTCAGTTCAATGGGGTTTGCAGGCATTCGTGTAGGCACAGCTCTCTTAAGGGCCCACCACCTCATTTCAGGCAGGTTGACTTTGACCATTACAACACTTTCTTTTCTTTTCCAGCTGTTCTGTTTGTTCTTGTACTTGAAATCTTTGTCCTCTTACATGACCCAGTATTGGGTTTTAGCTGCCTGACAGATGACCCACCATTTGACTCCAAAATACTTTAAGTACGGAGGAGTTTGTGGTCAGCGCAACAACAGCAAGGTGTCCAGCTCCTGTTCTAAGCCCAGAAGATCATCACTTCACCACCATGCTGGACAGCTTGTATGAGGTGTTTGTGTTGATGTGCAGTATTTGTTTTTCACCAAATATGGTGCTGTCCCTTGTGGTCAAACACGTCAACTTTAGCCTCTGACTGCAGTCTATTTCTAACTAACCCATTCCCTTTGACCCTTAGTATACTATAAAAACCTATCATGTGATTATGTTACAGTTTTATAGCATTTATAGTCTGAAACAGGTCAAAGTCCATAGTATTTAAAGGTTTGCCAATAGCTTACTGTGAAATATGCTTTCTTTACACGAACAGATAAACTCCACTGATATTCCAGCTCCATTACCACACACCAGATACGTTGCATTAGAATATCAAAGCATGAAGTTTGAGCTGGTGACAGCTGGGACCCTAGCTGTCACTTAGCTGTCACATTTTCTTTTTTCTTCTTCTTCTTTCAGTTGTGGTGGACTCGGGGGATGTGTGGCATGCCGTTATCTATGCACAGACACTCGCAAAACTGAAAATAGCACAAATATCTGCATTCTTACCACTGTAGCGCTCAGCCTCAGTAATTCAGTGACAAACAGCACCCTCCACTGTCGACTCAATATTCTGCGTGACCCTTCACGGTACAGAAAAAGGTAGCGAGGAAGAGTTAGAGCTGATAAAAGATTGTCTTTAATGTTTGGCATTGTTAATGAATTCCATACCACAGCAGTTATGGGAGTAGGAAAACCACTTTTACAACCAAACACTGTTTGATCATGCTAACACCATATGTACAGGAAAGCACATTGAAAAGTGTATAAAGTATTTATATGAGAGGACTCAAGTCAAGAACGGTGGAGACGGCCACAGTCTAATGGATTCGTCCTTTTCCAAACACTGATTATAGATATTTATCAATTACATTGATCTCTGGAGTACATGTATATACACAAAACAACAATAAACCTTTTGGGGGTTTCTGCAATAATTCTCAAAAATATTTCACAATACTGCTGTATGTACAATAACAGAATTTACATTGAAAAATTCTATTGTACCTATATTTTGAGTATCACTTCAGTCACCAGTTATCCTCAACGCCATCAAGCTCACAAGAGATACTCACGTGCCGTTACAGATCTAATGACCTCATGTTCAACTCCATACAAAGTACAGCAGCCTATTCAGTGCCTTCTGTCTTGGTACGGTTTCTGAAATATGTTCACACAACTGATGATCTCACATACAAAAATAGATGTTGTCTAGTCAGCTGACAACTTGATGTACAGTAACACAAAGCATCCACCTGCAAAAAACAACCAGGAAAACAAGTAATTGTTAAAATATTAGCTATATCCTTCCAACCCCCACGGGACGATAAAGAGCGCTGTTCCTTCTGCCCCACAGTAAAAGTAAACCTTTCTGCCAGTCCGGGCTTCAGCATTCTTGTGTAACATGTCATCAGTTTTGAAACAACAGAAGGTAATTGAGAAAGAGCCGCAGGCAGAATAAGAAATATTAGCGCTACAAACCAAACAACAATCTGAAACCAAAGCGGGACAAAACCATACAAAAACATCACTAGGTAGATATCTTCTTTTTTTCTATTTTTTTTTCCTTCAGGGAGTTTACAGTGAAGAAAGTGAAAAGGAGAATGGCTGTTACTACATGAGCTCCCCACAGTCCGGATGAGAGGTCAAACTGCATTTGAGTGCACTTAAGGCAGGTAGGCGATTCCAATGCTGTCTGTGTGGGCTCCTCGACCGGTCACTGAGCAGTTGGGGCGGATGGGTGGGGGGCGTGTGGGCTCGACAGTGTCGTCAGGCGCAACAAAAATTGCCACTGCAGCTGTCCAGGTTCAGCCCTCACTGCTCAACATGGTCTGACAACCATACACAGAGAAGGAAAATGACGGCGAGAGAGTGGTGTTGGTGTTAGTTTGGAGTCCAGCAGGTGTGAAGTGGACAGTTCTTCATTCTCCGTGAACATGAAAGCTGACAGGTGTGGGGCCTGTCTGTCAACTGTCCTCAGTTTGCCTTCAGACTCCCAAACACCTTCATTCCTCTCGAGATATCTTTGTCACACAGAAGAGACAAATAGAGACGTCTTCAACAAAGACTCAACTTAAAGCACTTAAACATTAGCCAGGATTGCAGCTGGTGCAATACAAGTAGGAACATCTCATCTGAATACATTCACGTGGGTTTCCATACGCATGGTACGGATGGGAAATCATCAGTGACTTAAGTTCGTGTCCCTTGAGATGCTGGTCCAAGAGGAGAGCTGCAAGTACACCAGCGATTTGCGACAGCCCAGCAGCAACACGTATTACAGTGCGCATTTGATATGATTCACTATTAAGGAGCACTTAACAGTGTTTTGAAAAAACATAATGGACGTAAGCCTTTGAAAACACTATAATGTAGCAAATTTATCAAAATAAGAATTCATATATATGAAGCATTTAAAGCAGAGAAGTCACCTCGCTGTGACTAATAACCTTCTGTAGTTTCCTCGTGTTGTGAAATGACATGAAAAGCAAAATTAAGGGAGTTCACAGCTTATACTGCACCTGGGATCATGTTGGTTATGATCGTGGTCGTCATGTTTCACAAAACCGTTTTCATATTATTCTCAAGTGGAAAAAAAAACATGCTCACAGACGAGTTGTACAATTGTGTACAATCAATATCAATTTTTGAACAGAAGTTAATTGATCCCATTGTTCAAGAGATATTTTTCTTTTAATTCTAAGAGGCCACACGAAGCAGCGGCAGCGGTTGTGCCTCAAACCGTAGCTTCAACCGTCTTCGCTCCTTCGTTCCTTTCCTTCATGTGCACTGAAGTTAAACTGCAGAACATGACAATCGAGCATGCTCCATTGCGTCACATTAGACTTGTTCTACTACCGCTTCCTTTTACTCAGTGCAAATGAAGGGAAGAAGAAAAGGAGAAGAAAGCTCTAACGTAAACTGAGCTGGAGTTTCAGATCACTGTGTCTCCTCGTGCTCCTCGCTGATGCACTGCTCCCAGGCATGTTTGCCCTGGTCCTCTCTGTGGCCATGAGGGGAATGGAAGATCCTGCGGGGGAGCGGGATGGGTTGAGGTGGCAGGTCCTCCTCAGGAATGCAGCCCTCTCTCAAGTAGGGTTTGGGGGGAACAGCTGGAGGCTGAGGTCTGCGGTAAGGGATGTGATGAGGGCCATGAGTAGGGGCGTGGTGGTGAGTTGGTGGCCCATGTGAGTGGCTGTCCAGCCCTGGGTGGGCATGAGCGTGAGGGTGCGGGTGGTTGTGCGGGTGTGACGCAGGGCTGCGGTAGTGGAAAGGGCGAACCGGGTCCATGGAGTCGATTTCTCCTCCGCCGTAGTGGATGTGCATGTAGGGAGACGCCATGTACTCGTCAGGTGGGGACCACAGGTGACTTGGAAGAGGCTCCAAGGCATCGTTCCTGATGGGTCCAGGATCAGGATACTGACCCCCAAAGTTACTCTCACTCAGGGAGGAGACACCGCTGCTGGCGCTGCCTGATAGAGTGGAGTTACTGCCTCCCAAAGCAGACTGAGGACTGGTAGGAGAGCCAGGGATTGGGTGGAGAGGAGACTAGAGAAAGAGAAAGAGAAAGAGAGAGGATGTCATGGGTGTCTTTTTTTAAAGTAATGTTGTTTACATTTAACGTTTACATTTCGGCTTGATATCTCTTTTAACTTTTTCCCTCTTGGGTGCTTTTTAGAGCTGTTGTCAAATTTCATCTTAATGGGGAAAAGAGTAAAGATGATATCTAAAAGTGGATCGAGGGTAGGAGAAACCTCAAATAATCAAAAGATCAAAATAAACAAAGTAAACATTTGCCAGTGTTGAAAGTCATGCGTCCTGAACAAAGCAGGTGTGGTAGCAGGGTGTGGTCTTTGGCTCAGATGCAGGGGAGGGGTGGAGTAGAAGGTTTAGAAGACCGTGCCAAGAGAGGCTGGCTGGAAACTGTCAGTCCTTATCTAATCATGTCTCTTCTACTTATGCAGTAGCGCACTGAGACTGAGGTGACTGCACAGAACTTGGTTTGGCAGCCAGAAATCTACAGCGGCTGGCGCCCTGAAAAAGCTCCGGCTCTGTCTGAAAAGACGGTGATAAAAGTGTGTAAATAATAAAGAAACCAAGCACACTAGTCACCATATCTGACAGTGTGTGCGTTAATGTCCCTAATGTGGCAGGGTTTTTGCTACAACAGGCAAATACAAAATTATAAATTCAAAGTGGATGATGTTTTTCTTAAGCTTGTACCTTTCGGAGGGAACGGACAGGCAGGGCAGGAGGAGGGTCGCTGTTCTGTTGGTGAAATGCATCACAGTGCATCAGGAAATGTCCTGTGAAGAGAAGTTCAAGTCAGGAAAAGGAATAAAAAAATAAAAGCAAAAGCCCACAAAGTCCAGATCATTATAGACAATGAGGAGTAGTACCCTAACCAAACAGATTCCCTGAAATCCTCGATAAGCATAACTGTGAAGTAAAATGAAATAGTACCTGGTGGGAAGGACCTGGGTGGGACAGGGGGCATTATTACCCCTCCGGTAGAAGCTGGCATGTAGGTCATCTGCTCCCTGTTCTCCCCATCCAGACTCCAGCTACTGGGAGTGTTGGGAAAGACTGAAAGGGAATACAAAAACTTTTTTTTAAGACAGCACAAACATCTTATGCACCAAAATAGCTAGTTTGCTGCTCATATATGTTACCTTTCTCTGGTAGCGTCATATGAACATCAGTACAAGGCTTACAGGGGCTAACTTGCTGAAGTAAGGCACGCTGCATGTGGTTGTTCTGGAAAAAATAAAATGAAGCAAAAGAACAAAATGAATCAGAAACACAGAAACAGAACACATTTTTGTTTGTATATTCATTCAGCATTACGGGACTGCAGATTTCCCCCACCTGCCCATTCTCTGCCATGTTGTAGTACATGGAGTTGTTGGCTCTCTCGCGATGAGACGGCAACAGAATCATCACTTCTCGGTTGTGTTTGGCCTTATCGGGTAAGGATGGAGAGCCTGGACAAAAGAAAAGACGCGCAAGTAAACGATTTCTATTTGCAAATAAGTAAGAGACAAAGATGTTTGTTGTCATAAAAGTGCAGAATTTTGCAGCCTTGTTACTTTCTAGTGTTGCTTATTTATGTGAGCATCTTATTACAGGATGGTTAGTATGGGTAATATACAGTAGTAACTATCAGATGTGACTTTCTGCTTTGTTCCTCACCTCTGGCACTTGAGGGGGCAGAGTTAATAATCTGGGAAGAGTTGGAGCGGATTGAGCTCAGGCTGGAGGACGAAGGGCTTGGCTGCAAAACAAAACTTTTATTTGTCTTTTGTGCTTTTGTACTCTGTAGAATAAACCAATGATTAATGCTGTGAAAAGAAAAGTTCATCAAAACAATAACAATTAAGTGAAAGAGTTAGATTATAGTTTACATCCTCAAAAGATCGGATCTCATGTGAGTTGCACTCTGTAAAGAACGCAAATTATTACAAGCTGAAGCACATTCCCACCAGTATTTGTTCGTTTTTACGTCATCCAACTCCTACCTGCATGTGTAATGCCTCCTCAGGGTGCTCCCCCATCAGGCCGTCGGTCATGATGACGAGGTTTCCTGCCTCACTCGACGTGTGAGAGGACAGGGAGGAGGACGAGTGTCGGATCGAGCCCTGCAGGTTTAGAGGACTGCAGGACAGACATAACGGTTGAGATCACTGAAACATTTATCTCTGTGTTTGTTTAATCATTTTGCATTTTTATGCCTCTTTTACAGCCTGTACAGATTTATTTCAGAGGGCATTTGGTGTTAATTTCAAGAGTTTGGCTCATACTGCATTGTAGATTCACATCACGGTCATAACATAGCGCATAAATTCATACAGCTGCCCTGGGTATTGTTTTGAAGGTTTGGAAATTATGAGGCTAAAACACCAAATGAATCTCTAAGCTAGCTTAGAAGAGCACCACGACTGACCTGTGTCTGTGCATGAGCCGCACGCTCTCAGGGCTCATGTGGCTGTGGGAGGAGAGGATGCCTCTGGGAGAATTAACCCCTGGGCACCCCGCAGGTCCAAATCGATCCACGCCAGGCAGACCCTGCTGGGACCCAACCATATACTGCTCTGAATATTTACACTGCTCACGCATACACTTACTTATAAACTTAATGCACTGAAACACACTTGGCGTATAGTTTGAGTCACGTGTCACTCTACTCACGTGGTGTAAGCCTGTTCTCATCATGTGGAACTGGTCCACAAGCTTTTTGTGCAGAGGACGCATCTCTGGATGCACCAGTTTCTCGTGAACAGCCAGCCCTACTCCGAGAATGTGCACCTGATGATGAAATCAGAGGAATCAATAGTGACCTGAAGGTTTCATAACCATATGTTATGGTTAACATACAGTTAACGTATATTTTGAACTTTTTAAACCCAGCCTGACTTGTTCCTGCATTAGATCCTTCAGATGTGAGATCCTCTCTGTATCCTCTGGGTGACTGCTGATGTAGTCTTTATCAAAGAACGCCTGTGGTAGAGGGTGAGGCAAAAAATAAAGATCTCTCTCACAACGCCAATTCATTATTCATCATTTCTGCCATCCTCTCTCCCCTCTCCCTCAGCCCTACAGCAGTACCTCCTGATATCTGGCAATGCCTCCATTCACAGCAGCATCTATGACCCCATTGAGGCACATGCTGAGCGGGTTGATGTTCCCATGATGCTGCCTGTGCTGGTACTGGCTAATCAAAGTCCGCAACTCCTGGGTCTTATTC
Source organism: Aulonocara sp. 'chitande type north' Nkhata Bay (assembly GCF_057382095.1). NCBI lineage: Eukaryota > Metazoa > Chordata > Actinopteri > Cichliformes > Cichlidae > Aulonocara > Aulonocara sp. 'chitande type north' Nkhata Bay. The sequence continues at coordinate 31,076,222 of NC_141363.1, forward strand.
TCCACCACGTAAATAGCGTTCTCCAGAGGGCTGACCTCCACCTTGAAATAAATACAGATATTTACTCTGAGCTTTGATGAAAGAGGAGATGGCCTTTAAATGTTAACAGAAAACTGGCCTTTAGGTAATGTGTACGATACAAGGTGAGTGAGAGAACGTTTGAGCTCCTTACCACTTCTCTCCTTTCGACCTCTGCCCAACGGGAGATACCAGGGAGAGGACGCAAGAGGATCAAGGTTGTTCTCTCAATCCACAGACTCTGTTAAACATGTGGACAAAGAAGCCATCTCATATTAGCCACATCTGCTAGACTAATATAAAAGAAAACCGAGTGGAGACCCGACAGTGTATAAGAGATACTGGGCTGGCAAACTATTCAGCACCGTGTTGTAGAGTACGATATAGGTCATTTCAGACTAGTGAGAATTCCTGTGTGGTGTGGTTCTGAATTTGGGTTACTGTGTCAGGACAAACAGCATCATACCTACAAGTCTCTTAAGCCCTGAAGGTTGTAGGGATTTGAGCATTGTTAGCATCGAGATAGAAATGGCAGGTAAAATAACAACAATAAAAACAACAGCAGCAAAAGTTAAACAACTGTATTAATTTACTGACTGTTAAAGTTATAATTTAAGGGAAATTGATTTCTTCTTTTCTTTTTATCTTACCTTATGTACATGTAGTATCCAGTATTACAGTACTCACAGTCAGAGTATTCTGGTTGTGTTATGCACATGTAAACATCTTATTTTGAGAAAACAGAATTTTGCAGTATAGAAAATACCTTCTTTAAATTCCTTTTTTGGTACAGATAGCCTCTTATAATCTGATACTGTTATGATCCTGTTTGGTGATAATAAGATCCCGAATGTTGTGTTTCAAACTTAGTTGAAATAAATCTGAAAGATTAAGTGAAATAAGATTAAGTGGTTAGGACTTTAAATATATCATGAAATTATTAACTTGATACAATGAATGCTTTTCACCACCTGTCAAGATGACTTTCTTCTTTTATTATTGTTGTATTAAGCCAATACATAGGCTGAACGGCCACTTTGTTAGGCACACATGCTAAAGTGTTCATTTAAGCAAAATGAGCTACTGAAGTTTAAACCGAGCATCAGGATGGGGGAGAAAGATGATTTAAGTGACTTTGTAATAGTCTTTGGTGCCAAATGGGTTGGCCTGACTATTTCAGAAACTGCCGATCTAAATATCAGACCATTATTCATCACTGACTTTTTTTTACCACGGCCTCTGTGCGCTGTTACATTTCGCTTCATCGTTTGATGGTGACATTTCGCCCTGGCTGGGAGTCAAAAAGGAACAGAGCAGCTATGGTTCAGAAAGTAAATAAGACTGGCGTGGGAAAAGACATTTCCAGCAGATACATTCAAACAGATTTTGAGGTTATTAAGAATTTATTTCCCAAATGTATGAAGAGAATTATATCCAAAGGAGCTGCTGGGTTTCAGCACATTTTAAACCGTTACTGTGTCACATGCTGCACTGAGTGATCTGAAAATGTTAAGAAGGAACCAAATTCATACATAAGATAGGCAGGCAGTTTCATCGTTGTATCATTTGCTGTATATCATTCAGGAAAGGCTATCATGTCAAGGTGGGTCAAAATCTCTGAGGTATGTTATTGAATTTATGCCACAAAGAATTAAAGCAGCTCTGAAGGCCTGGTACTAACGAGATGTACTTAATAAAGTGGCTGATGAGTGTATATTTATTTGTATCTATATATGTTATGTGCCTATAATTATTTCATGCTAGTGCAGTTTTGCTTTTCCTCTTCACGCATTATTCAATTTTGCAGTGATTACGACTGATGTGGTCACATTTTATTCAGTGACTGTTGCTACACAAGCGAGTCATATTTGAATGAAAACCTGATATTACAAACTCAATTTACTCCACACAGAAGAACTATTAAACCAGAATGTGTCTCAAATAATAATGCGGCAAATGTGACAATATTGACTTTAGCTGACCAGATTTAATACTAAAAATCTTATTAACACTTGGTTTAACTTTGTTGCAATTTTTTCTCATAGCTCATAATAAAGTAAATCTAATTATATTTATCTTCAATTACGTAGCAGAGAAATTTAAAGGCATTAAAGGGCTTTAAAGGCGTTATTGTCTAAGAGCTGTAGGCACTCCCCTGTGGCCACCTTAAGTGTTGCACTTGCTTACGTCACCTATACCTGCTTATGTCTCTTAAATGAAAAAATGTCTGCATAATTACACTGCAATTTCCACAGAGTTGGATCCGTTTCATTGTTTTATAATAGCGTTTTATAATAGCGTTACAGCCATATTCAGTATTTTCATGTAAAAAAAACTAAACAGTGAGTCAGAAATGGGCTGAGCTGGCACTGCGGGCTCAACGTACCCTGAACTCATTCTCGCGGTCCTTGGGCCCCTTGTGGAAAGGTCTGTCATAGTGGAAGCGGCTGACATTGTTTATGCGGTAGAAACTCTTGATCCTCTCAGGCACACGTTCCAGCTGAGGCACATCAGAAATGTCTGACACTGGAGTCACCGCATAGATCTGCAAGTCTAGAAGCCAAGTGTCAAGGAAGTGACAGACAAAGTCCGACATACATGCATATTCACTGAGGAGGAAGAGCAGAGGGGATGTTCAAAAGAAATACTTAGACAGAGCTTTAGTTTTTCCTGTGTGACCCTGGAAATCAACTTCAGTGTTTAGTTCAATATTTAATCTGTAATAATCTCCAATAACAACACTCAAATGCTTAGCAGAGTAATCAAAAGCCAATAAAATGCACAACACATGGAGCAATCGCTCTGCTTTTCAAGTCATTAAATCTACCAGGCAAAAATGCAAAATAAATCTGGTTACTGCTTTTCGAATGACTCAATGCAATATGAACATCTGCGGACTGATGTTGTAATGGTCTCTCACTCTAAAGAAAAAATAATGAAGTCGTTTTAGCCATAGTGAAACTGCCAGGATACACTGAGCGTCACTTTGCAGGATGGTGTCGTCTGGAATGTTTGGATGCTGCATGGCGATGGCTTGCGGAAATTCCCCCAGCATCCTTTGCTGAAAGTCCTCCAGCCGTTCATAGTCATACCCACGACAGACAAACTCCTTGTTCTGGAGAAAGAGAAAAGACATAAGACCGAAATGTTGCTGAGAATCTGCTGCAAATGATTCTCAGAGTTTAAGTGAGGCATTCCTCTGGACATTGCTTAATTCTTTCAAGTACTGTCTGATTTACTATTAAATTTAGGTGGTATTGCACAAATAAATTACATTTCAAGAAAGGGCGTATGGTTGGATTTCCAGTGCACTCGTCAGACTATAAATATATAATCTGAAGTTTGTAGAGTCAAACTGAATGGATAGATGCTTCATTTTATACATCAGTGACAAGTGGACTGAGAACGTCTTAATTTAAAGATTAAGAGGCTGAATACTTGTGTCCGTATAGTTTATGTGCAGCAGTAGATAGGTGACTAACTGAAAAGCATACAGTGGTTTTTCAGTTAGTGGACTATCTACTAACTAAAACCAAGCGCAGACCTAACTCTTTATAGCTACTGAACATTGAAGTAAGCAAATTACAAAATTAACCACATTTGTGGAAGAATGGGTTGTTCTAATGAACTCACTGAATTTGAGTGAGTGTGGTACAATAATAGGACGTCGCTGGTAAGACAAGTGAGTTTGTGAAATGCCTTCCTTCGTAGATATTCCCCAATAAACTGTAAGTGGAAGCATTTAGGAACCACAGCAACTCAGCAAAGTTGCAGGCAACATAGTGGGGTCACCAAGTGTGTAAAATTCACCAGTGCTCTGCTGAGCTCCACACCTCGTCTGGCATTGATATTAACACAAAAACTGTGCATGGGAGTTTCATGCATGGATTTCAAGCTCCTGTAGGTGTAATGAATGAGTAGCCCAATACTTATGGTCTTTGTAGTGTATGAAAGAAGTGACAGGGAGCAAAGTAATAGGACAGACAACTAAACAAGCCTCTGTAAAGCCCTCAGGAATGAGAGATTTAGGTGATAATTCTAGGATAATTTTCACAGTGTTCTTTAATACATTCACAAAAAAACAAACAAAACAAAACAAAAAGATTATAGCTACTTTAACTAAGGGTAATAGGCAAGGCAATGAGTGCAAATAAATCTGTTGTCAGAGGACCGCACTGGGCAGACTTACTTAGATTAGAAGAAATTAATGCATCACCCTAAAATCTGTCAGATGGCCATGACATATTTGGTAGTAATGGTTGGTAAACAATCTTACTTTTTAACTTCTCATCTTGCACAGCCTACTGCAGTTAAAGCAATGGTGGAAGTGCACATCTGAACACATGGGCAGGATTATATCTGTGTCAGACTGGATTTGGAAAGTCCTACCCTGAGGAAGAAAGGAAACTTCCTGCCATAGAAGCCCATTCGAAAGAACTCCGGTTCAATCCTCTGCTGTTCAATGATGTTGTCATAGTATGCTGCCTCCATTTTCTGTCACCGAATGAAAAAAATGCAAAAGAGTCAAGATGAATAATCGAGCAATCACACACATTACTGAGCTGACTCCATTTTCTTGGGAGTGTGGGCGTGCACAGGTAATTAGGGCATTGTGTTTGCCGCTGTGCACGCGTCACACCAAATAACAGAGCATGATGATAACGGAGGAAGCTGTCAACACTACCACCTTCTTCATCACAAAGGATGCTTGTTTGTTAATAAAAGCAGAAATGAGGAACATGCGGGACTTACCCGTATCCAGCTGAGGCTCTGATAATCATATAGAGTCTCATACTGGAAAGCTAGCTCCCGGCAAAGAGAGATTCCATATTCCCAGCACTGCAAAGTCATAAAATGAAGCTGAATGAGAATAAATCTTGATTTATCCTTAATAATCAAGAGAAATGTCATAACATTAAAAGTGTGTTTTGGGAAGGTTGTAGGTTATTAAGATTTTAAATGGAACAATTTCAGCATCTAAATTGTCAGATTAGTGCAAAGAGACCATTATGATTTCAGGTTTTCTTTTTCTTTTAATAATATTATTTTTTCCTTTTCTCCATATAAGAGAGTTAATTGGTATGTGTGATAGAACGTGTTGCTGAGTCTGCTATCTACTGGCAGTTTTACCTTACATTCATCATTTTTCATTACCAGCAGCAGGAGCAGCTTTACTGAGATCTACACTGAAAAAAATTATCTGCTGGATTAAAAGAAATATGAAAAAAAAAGTATGAGTATTAGTTTTATGCAGTAAAGTTAGGATTAGTCAACTCTTATTTTCTATGTTATTATTGCAAAACTGTATTCGGTTAATTGAACTTTTTTATGTTTTTCATTCATGTGAAGACTTTTGAGTCATCTCATGTTAGACAATTCAAATTGCAATGATGTAAAAGCTGAAACTCTTACCGGGAGAACTGAACTGCAGCAAACTGCATATAATTTTAAACCACTTCGCCAAACTCTATTAAATCTGCTTTTTTCCTCATCTATCATTTTTTTTATTTCTTCATTTAACCTGTCATATTATTCCCACTGTTTCTTCAATTTCCTAATCCTTGTTTTATTTGTGTTTTTTAAGCTATTTATTTAATTATAATCTATTTGCTTTGCAAAGCCCTTTCTATTATTGTGTTATTGTAATTATGCTATGAATGTTTAATAGATACAATTTGTTGCTGCTAAATAAACTAGCATTATTAGTCACATTTCTTTTCAGAGCGGTGTATGAAAGTGAAGGTGGTTAGCATAGTTTATTTTAAATGTGTTACAAAATACATTTAAAATGTGTTAAAATTGTGCTTAAACGAGAGGAAAAGACGAGCATAGTATTAAAGATCTAAAAACGTAACCTCGCTTAGCTGTTTTCTCTCTGATTCATACACAGTAGAAACATTTTTCTAAGTCTCATCATTTATTTCACAAGCTTTCCTTTAAACAGATACAGATTTCTGTTCGCCGTGTATGAACTGTAACAAATGCAGCAGCAGGTAAAGAACAGCTTCCCTTTTTAAACGAGAGCAGCAATAACACTGATTTAATGAAGGAGGCCACTTTTATTTCTTTCTCAGCTGCTCCCAGAGTCCAGAGGGCATTGTCCTCTCCAAAGCAGCAACACCAGTCAACTAATTCAATTTGGTGGATGAATACCAGCCAGGGAGGAATGATTCTGGGAAGCAAATCACATTTGAACAGAAATCTGACCCTCGCTGCTGCGTGCAAAGGCAGCATGTTTGTATTTGTATTATGATAGTCTGTGTTTACTTTAGCACAGAGAACTCTTAACTTAATTTAACTGGTTTTAGTTGCAATGATTTTCCACATATGATGATTGGGTTGCACAGTAAACAGTAAAAAGATGTAACAACTGAAGATTGCATAGAATAGTAGAACAGTAGCTCCACTACCCACCTAACACAGCATTAATGCTCTACAGAAATATTCATAAAGAGCCTATACTGGTAATAATAACACAATTACAGTTTAAAATGCTAATAAGTAATGAAATTACATTTTAAAGCTTTTATACAGCATGGTTTTACACTGCAGGGTTGGGTGAAGGGTTAGTGCTTCTTTCGCCCCTCTGAATCCTAGTTTAACAGAAGCATGCAGGACTAACTTGTGAAAAATAAGAGGAGATATGCAATTACTGGGGCTGGCAAAAGATGTAAAACACACTAAAAACTTGGGAAAAACATTGAATAGAAGCACTACAAGACTCTGACTCACTCCCAGATTTAATGAGGGAGAAATCTGATTATACTTGGGAGCAGCTGCACTGCAGATGAGAACAAACAGCCCTTTGAACAAAAAGCAAAAAAAAAAGCTATAAAATTGAATGTCGCTTTCATTTATCTAAGTTGATTTAGCTTCAAATGTGACTTGTCCAGCACGACCTAGTAATATCAATCCATCACTATAAAGTTAACTCAGCCTTTACTTCATTTCCTCATTTGACTCGCTGCTGGAGGCTCCGCTGCAGTGCAGTCAGAGGTTAGCACAGGTCAGAAATTACAGGCCTTTAACATTTGCATGAAACACTGGATTTAAGTCAGCGGAAACAGGAGCAGGAGACAAAGGAAAGGTATAAAAAATATTCACTTGCCTTGCCCTTGTTGAAGTAGTGGAGGATTTTACGACTCAGGTTCTCTTTACGTTGCCATTCGCTCTGACAGGGATAGTGAAGAAAATCCCTTAGGGGCCGGTCCTCCCACTGTAACAGCTCCCAGTACAGCAGGAGGGTGAAGGCTGCCTCTGTTGTCAAGAGGGTATGAAAAAAAATTGAGATTACCTTCTATAAAAGTAAAAACCCAAAGGCTTTAGGCACAGTTACATTTTTTTGTCCAGTTTTTGTGAACAGATGATGTATGACATAAAACAGTCGGATGAACCTAAGCTCCCCTGATAATCATGGTTTTGTTTAAAAGCAGTCAGACTACAGGGAGCATCTGCACAGTTAACACCATATCAGACCTATAATATAGTTTTGACTGAAGCTGACTAATCATGGGCATGGATGTCATGGCAACTTTGGGATTTAATGGTTTCTTTGAATCATTCTTTTTTCCAGGGTTTACTAATTGCGCAGCATACAACATGTTTAATGAGTTTAAAAAAAACAAAACAAGAATTGTGTGCACAAGTTTGAATTCATTTTGGATTTTCTCTAATTCAAGCAAGACCAAAAGTATATTCATAGGCTGAAATACACCTCTGCTAATATTTGGTAAATGTAATTCTAGTTGGACCCTTCTTCTTGGCAGAATGGCAGAGACCATTTAAATTGGTTGGCTTCCTGGCACAGATCTGGCTTTTAAGGGTAATCAATTAATTTTTTAGGAAGTTTAATGTTAGCCTGCTTTATCCATTCCAAAACCAATACTCATGTGTGTTTGGGATCATTGTCCTGTTGGAATAACCAATTATGTCCAAGTTGATTTGAGGTGAGGTTGCTATTTCATTCATTTTGTCTAATGTAACAGTACCACTGGCAGTAAAACAGCCTCAGAGCATGATGCCACCACAACCATGCTTGGCGTTGTAGTGTTCTTAGGTCTGAAGCCTCACCTTTACTTGTCCAAACATGTCTCTTGTCATTGTAGCCAATTGTAGCTTGTAGATTGGAGATCAATCTTTGTCTCAACTGACCATAAACCTTTTCTCTAGAAGGCGTTTGGCCTCTCCGTGTGGGCAGTTTCAGATTTCGGCTGCATATTGAATTGTTTAGTCGTGTCCAATAAGTCAATTGTGATCACTGAGGAGAAGTTAATAGGCCTCGGTCTTGTTGAGTTAAAAGACATCGTAGAATCTTCTGCATCACTTATTAAATAACTAAGTCTGTACATATATATATATATATATCTATATCTAGGCGAGTGGCTCCAGCAGGTCCCGGGAATAACATCGGAGATCTCTGTCCAGAAGAGCGCAGTCCTGGGAACAGCTAAGATACTGCGCAGGACCCTCAAGCTCCCAGGCCTCTGGTAGAGGACCCGAGCTTGAAGGATAAACCGCCCGCAGGGGCGTGCTGGGTGTTTTTTTATATATATATATATATATATATATATATATATATATATATATATATATATATATATATATATATATATATATATATATATTAATTAGCCAGTATTTATACTTTTTTAAGTATGAAATGAACAACTCTCTGTTTATTTTTCTGACCGTGAGGAGTATAAAAAAATTTTATTAAACTAAACAAATAGATAGTGAGTTGTCTCCACTATGGACTCTTTGTTAATTGTGAAAAAGTCAACACACTTTGGTAGGTGTAATGTCACATAAAGTACAACTGAAATTATTAGTTCAAAAAGATTTTCAGTTGTTACAATTTGCTGATTTTTGTCTTATGAAATGATAAACTAAGTTTCTTTGAGTTTCTGAGTGTTGGTTGGACTATTTGAATTTTCAACCAACACTAGACTTCCACTAAAATCCATTTTATGCTGATTATCCTTTGTGTCCAAAGAAGACTTTTTACATAATGAATGATTAATCTGGTAAACACATAAATTGGCAGATTAACTGATAATAAAAAAAAAAAAGTAAGTGTTCCAGCACTACGAACCCACTGTACCCGCTGATCCCACCTTCTGAATTGAATCATATTTTGGAAAAAAAAAAGCAAAGTTTTTTAATGTTGGTTCTGATTCACACAATAACCACATGTGCAATCACACCCAACTCTGCTGGACACTTAAATGTGTTTTGGTCATTTTCCCAGCTGCCTGTTGTTTGTTTTACATAAGCGGCAATGAATAAGATTGAATTCAATTAGTCACATTTGGCTACATTTATGCGCACACAATAACACCACTGCTGATAATGTGAGATAATGTGAGTAAAGCTTTACTCACACAAGCCATTTACACAGTAAGATTACGCGACAACTTCCCCTGATTTCTGCTTTATGTGACTAAAGTGACATTACCGCATCGTAAATGTACTGTAAAGCCCCTTCTTCTCCAAATAAAATGGATAAATGTGATATAAATCTCACATTTACAACTTACATAAAAAAGCTGGCTGTACAACCGCCATGCAATAGTTTGACTTCTTAATGTTAAGCTAACAGCACATAATTATCTCTACCTGATATTAAGCTATCTATTTAACCATGGGTGTCGTTACACTTGTGTGATGTCTCTGTTTTTAGCACACCATTAGTTTCTCTATTATCTTCTTCATCTGCAGCCCAACAAAGAATCCAGTCAGCTGTAGTGAAGTTTCCCCCAGTTTGAATAGGACGATCCCCGAGTGTCAGATGCTGAAAGCTGACTTACTGCAGCTACCTGCTCAATAGCTCATTCTTCTTAGGCAACAAAAAACCCCAACTATGTGAAGCAAAGCTAGTAAGTATGTAAAGTCTCATGTGCAGGAGTAATAAATCAACTGGAGCATGAAGGAGACGTCCATCAAAGGGTATGCACGTGTACACGCTCTCCTGAACATGAAGTCAAACTGAATTTCACCAGGAACAATTCACTTGTGTGTGTGGCTAAAAACTGTGGGGGTAGTGCTAGCAGGCTAATAACAACAGTCCACAAAGTTGCAAATTATGACTACACAGCAATAGCATCCTCCCTTCTGCTGCTTGCATCATTGTCCTGTGCAGTCATAAAACAGCAATATGAAAGGTCAGTATCTCAGACTGGCATAAAAGAGACTTTTTTGCACTCCAGTTGAATTAAAATCTGCACAGAGGCAAAGAGAGAAGGTCAAATCTTGCATTTTTTTGTTGCATTTATTTAATTCTCATGTGCAAACTCTAAAGGATATTCCATTAAATATCTCAGGTACCTGTGAAGTCCTCTGCTTGGAGATGCAGGTCACACAGCTTGTGGATATAACGGATGTACATGTCTTCTTTGTTGACCTCTGATTTGTAGAAGTTCTGATTTTCAAAATAAACACGAATGGTGAATTTGTCTCCCCAATTTTGAAAATATTAATATATGCTTTTATAAAATCCAGAATAAAAACTCATGAAACTTCTCACCATAAGATTGACAGAGCCACCAATTTTCTTGTTCTCCATCTCATCTCCTTTCATGCAGTCCCTATAAATATGACGTGTTTACTTCTTATTGCTCTGCGATTTATTATTAGAAAGCAACATAGTTAAGATGACAACTACATTTTAGCCTACCTGTAATCTAGTATTCGCTCAACAAGTCTTGTGACTGATGTGACAAATGAGATTCCTGTTTCTCTCCAGGTCTCCTGCTCAATCTTCTCCAGCAGGCTGCACAGAAAATACATTAAAGCATTTTTACCAAAGGCGATGAGCACAGAAATGCAACACATATGAATAAATATGTCTGCCAGTCCATTCACCTTGGATACGGACCAAACAGTTGGGTCCTCGGGTGACGACAAAACAAAAAAGAAGCGTGTTAGAAGGAAATACTAATAGAGTGGCATTATCCTGAATATCACTACACAGGCTCGCTAAACACAGGTTTGATGCTTACAACAGGCTGAAGAGCTCTCTGTGATTGTCATCGCCTTTCCCATCCGACACCATGCTGTCCAGCTTATCCATCAGCTCTGCCTCCACCTACACAAGCACAAACACATTCAGCCAAAAGATGTTATGTGACAAAGAGCCTGTCCATCGCTGCAAGCTAACAATGGGTTCATTTCATAGTGCAATGTCATAATTATGCTACCTGTTTGAAGTTTCCATTTTTCCTCTGCTCCCAATCCATCATGTCATGAAAAATTGGGATCATAATATTTCGAACCTCGGTCTGTGGAACCAGCGTAACACCAAGGAAGGGACCCATCATTCCTGGGATGAAGTGTGGCTTATTGTCTCCTGGATTAAGAAGATTCATACAGACAGACCAGTTTGTTTGCACTAATTTCATGGATATACGTAGTACTGTGAAAAGTCTTGAGCCACCTTTTATTTCTTTATACTTTGCTATGAAGTAGCCGAACTTATTTTACTTTTTTAAAGTGGTCTTGAGCAATAGTTCTCCAGGTTTTCTGAGGGTGTTTAATAGTTCTTCTTTGGGCATCAGCTGCTCTGTCATTCATGTTTTTTCCAGTCACTGTACTTGTACATTTTCAAAAAACATTCTGAGAAATCCCTTTTTTTTCTGGGTGGCATGGTGGTTAGCCTGGTTGCTTCCTAGCAAGGAGGTCCTGGGTGTAAATCTACCAATCACCTGCTGGATTTTGTGGAATTTGAATATTTCCCCTGTATCTGTGTGGGATCTCTCCTGGTACTTCGGCTTCCGCCCACAGTCCAAAGACATGTGGTTAGTGGGGTTACATTAATTGGTAGGGTTGCCAACTCCCTGAAAAATAAATAAGGGACACCTCGTGGCCAGGGCCGGGCGACCCAATTGTCTTCACCCTTCCCAGTGTGGTGAATTTTCTAGCTCTTTTTTTGTGTGTGAAATTATTTTTTTAACCATTTGACTTGAAGTTGATTTAAGTAGATGCATATTCTATTCTTTGTGATATGAACACATGGGAAACAAATGATCATTTAGCCATTTATTTTTAGCTCAAAATGACAACATTAACACGATAAAACAGGTCTCCTTCTTAAACAGAAGCCTGTCATGCTTAACTTTTGAGAATATAAGTAAATCTTTCTTTAAAAGAACTCTGTCCTGCTTAACTTAAAATAATAGAAAACAATAGAAAGAAAAACATTCTTGTAACAGTGCACATTTAGTGCATTTAGTACAATTGGCTTCAGTTGAGGTATTATTTCAGCTTTTCTAATGCTAATCAGCTGCTCCTGTTTGTAAACCCACTTGCTCCCATGATTACGCATCTTAACTCATCATCATTATTCATCTATGTATTACTTTTATGTATTAGTCATCTATTTGTTGTAATCATCTATTCTTGCAGTTGTTTATTACACAAAATAAATTATATTATCACACTTCTGGCCACATAGCGCTGATATTCACTGCACATGCCCATATTAACTTTTTCCAGCCAGGTGTTTTCCTTTTCCCATTCTTCCCTTTCTCTGAGGGGAACAAACATTGCTGCTCTAATGCTGGGCTTACACTGTGCGGTTTTAGGCCCATTTTGAGCCGATTTTGGCCTTCATCGTGCATCGTGTAGTATACGTGGGGTAACGAGAAGTGATTAACACCTCACGACCAGCTCCCGATCATCAATCGCTCGTGAGGGTGTCACGAATTTGCGTGTCATCCTTGCGCAGGGGCCATGCTAATCTTCTCTGTATCGTATCCAATTTAGCGTACGCGCTTGCCGAAGCAAGCACGTAAACGTTGGTGTAAAAGATGGAGCAGCACGGCTGTGCAGCGTGTGATCTGGACACAAGCGATGGAGGCACAACTTGTAGAACTTTGGAAAGCTCATCCGAGCCTTTTCGATGTGGCATCACAAAATTATCACGACCACAACAACCGTGAAAATAGTTGGATTTACACTGCTGCTCATTCACAGCTGCCTGATCAATGTTTTTCATTAGCAATTTAGCAAAGTTGATGGTGGTGGTGGTGTGTGTGTCTGTGTGAGTGTAAGACGGAGAGAGAGAGAGCGCGACAGATTTTCTGTTATAACCTTCATTTTATGGAGGCACAGTGTGAGCACTCAGGTCGCATCAGAGCATCGGGCGGTATAGTGTGAGACCTGCATCGTGACCTACCAACTGCGAGTCAATCTTGCAGTTTGAGCAGGAGCTGAATAACGTGACTGAAAAAAATTGCACAGTGTCTGCCCAGCTTTAGGTTTACTGTCGTCCGAGACTTGCACCGCAGTGTCTGCGTTTGTTTCCCTGTTGGCCCTGCTTCTTGTTGTGGTCATTTGTTGTCTTCCGGTATTTTCTCCGTAAGCGACCTTTCCTCGACCAATGAGATGAGTGGTAATCTGAATTGTCATACTCGTAAGTGTGCTGTCAGCTCATTGGTCACAAAGCAGGAGAGGGGCTGGGAATTATGTTTTCAAACAAAGCGTTAATTCCATTAAAAGTTATAGACTACTTTTGATTCTCACTGTATTACGGGACAAAGTGCGTCCCTTATTAGCTCAATACGGGACGTGTACTTTTGTTTCGAAATACGGGACGATTCCGTATTTTAAGGGACGGTTGGCAACCCTATTAATTGGTCATTGAATGGTTGTCTGTGTCTGTGTTATCCCTGCCACAGCCTGGTGACCTCTTCAAGGTGTACACAGCCTCTTACCCTATGTTAGCTAGCATAGGCTCCAGCAACCCCCCAACTCTAAATTGGATGCAGGGTTGCAGGGATGTAAACAGATGTTAAGTAACTTAACACTTGGTTTTTCAAGCATAAAAAAACATGCCTGATTCAAAGAATGAACCTCTGTTGTTTCTACACAACAACTTAGCATACAATCAGTTCTAAACTGTATTTTTATGCATGTTGTTGCTAGAAGCATGTCACAAAAACACACTTGTTCTAATTTCTTTTGTTAGCTACAAAAAATACCACAGTTTGATGGGCCTAAACTATATTGTTTTGCTAGCAAGGTGAATCCCAAAGAGCTATTAGCTGCAAACTTGGTATATGAGAAAATGGTGAGTTTTTTAGTGGAATTTGAGGAAATTGGTCAAGTGGAGGACACCTGACATCAATGCATCAGTGGCCACAAGTTTCATGGAGTGCTTAATCCAAATGAAACTTCTGGTTCAAATTGCTTTCAATATGTACAGAGGAGGTCAGGAGAAAGGTAGAACAGCAAGTGTCTACAGGCAATTCTAAAACACATGGAGAATCTGTCATGATTTGGGACCGCATTTCAGCTGGTGGTGCAGCCAGAAAAGTGCAGTCAAGTTTTATTCCACCACACAATACCATCTAAAATGCTTCTGATTGCCTTAGGCTTCATTTTTCAACTTGAAAATGATCCCAAACACACTGTCAATGAAGTAAAAGTGTACATTATCAGTCATGGACTGGCCTCCCCAGACCCCTGACCTCAATATTACTGAAGCAGTGTGGGATCATCGTGACAAAGAATGGAACAAAAACCAGCCAACATCCAAAGAAGAGCTTTGAACGTCCTTCAAAAAGCCTGGAGAACTATTCTCAGGAGCTCAGGCTGTGCTGAAGAGTAAAGGTGGTCATACCAAATACTGCCTTTCAAGCACATTGTAACTATAAAACTCTGTTTTTGCCTTATAGTCACTATTTTTCATGGATTTTTGCACGTTTCAATAAGTCGTTCCACCCAATTCCCAGTTTTCCTATCAAAATAAACAGAAATGAGGAATGGCTTGAGAATTTTGTACAGTAGTGTAATTGTTAGTGATACATGTATGTGTCTGTGCTAAAAGTGGGCATCACAAACCTAATTTTTGCCACATGCTGAAGAGCTCATATGCCATCATAACTCTCATGTCACCATACCTACAAATAGAACAGCAAAAAGAGATCAAATGTCGAAAATGACATAATTAACACGATGCTTGGAAGAAAGCACACACAATTAAAAAACTCTTACTTATCTAGGACTTTCTTTCTCTTTGCAGGACCTAATGACTCCAGCTGCAGGCTGGGCTGGTTGATGTACAGCACAGTGAGGCTGAAAAAGGAGTTCCACACCTGACAGACAAAGAATTATAAACAAAAGTAAAGAAACGCAACACTGAATGACATTTAAATTGCGCTAGTTAGCTGCTGTGTGGCTTCATGGTGTAGTGAGCACTGGCTGCTCTCCTAACACGCACCTTGAAATCAAAATCTGCATCTGAGAAGTTCTTGTGCAGTGCCGGAGACAGAAACTGTGTTGTCACTACGATGATACTGCAGAAAGCAAACATTACCCTGTCAGCTTACAAAATGAGCTAGGTGCCAAAAATAGATGAAACATTTTGCAACACAAGCGTCACCTTCAGAGTAGGATTATCTGAAGAAAGCCTGATCTAATGGTTGGCTGTATTCCCTTACCATCTCTGGGACAAAGACTGCATGATAGAAATGGAAAAAGCAGACTCACTGACTGGTTAGGAGCCGCATGACACTCCAGTCACGGGGGAAGATAGTCAGTTTCATCAGATTGCGAAACACGCAGAAGATCTTCAACAGGAACTCCTGCAGAGGAATATATTAAGAAAGAGTATGCAGTTCTGAAATGTAGTAAATAGGCCACTGCACAAAGCTTTGAGACTCAGAGAGTTTCCCACCTTTAGTTCCTCCTTGCTGTGGAAGTTGTTGAGTAGATGGTGAAAATGGATCTCCGTCATCTGCCGGAGCAGGGACAGAAGACAGGAAACATACTCCCCCTGCATCCAAGAACATCGCAGGCACAGAAAGGTTAATGAAGAAAAAGATGAACTAAATGGAATTTATTTTTACTGTCCATCAAAGATGCCGCTTGCGCGATAGTTTACCGTTATCTCAGCAGTGCACTGGGGGCATCTTTGTCCTCTGGATGTCTCCACAGAGTGAGATTTGCTCATGATGGACAGAAGAGTTTGCAGCAGCACATCCAGTAAGCTCTCCACCATCATCTCCACCTCCTCCTGAACAGAAGACTCCTGAAAACAAAAACCAAAGGAGTAAACTGACGGATGCAGCGCAACTAAAAAACATTAGCATACAATACGTCAGTATGTGTTAAGTATGCACAGAGAACAGGGATCTGTACCATTGAGCTTGTCTTGATTATTGAAAAAATGCTGCCCAGGATCCCAGAACAAATGAGCAGCTCCCTCTGCTGGCGTAGATGCAGGTGGATGTGATGTAAAACCACTGGCAACAATATACTACGAGATTCTGGCAAAAGGGGAAAGAAAAGAAGGAAGCAAACTGAATATAAAACGAAAAACACACTTTACGCACATTAGATTTGCATGGGCTGAAACTGTCAGACCATGCTGTTCTGTCATCTTCAGAGAAAAACATTTTCTTAAAACCTTCACAATTGTCTCACCGGGGAAGAAAAAGAGGCGGCTCTCGACTGTGCGAGCAATAGACTGCAGCTTGACCACATCCATAGACTGGCCAATGTCCACTGTGCTGGGCATGCTCCCTAGGGTGCCCCTGACATATTCAGCTACCTCCTGAACAGTGAACATCTGTAGCAGCTCATCAAAGATATCAGGGAAGCTGTTCAACAGCGCTGCCTTGAGAGGGAAACAAAACACAGAGCTGCAATTAGTAGAATACATAGGGAACAAAAATTCAGTTTCAAAGATGCTACAAATAAACTGAAAGTCATAATACAAATGAATGAAAAGGCCTTTCTCCATGACATACACACATAAAATGAAAAAACTAATTAAGCCGAAACTCAAAGGAATCCAGCAAATGTGTTGATGCACAAAACGGTTTAGTTAATTTTATATTTACTCTCAAATTAAAACATCGAATCTTTCAGATCCAGGGTCAGGTTGTGCAGCATCTGCTGCATTGTGGAACAAACACAAGGGGGCGCTGTCACTTACTGAGGAGGACGAGAGCCCAGGAGCATGAACACAGAGAGGCATGCAGCTGATGAAAGCCCTAGACTGTCCAAAAATCAAGCCAAGGAGGGCTCAACAGTGGCAGTGAAGGATGGAAGCATCAATCAAAAAAACACAACAAATAAAAGTCACAGGAATAAAAGAAGTTAACAAACTCAAGCAATGAAATATGAATGCAAACTGAGAGTGAATAAAACTGAAAATTACAAAAAAAATTTTTAACAAAAGATAAAAATGGCTGGTGAGCAGGTGACATAAGGGGGATTTTGAGAGTAGTTTGAAGCGTGAAGCGTCTGACCTGTGTGAACACCAGATTCTCTGAGCTGCGGCTATCCAGACTCAGGACAAAGCGGATCGACTGGAAAAGCTCTTGGATGCTGGCTCGGAACTGCTCCTCCTCCATCCCACAGGTGGCTCTTGAGTACAGGATACGAGACTGGACGATGAACTTGAACAGATACTCTAACGCCTGAGTTGATTGTTGGGGAGATGTAGATAGGGAGTCAGTTGGTGCTCACTTCATCAGTTTCCAAACAAAGAATGAAACTTGCATGCTGGATGAGTTGAATATTGAAAATCAATACATAAAACAAATGCTTTTTAATCAGGCCCTGTGACAAAGTATCTGTTTAAGAGATTCAATCACAAAGGAAATTCAAAGAGCACATGGAAATGCTGCACTCTGTATGTCATTTTTAATAACTTCCTTTCATTAGCTTTTCTTTCGGAAGGACATCCGCTTCCTGAGGCCTCATACGATGTCACATTATTCCTTATCAGCACATCTGTTTGACCATTTCCTCATGCCATGCTAATTAATCGCTGCAGAATGAGCCAAGGAAGAACCAGAAGCGAATGAGTGCGAGACTTTACCCTCATGGCTTCCTGTATGTGGTCCTGTCGGACGACCTCGGCTGAACGGTCCATGTACCACTTTAGACATCGAACCAGCTCTCTGCAGACAAATTGTCTCAAAGTAAGACACTTTGCGCAAAACCAGAACCTGAGCTTCTTCTTTATTTGTGCTACAGACTAACTTCAAAGAATTTGGTAAATGTTTTTATACTTGTATGCCAAAGCTCCTGCAAAGTGGTTTTGTATGTAGGAGTCCATGACGGGTCTGAAGTGGTAGAAACGGCTGTCCCTGAGCAGGTTAATGATGAAGACCTGAGCACACAAATACATATAAGTTGTAAAACACTTCCTCTACCTAAAAGTCACAATACATATTTTAATTTGTGAGTACAGCTCCTTTCATTTTCTTACCAAAGACTGGAAAACCAGCGGCCCGTATTTATCAGTGTTGTCATCTAAAAGACAGAAGAGCGTATCCAGGACATCTCGCAAGAACTGCAAAGAGAGGGGAACAAAAAGAGCACATCTCAAAACAAGCATCGCATTAAAGGCTTTACTGCTAACTAAAATAGAAACAAGGACAAAAGAAAAAAGGATAGCCCCGTCATCACAAACATTTTAAAAACATTTCTGTTTTTTTCCTGACACGCTAATGTGACCGCTCGACAGACCAGCTCAACGCAATTTCTCTAAATACTACAAAAACTTTACGTGTATTTTGGATGCACACAAAGAAATCCTACTCCTTAATCACAACAACACAATATTTAGCAAATAAACAAAATAAAATCATAACAGGATAATAAAACAAATGATCTTCAGATATTGTCAAAAAAACTGAACTCAGTAAAGCTACAGTTACAGAAATAATAACCTTGACAATCTCCTCCCCGCTGATTTGGCGTAGTCGACCGAGGATGTCCAACACCCTGTCTGGGTGGGCCTTCCAGTTAAGAAGAGCCAGAAGGTCCACTGAAAGAAAGAAAGCCAAATAAGCTGACCAGGAAGACACAGCATGGAAGAGCAGCATGTATAAGGTGGTAGATTACCATTTTGTGTTAGTTTGGTGGAGCAGAGTATCGTAGAGACCCAGAAGGTTTCTTTGGGGCTTCTCTGGAAGGGCAGGTTAGCAGGTAGGTTGGGGCAGCTGTTAAAGTCCTCCTTACAGCAGGGCAGGCTCAGATAAAGGCCCTGGTTGCTGAAGGTGGCGTTTTCATCACACTAGAGGATTGAAATGGAACAGTAAGAGCTGGACACACACATGTGGACAATTAATATTTAATGAAAGAATACTGCAGCAAAAAGAGCTGCAGTTCTAGTCAATAACAGGGTGGCTGTAGCTGTGGCTTTTGGCAGCTGTTGCTCAGAAGGTCGAGCGGGTTTTACACTAAACATAAGGCTCCTCCAACTTCCATGTCCTTGTGTCCTTGGGCAAGGTACCAAACCCCCCAAACTGCCCCAGATTTATCCATCAGAATACGTGCATGTTAGGAGAAGCCCTGCGTGTATAGTATAAAAGCTCTATGTGAATGTGCCTTGTATATGTAGCGTATTTAGCAAAATATCAGTCAAAAATGGTAAATGGGAAAATGAATTTAGCTCTTCTCTCTGGGAGCAGTAAAAAAAAAAACCAGCCAAGTGCCACACTAGACCTCGGTGTTTCGCTCAGTTATTTATATAATTATGTTTTAATGTGCTAAGTACACATGCATGATCACATATCAAAAACTGACGACATGTCAGGCAGCTAACAAGGATGAGATATTGCATAAAGGCAGGACTTTCACTCGTGTATGAGTCACCTTCTACAGCTGCTGCAGAGCACCACATGTCTGCAGCATCTTACCTTGTACACATACAGCTCATGACTCTCATCTGAGAGTGTGGTCCCATCCTCTCTCATCAGAGGAGTGAAGGCAAAACCAAACAGTTTTTTCTCCCCTTTGTCTTTAGCTGAAAGGAAACACATCACAGTATCCTGAATCATATACTTAACTATGCTGCATAAACCTTGCATACTGTGAGCAATCATCCGAATAAACGTGTGTACTGGGGGTGCCACTGGGTTGCATTACTGACTCACTGGAGCAGTGTCTGAATTCAAATCGTAGGTGGGAGCCTCTGAAACGGTCTATAGGAATGGGCAGCTTGACCATCTCACTCCAGCGAGGACTGTTGTTGTGATACAGGACAAACGAGCGATATTCAGAGGTGTTAGGCTCCCCACTGCCTAAACTGATGCAATCCTGCAAAAAAAGCAGACTTGCTGTAGTTCATATACTGACGATATGGCACGTATTAACTCATGTGCACATGCGTCATACTTTGAGTGTGTCGCCGTCGGCGTAGAGCACATAGAGCGTGACTTCGATGTTCTTCTGGACACTTTTGCCGCCCCTCTCAAACTCCCCCCGCTCCAGGGTCAGATACAGGTCGTTGCGTGTGTCACCTAGGAAAATTAAACAGCCCGAATTTTACTTAGAGGGGAAATGATTTCACAGATTTGTCAGAGAGAACGCTGCTGTTCGTGAGAGAGAGAAAAATGATGAAGCCTTTTGTGGCTCCAGAGGGACTTTTGAAAATGTGACTGCCTCAAGTAAGATCACTTTGAGGTCAGCTGAGTATGAAAAAATAATCTGGAAGTTTGGAGTTGGAAAACAATTAATCTGCATTAGGAAGGCAAAGACATCTCTGAAATTCCCCAACTACGACAACAACCCTGTCTCCAGCCATGTTCATGCGAGCCTCTGCTCCACAGAGGAAGTGTGAGCGGTCAACATAAATTAAGCCTTCATGTGGACTTGAATGTGCACTGTATGTCGCATTCTCCTCAATGCAAAGTGACCCCACTGAGTTGCAATAAACCAGCTCATGACTGCCTCAGCACCTTTTGTTCGGTCAGAGTTTAATGAAAGAAATATCAGTAGCAACAGTGCATGCAGATATTGCAGTTATTTATAAAATCAGATTATAGTTATTTATATCAAGTCATTTCCTTGGGGACAGATGACTCACAAGGAGTGATATTGGGAGGTATTTCAGGCTAACTGGAAATAAGCTGGAGAGGGGAGGAGAGGACAGGATTATGCATTCTCAGTAGACACAAAGCACTGCAATGTCAGCTGATGAAATATTCCGAAATAAACACACTTCTCCCTTTTCTCTTTCTTTGAGTTATCTTTAAAGACCTCTGCTCTTTAAAATCTGCTCTGCACCTGACCTACATTCTGATCTCGCGCAGAGAGAGCGAAGAACGTAGAGTCTACAAAACACCAGGAGTGGAAAAAGTACTTTGCAGTGGCAACAACATAGCATAACGCCATTTCAATTAAAAGTTTTACTTACTTATTATGTAAGTTCAAGTACACAGAGAACACAAGCTGAATGTACTTGGTATAAAAGGGAAAGTCTTTTTCCTGCAAAAAATTGTTTTTGTGTGTCACGCGTATAGACTCACTGGCCACTTCATTAGGTATACCTTACTAGTACTGTACATTACCCATTTTTACCTTTAAAAGAGTCTGAATTCTCAATGGCCAGGTTTTCCACAATCCAGCGTTGTGGAAAACGTTCTTCAGAGAAAACGTTCTTCAGAGATTTTGGTCCATATTGACATGACAGCATCACACAGTTGCTGCAGATTTGTCAGCTGCACAATGATGTAAATCTTGCATTTAAGCACACTTCAAGGGGGCTTTATTAGACTGAGATCTGGTGACTTTGGATGCCATTGAAGTACAGTCAACTCATTGTCATGCTTGGAAAAACAGTTTATGATGATTGATGTTTTGTAAAATGGTGCTTCATCCTGCTGGAAGCAGTCAACAGAAGATAGTATACACAGTGGTGATAAATGGATGGACATGGTCAGCAACAATACACAGGCAGGTGGCGTTTAAATGATGTTCAGCTGGTGCTAATGGCCCAGAGTGTGCCAGGAAAATATCCCCCACGCCATTATGTCACCACCACCACCATCAGCTTCAACTGTTGATACAGAACAGCACGGATCCGTGCCTTCATGTTGTTTTGGCCAAATTATAAGAAATTGACTCTCATTAAAACAAACAACATTTTTTGTGATCTTCAATTGCTTGTTTTTGGTGTGCTTGTGTGAATTGTTGCCTCAGTTTACTGTTCTCAGCTGACAGGAGTGGCATGTGTGGTCTTCTGCTCCTGTAGCCCATCTGCTTCAAGTTTCATTATGTTGTGGGTTCAAAGATGATCTTCTGGATACCTTGGTTGTAGCATGTGCTAATTTGAGTTACAGGTGCTCTCCTGTAAGTTCAAACCAGCCTGGCATCAACAAGTCTGAAGAAGAATAAGGTTATCCTCGTTCTCTGTAAAAAGTGGGCATGGCTTTGTGGGAAAACCTCCGTAGACTGGCAGTTTCTGAAATACTCAAAAACAACCATGCCATCTTCACCGAAATCACATTTCTCACCCATTCTGATACGGAGTTTTTCAGCAGATCATTATGACCATGTCTGTACACTGGGTTGTCGTTACATGATTGGCTGATTAGATATTTCCGTTAACATGAAGCAGAACAGGTGTACCCAACAAAGTGGCCGTGGAGTATATAACATTAGATTTGTAATCCGCTGGTTTTAACTATTTTATACAGAGAGCTTCAAACTCTCTAAGCAGGGAGGGCTACAGTAGAATCATCTCTAAACAAAGATTACTTAAAGACTCCTGAAATGTGATGCAAGCTCACTGATTTCATACACTTTGTACAAGCGCTATGCTTTATAAATTGTACCATATTCTAAAGTAAAGTCCTGATAAATAGTACAGTCATTCTTCCGTCAGCTAAACCACCTACAGACATCAGCAGGAAAAAGTACAATGATATGTGGGGGTACCAAGCAGCATCAAATGAAAATGTTCTACCGTAGTGCAAGTACCTTAGTGGAGTACTGGAGTAAATGTACTTACTGTGTTATTTTCCACTAGTGCAATATGCTACTCACACCTACATGTTTTCCAGTCTCTATCCAGATTGGAATAGCTATAATAACATGCCTGTAAACCGAGCAACATGACCATTCACGTATATTGGCATTCATTTGCCGGTGTACACACAAAGCAAAGGGTTGGTTTTTGGGCTAATAGTAAGACTGGAGAGTTCTTTGCTTGGACCAGTAATGAGGTGGAACTGTTCCTGTATATTTGGAAAACAAAGATAATCAATTGCCAGAGAAGGACAAGACAAGAATTACCCATAAAGGATTAAACAACTGAAGGTGTGTGAGCCAAGCTAAAACCTTTTGGATTAATTTATGTGACTTATAACATCCAATCAGGAGGCGAATGTCAAGTTTTCTTTGCTACCTGCTCAGATGATTTTCGCTTTTTGATGCTCTAGTGGATGCCAGGCATTAAAACAGTAAAGGTTGCATGTAGTTAGATGTTTTAACAGTTTAAAGCTGAGGCTGTACACTGAACTTCTCTTTGTCCATTATAGCCCTCTACTTTTTGCCTCCTTACCTGGCAAGATGACATCTGGGAAACCCAGTTTGCGTGTAAGTGCCAAAGCCCTGTTGAACACAGCCTGGTTCTCCCGTCTGATTTGCTCCAGCTCACCTCGCAGCAGCTGCAGGGAAATGATGAGGCCTGGAGGCAGGGGCAAAGGGATGGTGGGCATAAATGATCGTGTGTAAATTGGGAAAAGGGCAAATGAAGAGGTGTGAGGTCGTGGGTGGAAATCAGAATCGAATAAAAGACAGCACAGGGACAAAGAAGAAGAGAGATGTAAGAAGGGAGGGACAGAGGGGTATTTAAAGGACATTAGTCAGAATGTGCGGGAGGAGAAGACAGACAGAAGAGTGAATGGAGAGACGTGATCAGAGCCAGAACATAAGGAGGGAGGGAAAAATTGGGTTCTGGAATTACACAAAGAATCGAGGGAAAATATGGGTTTTGCACAAATCCGGGGACGTATTATTGTGAGGCTTGAGTCTTAAATAACCTATGAGATACTCATAGGGAGAGATGTAACAGTGAATTATGAAAGATCAACCCTTACAGTCTCTCCACTTTTCAATATTTCACAAAGCAAGACGGTTTAACGAGACTCGAGGCGATCTTTTGAAAGCAGAAAACAAATTGGCTGAGTTGCATGTGCTGCATGTGTTGCATACAGTTGAATATAAAGGTCTTTTGTTTTCATTAAGAAGTTTATAGTTAAACAGACCCATTTTTAAGTACAGTTGTAAAAAAGTTACAGATAAAATTGTCCAAAAAACCCCCATAAAACTAAGTTTAAATAAAACTGGGACACCAGAGCCCATTTAGAACAGACCGAGGAGTCCTGTGAGCCGAATCACAGGACAGTTTTCCACTGCCCACTAAATTGTGGACAACTCTGGGTGTCTGTTTTAAGAGGAATGGGTATTAGCAAGCTTGTTATCAGTGCACAATTAGATAGCCAGAATATGTGGAGGTATATTTGTGCACACTGGAAGGCTATAGACAGCATGCCATTCAGTTGTTATCGTTAAGGAAAAGCCTTCTTGATTCAGCAATACAATGCCAACATAGATTCTTCTCCACAATGAAAGATTCCCAGCGCTAAACTGGCCTCCTTGTAGCAGTTGACCTGTCAACTACTGAAAATATTTAAAATATCACAAATCAGAAATACAACAAATGAAGTCCCTGAAAAGCTGAAATATAATATCAACAGTCTGCTTTCAAAACACCAGCAATTTGTCTTGTCAGTTCCCAAACACTTACAGAGTTTTGTTGAAAAAAAGAAGTGATGCAACGTGGTGGTAAACATGCCCCTGTCCCAGCTTCAGAAATGTGTTGTTGGCTTCGAGATGAGCTTAATGTTCTTTTTTTTTCTCTTTTTTAAAAAAATGTGTGCTGTTTGTTTACAATTTTGAATTAAATATGGGAAGTTTTGTTATTGTTTACATCTAACTAGCTTTTTTTGGAAACAAGGCTATATTTGTATTTTTAATTTAAAGAAGAAAAGAAAAGAAAAACAGGTGGAAATTTAATGGGAGATCAGCAGAAACAGCATATTTACCATAGTTGGTGCTGGGGGCTGAATACTTGGTGTTAGACTTGCGGATGATGTTCTCATGTACCTGGTACCATTCGTTCTCATTGTTACATCTGGAGAGAAAGACAGTTGGGGAAGGCTGTTAACAACACACCCATCAGAGGGTCCAGATGGATGGTTCAGGACTGTGTGTATGGGGACTGCACGAGCAGCATGAGTCCCAGAGCCGATTTCCTCCTGAAGAAAAGGTAGCAGCAGGGGGAGGTGCTATCAAGCAGCACATTAGCCGAAATGCACAGCGCACTAAGCAAACCTGACAGTCAGCTCTCTACCAGCCTTTTTCATTACTGTGGGCCCAAAGGCCCCTGGGAAAGGCATGGGGAAATGCACATACTAGAGCGATATAAGAGCCGACAGTTTGGAGGCAGCTCAGCACTGAATCACTGCTTCCTTTTTAAAGGGAAGGGATCTTTGTGTCCACCGAGAAAGCCAATAAAAACGGCGGTTTTCTATTCGAGAAATCTTTATTTCACACTGAGCTGCTGTATGGTACTCCACAAGAAAAACAGAACGTAACTGGATGGCAAAGTGTAAAGACGATCACTGACCGGGAGCGAGCTCAGAGAAGGACAGTGCAGATACGAGGAGACACTCTAACTGTTGACTGACAAGAAAATATGCTGAGCGTGGCGTTATTTTTGCTTTGTCCTCTATCTTTGCTCAATTATCTATGTGTCATCTCTCTCGGCCTCTTCCCCTCTCCTTCTCTGTGTCTCCTTCCTTCGCTGGGCTGGCTGGTGTACAGGAGTGTCTTTCTGTGGCAAAGCCTAACAGAAGCAGCCAGATTCACAACATGCCAAGTGCCCTATCTCAGGCCCAGGGTGAGAAGCTATTGATTTTCCAGAGGACGCTTCATTATCATTCTGGTCAAAAACACACCAAGCATCAGCAGTGTAACACTAGGTTGTCATGCTCAACATTTCGAGAACATTTACAGATTTCTGCTGCTCCTCACAGACTCGTTAACCCTATATTCACAAAAGCAAGAAGTCTTACAGCAATGAAAAGGCTAAGCAGAAGGAGAAGAAAAAGAAAAAGAAGAATAGCTTCAGTGGTATATTTACGTATAAACTTTGAGCACAAAGTCCTTCTCCTCTTTGAGGTCGGTGATGGTGTGGAAAACATCACTCATGGCAAGTACAGCGCAGCCATAAGGTCGCCTATACTGCACATGCGGTGGGCCTTTCTTTGAGTCATTCAGCAGCATTCGGCCTGTAAAACAAACAGAGAAATAATTTGCTAAGAAGAACCACTAAAAAGTTATAACCATGAGTAAGACGTCATCATACACTTGTTATTTACCCGTTCTTATGACATGTGCAACAATGTACAGGTCTCTCTTCAAGTCTTTGCTGCTTAGGTCCTACAGAGAGGCAGGAAAACAAATGTTAACAGATTCAAGAAGGAACAAAAAAGTAAAAAAAAGTACAAATATCTTACCGTGAAGAGAGCACACAGGCGATCAACCTTCTCTGGATTCTTTGGTCCTCCATTTTTGTTCAGTTTCACCATGAACTTTTCACTGCAAACGAAGCCAAATCACAGTTTCAGAGTGTCTGACAACCACAGAATGCCTCAATCTGCTGGGCAGAGACTGTGTGTAGATGTGTATGTATGTTTGTGCTCTTGAACAGATACAGTTTGTACTTTACTGTAAGCCCATTCAAGGCTGTTATGTGCGCGCTGAGGCTCCTCGGTGTACCTGATCTGTTTGGCCTCGCGACTGTCGTACAGAGAAAAGAAGACATCTGCATCCTCGCTGATGCTGTTGTAAGTGAAGCTCTTCAGGTTGATGAAGAGGTGGTGCGACACAGGGACACGGCAACCGTCACCATGGCGCTGTCTTATGCTATCACCCTGAGAACGAAAAAGAAAGTGACCGCTCACAAGACCACACTGCAAGCGAGGCCAAATACCTGCCACTCTGTATATAGATATGTTTATTAAACAGATCAATGGAAGTATTGAAACTGTTGAAAAATTCATAAATAAGCTTTACAGTGTTGTAACTAGAGTCTATTTATAGTGGAGTCAGTAGAGATGAACGATTTCATCCCAATTAGGATGTGAAAAGATGAACAGAGTGATGGAAAATTGGTGGCTTTGCTATAAGGGAGGGTGCAATATCCTGTGTTTATATAATGTATAAGTTTAACAATGAAAAGATGCATATGTGAATGCACAAAATCCACAAAGTTTATAAGACCTCTGAAACTCACATATTTACTTGTTAAGCTAAAGTGCGCTTACAAGAAGACACTGTGCTTTTACTGTGCTAACAGCAGTTTATGCTTATGTAAATCTTTATAGCTATCGCACTAGTTTCGCTCTTCTTGGGCCCAAAGCCAGACGGACTTTACAGCGCATCCTCAAACAAAATGCAACGTGTCTTTAAAATAGTGTTCCCACACGAGAGAAAGCTATGATATGGCCTACAGCACCATTTGTGCATGCACTGGGACATATGTGATTCCAGTGGGAACCAGTCCTCACACCCTGGCAGTGTTGGTGTCAGTTGGTGTCAGGTTCTCACCAGTATTATAGGCACCGAACACCAAAGAGTCTAAATGTGATAGCCTTAGTGCCAGAGCAGTGGCCTGACTTCAGGACGCTCATTTGCGACAGAGTGTTTGGAAAAGAAATGAAAAATGAGATGTGCTGATGAAAAATGAGCTGTGACGTGTTCGTGATCACCACTGAAATGGCCGTACCTGGTTTGTGCTTTGCTGACCACAATGTCTGCTGGATACATGCTAAAAAAGTTCAGAGGAAAAGATGTCAGATCAGTGAGTCCATTGTTGTTTTTTCATCCCACACAGCTTTGAACTTATTTACCTTACAGGAGCTTCAGACAAACACCACCTGAGCGATGCCCTGGTTGATGCTTCAAATCTGACAAAATTTCACCTACGTACATTGCCGAGTGGCTACGCTAGTGTTCCTGTAGCGCTAAAAGAAGCCCACATGAGGCAAAACGTGAGCATGTGGGAGAGAAGAGGACAAAGCCAGTATCGCCCACACACCCCCCTTCTCTGCTCAGCAGCCTAAAAGAACTCCTCTACTCCCATCCTTCAGGAGGTGCCAAGGTCTTGTGCCCTGCCAAAGACAAGCTCACTTTCATCGACAGAGTCAGGAGGCTTTCTGGCAAGGAAGACCTGCGCTGTTGTTTCTGGACAGAGCATTTAGTGCACAAACATTCAGCGTGCAAAGCTGAGAAACATGGCAAGGGGATAATGGGAGGCTGCAGGGCAGTTGGAGAGTGTTTTCATCAGCATATGGTGCTTCAGCCACTGAAAAGAAAGGATCTCCCTCCCAGATAGCAGTCTCCAGCAGCATTACATTAGATTTCGTAACATCTGTGCTGTAATCACACATTTCTAAAATTGGATCTGCTTCAGCAAGTCTCCTCTGTGTGTATAGATTTGGAAGTCCCACATCACTACAACTAAAGCACATTTGAGACATGACTTATTCATGGAAATGTGTCTCTGGTCTGGTTCTTGGCTTAAAGCAAGCAAGACTTAAATCTGCAATTAATTTTTAAAAAAATAACAATTAAATATTCATTTGCATGTACTGTACTTTTCCCACAGCCTCACCTGGGCCTGTCACTTTGCATTATGTATGCATTACTAGTTAGATTACAGCATTACAGTCACGTGCATGTAAGAAAAGGGACACATTCAATATGGCTGTAAGATAAGCATAAAGAAGAAGTCACATGACGCAGCTCCAACAACTGAATCGTGCAGTCTCTGGTGAGTCACCTTGCTATGGATGATTTGATAATCGGTACATTCACACATCACTACAATAACACAATCCTATCCTATATGGAAAAACAGCGTGTGCAATGGCAAAAAAAAAAAAAAAAAAAAAAAAAAGCGCTCGGTAGGTAAAAAAGGATAGAGTGCAAAACAGTGAGTCATGCCTACATATATAGTTTATCCATGCTGCAGGGACACATTTAATTGCATTTTATCATCCAAAGAATACAAATGCACTGCACTGACTTATTCTGTTTAATAATTAAAGGGATGTGTTTGTACAGCGTGAATTGGTTCAACAATATTTCCAGTCAACATACCAGTTTGTATAGCTCTGATACGCTGATCTGATCCGGATCCACCATTTCAAACTCTTTTCTGGGAACAAGGTCTAAGCCAAGGTGTCTGATGGGAGAGGGATTTGGTGTGAGTAAAGAAAAACAGAGGGGGAAAAGACATTAGAGGTTTTAGCTCAAATGAAACAAAGGTGTCATATCACCATAATAAAATCTGCAAACATTCCTTAATAACAGTGGTTCTGAGTGCACACCACTTACTCCACAATTTTCATCAAGTTGAAATTTACCTGAAACTTAGCATAATAATAGTCACTATAAATCCATATAAAGCTCACGAATAAATCCAAACAAAACATACTCGGGAACATTAAATAGCAATTGCTAAGATTGCTAAGCGATTGCCTGATTTGTTACAGATTTAGCAGCTAATTTTCCTCACGTGAATCTTGGTTAGCTGACATAAATATATACAGTACGGAGCAGAAATACACAAGAGAAACACCTGCCCTTAACCATTTTAACCCAAATAAACCATATACTGTGTACAGGTTGGTGTATCACCCACACAGAATAAAAAAAAGTTAATTTTTTTAAGGCTACAGCACCACATCCAGCAGACAATATTAGATCATTTTATTCCAGCAGTTCAGTAAGACATTTCTGTCATCCCTGGAAACCCGTAGTAGAACGAGGATTTATGGGTTTGAATGGTACTTAACCACTCAACATGAGTTTGCATTATAGTAACCCACTAAAGGGGTTAAGAACAGTACTGGAATAATTGTGCTCTGTTGCCAGGTACAGTTGTCTCATGTGGTTGCATCTCATACTGTAACTCTTGACTTAAGCAAAACTGTGCAGCCTTAACTCGTGAAGCACTCTGCGCGGACCATGAAATTAGATCACTGCAGCTCTCAGATCAGCATGCACCACACACTGACCTCAACTCGCATGATAAACGACTCCATACTTTAAGAGTTTGTATATTTGATTCCAAGCACGATATGCACAAATATTGACCAAGTAAAGTTGTTTAAAGTGAATTTTATGGCCAAAAATCTCTAAATCTGTTTTTAAACTGACAGATTTTCCCTCCACCTAGAGCTCTTCCTTGGCTGAACTGAAACCCTCGCATCATTATTTCTGTTATGGATGCCTGTCACAGCTCAGTTGGAAGGGGTTTGAAACTGGCAACAGTAAGAATATGGCTTTACAGTTCCTCCGGGGGAATTTGCATTGACTTTAAGCTGCTTCAGATTCACTCATCTGCTAAATGACCATAAAATTACATCACAGCAATGCTCTTACACACCCACTCATCCACTGTGGCAGATCTCTCCAGTGTCATTTGTATTTATTTTTTTATTCTTTGGTGGCCAGTAGTTTGAAACAAATGTTTGCTTTATAGCATGACTTCGCTTAACCCACTCTCTTAATCTCAGTGCACTCAGTGCGAGTGTTACTCACTCATTGCCCCAGTCAAGCCGTACGGTGATGTGGCGCTTGATCTCGCGAGTCTGGTCTTGGGCGAGGTGACCCTGGATCAGCTGCCGACGAAGGTCAATGAGCTCATTCATCACATGGCGCAGTTTATGGAATAGATCTACCTTGTGTTTCTGTATTTAAAGAAGGCAAAAAAGTTAGGTTTGGGATATACAAATTCACCAAAAAAACCAAGAGATTAAAAACTCTCTCTCCATGGGTCTGAAATAAGAATTCAGTGATTTCATTTTACATTCAGGCCAAACAGGAGATCAAGACAAAATCATGCTTTGAATCCAGGCCTCTGCCAGCCCGTGCAGGCTGCAGAACAATATGTGTTGCAACTGAGTTTCAAGCCCACTGGTTTTGTTAATGAAACGGGAAAAAAAATACAGTTCCCTCACAAATCTGCTTTGACCTCATCACAGTAATGAATTTCATCACCATCTCTCACGGACCAAGAACAACAGTTTTAATTCAGGCATTCTCTGTTCTCCCTAATGGTATGACAAGCCCACATAACCACCCAGGTTTGTTTACATAAACGCAAAGATTAAACACCACTACGATGCCAATATAAATTTAATGAGGATAAACACTACATGCTTTCAAAGGCTGGTAGCTGCTGAAAACAAAGATTTTTGTCAGGGTTGATGAGCCCTTTCAGACTGCTATTTACGTGCATTATACTGGATACACAGCTATGCTTAGGCCATTGCTCCCGGAAGTAATACCATGAATTCTAATTGGCAACAATAAGGTGAAATGTATCAACATCTAGCCAATGCCGCATCCTACAGGGGGGTGAGCACCAAAACCAGCACTGTTAAATCAGGGCTTCATATTAGTCGAGCTTCAGAGGAAGTTACATCACCACTCCAATGCCGGAGGCTGCTTAGTTGCTCAGAGCATGAGCAGTCCTCAGTGAGAGGTTATGTAAAAACTCGTTGCCTGTTCTGCAACATAGCCGCTCAGCTCCCGAACTCAAAACCCTACCAACCACTTCTGCCTGCCCCCTCGACACTTAGCAGGATTAAGGATGCTTTAGGTTTCCAGTAATCACTTTTTGCCCAGCAAAGTAAAGGCTGAGTGAAGGTGGTGGATCTTAAGAAAGGCAGGCCAAGATCAATAAATGGCAGAATGACACAGCATGAAATTGCATACGACAGGTCTGTAGGCCATTATCTGTGTCCAACCACCATGTCTGTTCTACATAGATAGTACATGAAAATACAGGGTGACAGTCAGAACGACATGGAGTGGAGAAATATCTTAAGGAGATGTCGCAGGACTATATTTCTAGCGAATCACTACTTCTGTCGGCAAAACCTTATTTTACCAGGTGTTGAATTGTGAGCAGGAAAGAAAACATGATTCCATCAAACCACTTAGGGGAATGCAAATGAAGCAACGGTGGATGCATTTTCTTTGCGAAAGCTGTTTTGTCAAATCCCTTGGAAATCTTAGTAATCTCAGGTCCACACGCACATTTATTGCTTGGTGGTTTGTTTTGATATAAGCAAGATGTACTGTAATATACCGCTACTGACCACATAGAGCTGCTTCCACAAAACGCCCCATTCCTGCAGTGTGGAGGTGGTCTCTGTGATAATAGGGTCCTCGAGGGGTACCACCGTCTCGCACAGCCTACAGCGAAAAAACATGAATTTCAAATCAATCCCTGAAGCATCAATACAACTGGTACAAAAAAATATTCATACTACACAATATGAAGACTCGTCTTAAAATTGCAGCATTTGCCTCTTTATTTTAGAAAAGCTGCATAATGAAAATGTTGTATTTAGCATGAAACTGTGTTTTCAACATATAGTTTTCTTTTTCAGCTGTTCTTTTGTAGGTTTGCTGCTGTGCTTGGGATCATTGTCCTGCTGCATGAGCCCTAGACTCTAAAATACTTTGGTATACAGAGGAGTTCGTGGTCAACTCAACGACTGCAACATACTCAGATTTTGTGGCAAATCCGGTGCGTAATGGCCAAACATCTCCACTTTGGTCTCGTCTGTCCAAATGACATTCTTCCAGAAGTCTTGTGGTTTGCTAAGATGCAGCTTTGCAAACATAAGCCGTGCTGCCATGTCCTTTTTAGAGAGAAGAGACTTTCTCCTGGAAACCCTTCTAAGCAAGCCATACTTAAATATGGTCTGACACTAGGGTGAATTTGCTTGGACTTTCACTCCTGAGACAATGAGCAGCTTTCATGAATGCTTTCTTATTCCTCACTGTACCATGATGGACTCTGTATTGCTTGGAAATGGCCTTATAACCCTGCCCACACTGATGAGTAGCAACGGTTACTTCTTTAAGATCATTGCTGATACCTTTCCTCCTTGGCACTGTGTTAATACACACCTGAATGCCCCAAACCATAAAACTGCAAAAACTTCTGCTTTTACACATTTGCTGATGATTAGTGAATAAAATGCATTTGAGTAGCTGCACCTAGCTGCTACTTAACCTACCAGTAAGGGAGTACTTAGTTTTGACATGCTCTTTATGGATTTTGACTCAATTTTTTGTTGGAATAAATAATAACACAATATAAGATGTCATGTTTTTCTAGCTCATCTCAGATTATATTTATTGTAAGACCCGCCAAGGACCACGTGATTTTTATTATGTTCTGATATGTAAAATCTTAGAGTTGAAAGAGGGTTCACTTTGTTTTACCATGACTGTACATATGATAAATGATTAATAGAGAACAATAAAAAGAAATGCCTCTCTTTTAATAAATTCTTTGGTGTTATCTAAAACATATTCTGAAGTAGGTCACATCAAAGAACATACACTATTTCTATTGTACACTATCAGATTTAAATTATAATATCAGTATGAATACTGGAGATCCTGGTGTTGGTATCACACTGAAACTTAATTTAATGGTATTTCCCACTCCCAGCTGTCTCCAGATTAGCTAAGAAATGGGTGAAGTCACAATTACACATCAATATAACTGTTTCAATGAGGAATTATGTAATTATTCTCTGAATGCAGTTAGGAAACAGGGTGGAGCTAGCCAATAAAAACCATAACACTCATCCTTCTTGTGTGACCACATTCATGGGGAAATATTAAAGCAAAGGTTAGATGCTTGTGAAGCTCTGGCTTCCAACTTTTATACTGTATAACATTTTAGAACAAGGCAGGCATCTCCATTCGTTGCACAGTGAGTGGGGGTGATTGTCTGTGGTGGGGATGCTTTGGGAGAACTACACAGATGCAGTAGGTGTGTCAGCTCATTAACTCCATGAGACAGCAAAGCAGATTTCCCAAACTGCAGCTCCTGGAGCGAGGAAGTATAATAATGTCAATTTTGAAGCCTGTACTTTTAATTGTTTCGGTGAAAATGAGAGTTTTCCTGCTATGTGGTAACTCAAATGGAGGATGGTGATATAAGAGCAAACTCCTGATTCACACTGAGCTACAGACACAGAGCTCTTCTGCCTGTTTTTCTCTGTTCCATTCTGGCCCCGCACACCCATGGCCGGCTATTGTTACCAGATGCATGTAGAGGACTGCAGTGTACAGTGTGTGTGTGTGTGTGTGTGTGTGTGTGTGTGTGTGTGTGTGTGTGCGTGCATGTCAGCAGCTGTCAGGTGGTAATTCTCCAGACGATGGCATTGTCACTAATCAGTGGTGAAGCAAAATTAGATGGCAAAGGAGGGAGGGATCTGCATCCACTGACATTGATCAGTTGATTAATCAGTATCACACTGGCTGTGTAATGAGAGAAAGAAAGCTCCATCAACTCTATCAGCGCCAATAGATCTGACCAGTAAAAACAAACATATCACCCTCTTGTCATCCAGCAGTATGTCTCAATAAAGGCCTGATTTTGATGGTGATGGATCACTGCTGCTGAAGTTGTACATAACATCATTGGCAGTGTATTTCAAGCAGCACACGCCCTTCTAAATGAAATTCTCAGTACTGCAAAGGATTTTACTTTAACTGTGTCAACTTAAACATAAAAAAGTCATTTACACATGATGACATGTTTCTTTTATGCAAAAGGTGTTCCTTCACCCTAATTTTAGTGAAGCTATTGGGATTGACGCTGGCAGAAGGGCTTGCCAATATAAATCTGTCAG
Organism: Aulonocara sp. 'chitande type north' Nkhata Bay; assembly: GCF_057382095.1. Taxonomy (NCBI): domain Eukaryota; kingdom Metazoa; phylum Chordata; class Actinopteri; order Cichliformes; family Cichlidae; genus Aulonocara; species Aulonocara sp. 'chitande type north' Nkhata Bay. Next base: position 31,110,784 of record NC_141363.1, read on the forward strand.
TCTCTGACACGCTATGCATACCTTTAGAAATGCTCCAAATTAGGCTGAATGAGAGTAAAAAGCACCATAATTATCATAGTGATTGTTTCCAAAACAATACACTTTATCTCTTACTGATGGAGAAAACTCTATAAATCCAATTATGCCACAAAACAGTCCAAAAAACATAATTAGTTTTATTTACTAGCAGATCAACTCCTTAAAGCCACCCGCTGTTAATAAAAAGACTAAATTGGACTCTCAATTGGACTCTTACAGTGAAAATTGTGCAGGGATTCAAGATCACGTGCAAAGACAAGCAAACAGCAAAGGGAAAAAATAGTTATGCTTTTATAGTTTGATATGTATGCATCCTAATTACAAAGTAGGGAACTTTTTTGCAACTGCAGCTGTTGCTAACAATATAGCTGTGGTCTGGGTATCTTAAAATGGTTTACAGCATTCGTGTCTTGAGGGGCTCGAGGGCCTCGAGGGCCTGTGCTATTACAAGATGTATAATTTAGCTCCGCTAATCTTGCTTAACAGGACTGTTTGGGTGTGATTTGATCACATTTATTTAACAGCTCAGGGAAAATGTGCAAAACACTGCACTACTATTGATGTACACTCAGTGAAATGTTGCTAAACTTTGATTTGGGAAATATGTGGCATTGCTTTATTTCTAACCTCTGCTGGCTGTGAAAAAAATGCATAAAAAGTACTTAAGACAACCACATCAGTTCTACTTTTGTCACAAACATGTCTGCTTTTCTAAAGAGTTGATCAGGAAAATACGCTCACTTGTGTTATGCCTGTATTAACTCCTTGTTAAGCCAATGGTATCAACATAATGCATTTAGACATATAGACATGGTCAAGATGAAGAATGGGGAAAAGGGGATTTAAGTGGCTTTCCACGTGACATGGCTGTTGGTGCTAGACAGGCCGCTCTGAGTATTCCAGAAAGTGCTGATCTACTGCAACTTTCCCAAACACCCATCTCTGAGGTTTACAGAGAATGATCTGAAAAAGATAAAATATGGCAGTTTTCTGGGAGAAAATGCCTGGTGGATGCCAGAGGTCAGAGGCGAATGACCAGACTGCTTGGAGCTGATAGGAAGGCAACAGTAACTCACATAATCACTTGTGTTACAACCAAAGCAGAAGAGCATCTCTCGAATGCACAACACATCACACGTTGAAGCAAATAGGTTACAGCAGAAGAAGAACACCACATCGGGTGTCACTCCTGTCAGCTAGGAACAGGAAACTGAAGCTGCAATTCGCACAGGCGCACCAAAATTGGACATCATTGGAAAACTGTTGCCTGGTCTGTTGAATTATTTCTGCTGTGATGTTCAGATCACCTAAATATGTGAAAGCATGTTGTACCTTGTATCAACAACTCAGGTTGTTGTTGGGGGCGTTATGGTCATGGGTATATTCTCTTGGTACACCTCAGTACCAAGCTGAGTAACGTTTAAATGTCACATAACACCTGAGATACTTTGTTACCTTTTTGCCTTCCACACCCATAGTGCAGCCATCTTCTGATGGCTGATCCAGCAGGATAACGTGTCATGTCAAGTTCAGATAATCTACAACCATTTTCTTAAACTGACATTGAGTTCACTGTACTCAAATGACCTCCACAGTCACCAAACCTCAATCAAGCAGAGAGGTGGTGAAACAGGAGATGCACATCATGGGTGTGCAGCTGAAAAATCTCCATTAAGTGCGTGACGCTATCATGTCAACATGGATCAAAATCTCAGAGAAATGTCTCCAGCTGAGATATTTACGGCCTTTACATAAAGTAAAGTTATGTTTCTGATATCAGTTATAATGCTTCATTCTGTTTCATTTGCAAGGGAAAGTCGTCCTGATGAGTTCCTATTTTGGGACAAGAATGCTATCAGCTAGAGTGGACACCCTGTGGTGCAGTTTGAAAATCAGATTTGAGACTGACATTCTGTGCTCTACTTAGGATGCTGCACATGCTTGAATAAAAACACTCAATCATACAGCTTACCCTCTGTTTGTCACTGTAGATTTCTTCAAGTGGACATAGCTGACTGGGAAAATACCCTGTGGATGGAGGACAGAGCAACGATGTTATTGGGTGTGACAGGATTACATGTCTAATTCTCCAGCACCATGTGACCAAACCTATTGTGTTATGTTTGTGTTATTAGGTAGTCTATCCTAAACCGTGTTAGCTGCAGCAACTGGACATTTTTTAATTCATTTTGTTGCTGGCAAAACATTATATGCTGAGAGAAGTGTAATAATTGCTTTACATGTATTTTTACATTTTCTGCTGTGTGTTTAGAATTCCTGTAAAAAGGTGCAGAGACAGGAGGCAGAGCAAAGTGCAGGATACCTATTGTGTGTTGGCTTAGCGGCAGAAGGGCACGAGAGACTGAGTGGTGCTGGCTGCCACCCTTGCAGTTCATATTTCTTATTCTAATCTACCAGATGTGAAGAATTGGCCAGAGTGAGCACAAGTAATTCTCTCAGCTCGGAGAGAGTATGGGGGCGAATAAACGTGGGCAGCGGAGTACATAACAAAATGGAGGGGTGTTAGTAAGAACTGTAAATAGCTGATGAGAGTAGAGAAGGACAGCATGTAGCCACTAACACCTACATTTACCAGGACTGGACAGCATTTGTGTTTTCTTTAAAACACTCCAGCAACACTGCATATTACTTAAGCTTCTGACACTTCATTTTTAAGCAAACTGAGACACAATGAATTGCAAAAATTACCCTCAGCTTTTATCTTTCTAACAGCAGATTTGGTATTTTGCTTCTGATGGCATTGCTTTTATTATGAACATGCAACATTTAGGCAACATTTAGATATCTGCTGTTAGCACAATGAGTTTCCACACTGCTGTGCTGTGGTGAGCAATGATGCTTGCTGAACACTTCCATACTCTATGGGAGGCAGATATATGTTAACCATGTAGTATTGAATTAGTGCAGCTATTGATCTCTCTCTGTGGTGCATCTACAGCCTCTTCCCACTGAGCAGATAGCAGAGGATTTATCTTAATAATGACGCCGCATGAACAGACTCTCAACAGAGAACTAAGACTTTTAGATTTGGCCTCTCCGTCTCGCCTTTCAGCTGAACTTTCTTTCTATTTGCACTTCTCCCGTGTAAACTATCTGTGATATGGATTAGAATTAAACTGAAGTTATTAGGATTTTTTAAATAGCTTGTTTTGGTAAAATGAAGTTAATAACTGCACCATCTGCTGGTTGAAAGGAAAAAACAATTTGAATCGTCCACAGAATTCTGCTCATGGAAGCCAGAAGCGGTACATATTTTACTACAGCACAGCATATGCATAGAACATATCTCTATTGCACTTTTTCTTTTCTCATCATCATATATTCTTTATTTGTGAATAAAACATTAAAGCTGTCATATATCTGCACCATAAAGTCAGAACATCTTGGTTAAAATGTGTCTTTTTAAAAGCACCTCTGGAAAATACAGGTCAGGAATCTTCTATTTTTGTCAAATCAAAGCCATATTCGATAAGTTCATCAGCCATTAAGGTCTTTGTTGTCTAGACACGGTTATTTCTGGTGGTGCACATCTCTCATATCGCATTATCATTCACAAAAAAACGATTAAGGCTTTGATAAAAGCTTCGTGTGGAGCTCACATTCTATTGCAGGGCAGCCATTTTTATAAACGTGTTCATGACACTTGATTTGTCTGCTATAATCTTAACTTTACTAGTCTGCAGTCTTTGAAAAGTGCTGAATTATTAAAGGAGCCCACACTTGCAGAGATATAACACATCGACTGCTAACAGTGTCTTTTTGCCTTTGCATGCAAATAAAAATATGAGTCTTACAATGCCTTATGCTGACCTAATTTCAATGCAGAATAGTGAAGGTATGGAAATTATCACACTATTAAAAGTGATTAAAGATGCTCTAATTACCTTGATAGAAGGCTTCTTGGTAGAGAACCCTCTGTACCAGCCTAAAGAAAGAGGGGAATTCACATGAGAAAGGTTCACCCTCACAAAAAATAACAATAATATAATAAAATGTTAATCTTTCAAGTCTCCATTCTGCTGTGTCTCCATTGGTTTGAAGAGTTTCAAAGTGAAATGTTTTAACTCATGGTCTGGATACTAAATAGTCAATGTAATTACATGAAATAAACAAATCTATGACAATAATATCTAAACTATCAGGCTAGTTCAGCATTATATGCTTTGTAGACTCAAACAATATCAGTTATACAACCGTCTTTCAAAAAATGGTAATAAGGTGTTTAATGTAAATAAGAACAAAATGCAGAGATTTGTGAATCATTTAAAAGCTAACATGCCAGTTTACAAACTGAGACAGTTTATTGGTTTTCACAGTGTATTGAATTTTTTCCAATGACAGATTTGGAGTCACTGAATATTGGTTTTCAGCCTTTTTCATTTTAATGTAAAGAGATTTCTTCAGAGTCACAGAATCTGTTACTAGTAATAGAAATAATCTGGCTATGATACAGTTTTTACATTTGATGTTATCGTAGTTAATGGTTTGCAAGTCAGTCTGTTCAAATGTACTAGTGTTTTTAAGATTTACACAGGGTGCTAACTCTTTTTTATCATTTAAGCCTTTATAGGGCACTAACTGAAATAGCTGTAAATTCAAACTGTCAGCACCAGAGTTTTTGGAAGGTATTATAAGAAGCTTTTTGTACTGTTTTGCAAATTTTTTTCACTGTTTTGTGGAAAATCAAGCTACCATATCTGGTTAATCACCCAATTAACCAGACTAAGGGTTAAAACCGCATCAATGGTATGAGTCAAATTCCTGTTATCTATGTCACTACAGTCTCTAAAAGATAAGCCTCAGGGTTATTATTTTTACTGTTTTTAATTTGAAAAGAACAATTGTTCAGGGAGACAGGAAATCCGTCTGGAACCAAACAACTTTTTATAAAAAGACAAAGTAAAGTGTGCTTCACAACCTTTAGACAGTTAGCATCTTCTTTTAAATTTATTTTGGCAGTATAATGTTGTTTTCTTTCTTACCATCAGATAGTGCTTTGTTTTTTGTTTATTTGGCCCAAAAAGTAGTGACATTACTCATTCTAAAAAGTAAACAGCAAACCCAATAAAAGCACGTAATAATAAACTAGTTTAGATAACTGAAAAGGAATAAGCTCCATTATACATTCAGTGTTGACATAAGAGACCGGGCTGATTTTACCTTCACTCTTTTCCAGGATCTGTACAGTTTCCCCAATCTCCAGGACCAACGCCTGGCATATTGGTGACCGGAAGTTGCAGATTACTGTGCAGAAGGAAAAAAAAAACGAATCAAATGATTAGATATCAAGTCATGAAAAAGCATTTAGCCATACAGCACTTTTTAATGTAACTGCTGTTAACAAAAGTCACATCACAGATTTAAGATCTATGCTTGCTTTCATCTTTGTGGCCTCTGATTGAGCAGGGAACATCCCTCTTCACTGTCATGTCTTCACACGGCATGTGTTTTGGGTTTGTATCGGGGCAGTCAATGCATCGCTTTAATAAGCTGTTTAATGCAAACATCTAAACACAGTGTCACACAGGAAGCACAGCTTAGCGAACTGTAAACAAGCTCCCACCCTGAAGTGGGTAGTCATTTTAATAAGCAATTAATTCTTAAGCGACCTGATTTTTTCTTATGTTAAGTTAATTGAACTATCCCAAAAATAGAGCCCACACAAACTGCTAAGTAATACTGCTAAACGGTGATTTATCACAAGTTCTTATTAGCAGAAATCTTTCATGCCACCTGCTTTTTTTTTTTGCTGTACCAGCTTCAGTAACAGCCACTGACTCAAACGCTGATGACATGATTATTCTTTGGGGAGAAGAAGCCACAGTGAAGGCCTTAAAAATTGCATCAGCTCTGGAGCTGGATTTTGTCTCTGCAGCACTGCAGCTCGGCAACATGAGCCACGGAACAAACAGTATACAAGCCCCAGTAAAGACAAACTTGTTTAATAATGACGGCACTCCGCTGATGATTTTAAAAACCTACAAATGGTGGCCCTTCAAGGAGAGTTTGGCGTGAATCATTATGCTAATGAACTAGCCAGGGGAACCAGTGAGGGGGAGGAAGGGAAGGAGGAGCCTGAGCTCAGCTCCGTTGCCTGTTTGAGGATAGCGAGCGCTCAGTTCCTGTGCTGGGGTAACTATGGCAACAGATCATCACAAACTGGAGGGCTTTCTTCACTGTAACTGCTGCAGGATCAGGGCATTTTAAAATGGCAAGCTTATGGATGCTGCATTGCACTAGAGTTCAGATGTATTAGGAAGAGAGATGGGCAGACTCAAAGAGCATCCTTGTCACCTTTTCCGTTCTGCCTCCAGTCAGGGCTAAGTATTTCCTATTTCAGAGTCCTATTCTTTAATGGACTCGATTTCATTTGAATTGCAAAACCTGCACTCACAGCATCTGAAAACTCTTCAGCGGAGGCCACGTCAGAACAAGATGAGATTGTCATGTTAGACAGAGTTGGGCACAGAACGCAGGCTCATATTTTCAAAGTCCTCCCTCACAAAACCTCCAAGCTGTGTAAACACACAGACACACACTTGTTTCATTGTGCCTAAGAGCTGCGGAGCATTAGCATATCTTCAAAACATAACCAACAAAATTCAGCTTCAGACTTCGACATGTTGAACGTAGGATGTTGGAAGGAATGACGGGACAGGGAGTAGAAAATGTTGGCAAAAAGCAAACATTTTCCACTCCGCAACAGTATACCAGCCCAGACTGTCCCTCTATTTAGTTGAATTCATGATCCACATGGCATCTGAGGGCTGCTATTGTGTAACCAGTAAATCATTGGAAGGAATTATGGGGATTGAGCACAGCAGGAGACTCCTGCTGTCCTCTCACCTACATTGTTCCATGTATGACATAAATACATGTCGATTCTTCCATAAGAGCCACCTGGTTTCATTTATTTGTCAGCTATTAAACACATCTTTCTGAAAGTTTAGCTTTGGGAGTCTAGCTTCTAGGTTGTGACTTTCAGAGCTGAGTGAAAGCACAAAAAGGATTTTCATAAATAATTTATAATCAGCAGCAAATGAGTGAAAATGAGCTCATGGCTTTATCATTCTTTCAGAAAGTGTAAGCGCAGCAATTTTCCAGAATAATGAATTCAATCTAAGTTAGAAAGAGAACCGCACAGACAAACGTACATGCTTACTGTATTGCATCAACAGGCGAAAATACAAACTCAAAGCTTTTAAGAGTTCAGTATTCTGTGTTGGCACAGAGAATGCAGACAAGCTGCAGTTGGGTTTCTATGACAGCACTCAGCCTTCATCATAAACACCTCACATGTGACAAAAGAGGCACAATCCTTGGATTATCTTATGCGAAACGTTCCAGCGTTATAGCCGTCAAGCATCACACTGGTCACCTACTACAGAGAATCACCGAGGGGGAGTAGACTCAAATTGGAGAATGTGAATCACGCCATCGTGAGAATCGTGAGACTCGCTCACACTTTTCCTCTGTCGGGCCATTACTTTCTAACTCACTTCTTTTCACCAGCAGTGCTGTCACCAATGGTGTGTAGGAAAAAGGCTAATATAATCAGAAAATGTGGGAACAGACTCAGCGTGGTTTTTGAAATAGTAAGCTGACTGCATGAGTGAACACCAAAGTCCCCCTTGACTCAATCCTGTAGTGATGAAGTGTAAAAGGGTCTTTCAAGCAATGATTGCAGATAAATGTGGCAATTGAGAACCCCAAACTTCCAACCCATCCACATCTCCACAGTGTTAAAAGAGAGAATTGTAGCACCACAAACACTTTGCCGAAGTCAAAGCGTTTGTCACGTATCAGATTTGGATCAGCTAAGCAAACACCAATACTAATGAAGAGGTGTAAATCCAGATTAAAAGAAAGGATAGACTCTTTTAAAGCAAACGTATTTAACTCTTGCTGTTTTAAATTCATTGTAATACACTGAATTAAATGAACAATTTTCCACTGAGTCTGAAACTTCAGGGAGGTTAAAATACCCAAATCCATTTCTACTAGTTGTGTAGAAAACCGAGAATTATGATAAAAATGACTAAACATTAACAGACCATTAAACATGAAAGAAAAACGTGCTGTGAAACAATGCAATAGAAACAGTAGAAACAATGATTAAAAGTTAAATATCAACAGATATTTTTATGTGAAATTGGCACATTCCAGAAATATGGATGCTGTGTTTAGAATTTATTCGTTTCTCGGTGATGCTGTTTGCTTGTCCCTTTGCGTTAAAAAACAGTAAGTCACATTTAGAGTTTATCTGCTATCAGTGACATTACTAGCTGAGATGACAGGATATGCACTCCGTCCATAAAAATATTTTACTCTACACGCTTGTTTAGCATCAGTCTATTGTGTGTTTGTTTAAGTCTCATCTTTGACCTGTTTTCCTTGTCTACCCTTCTCTTTCCTGTTACTCCTGAGACATGTCTATCTCTGAAATAAAATCAATTCTCCCTTTGTACAACAGACGAAGGAGATGTTTGTATTGCTTCCAGTGTAAACACTGACTGTTGCTGTCATGTGCTGAAAAATGTTTCACTGCTATATGTAATAGAGTGACGTTTTAAACAGAGCCATATGGCCTTGCTTGAGAAGTAGTGATAGACACATACAGTGCCTAACTGCATGATGGCCCGCAGGGGAGAAATATTCTGCAGAGAAGGTGGTAATGCCATCAAAAACCTGCCAGTACAACAGTAAACACTGTTATGGATTATAAATTGTCTGCTGTATTTTCAAACAACTGAGTGCTAATGGCACCACTGTAGTGAGAAATGCTTTATCAAAGAGGACACTATGCTCATCTATGCTGCAGTGATGGCGTGAACTTATTTACATGTGTTTCCTTTTGCCTTTTAGTTCCAGTGAGCCATAACAGGTAGAACGTATGCACACTATGGAAGTCCTGCTTTCCTGGATTGAATAGTCCTGTCCCAGATCTCTGGTAAGTTAAAAATTACACAATGGTCTTTGGGCTTCGCCCACTGAGTCATGGAGTTCAGCACGACTTGAATGCACACTCACTTGCTGAGACACATTACTGCACTGAAGTCTTGCCAACCAAGCGATTTCTGCCACAGAGGCAGAGGAGCATTTCACTATATCTGCTTCCAAATTAGTGTCCCAGAAATCTAGCCATGCCACCCAACTGCAGGAGTGTGTGTAACTTTTAAATTCCTGTGTACACGACTGTCACACCATTAACACTACCTATTTTTATTGTTTTATTGCTAGTGACAAGTTAGCAAAGCGACAAGACAGGAAACGTAATAATGATAAGCTGATCCTGTGGCCGTGATGAAACGAGCTTGCTAAACTTTCCACTGCAGATATAGGAAGGATGGATGAAACTGGAGAAATGCTACTTTGGGCGGATGTCTGTAATCCCACTGTCAGCTGAACATTATCTCTGTCTTTTATTCTGTCATGAAAACATTTTATCCTAAACTTGTCTGTTTCAGACGACAGCCTTGACTGCTTGATTATTTGGTGCTTTGCATCTGAGCCACATCCATGTAGCCACAGATGAAGACATCTGATTCATTTCTCATGTGGGCAGGTACTGACTTGCAGTCTGAGCTCTTTCCAATTAAAATGTAAAGGAATATTGCTGCCTATATGAGAAAAATCCATCAGTGACTCATTTGTGCACAAGAAAAAGGAACATTTTCAGCTTGTACACTCAGAAAAATAAAGGTGCCAACTGGAACCAAAAGTGGTTCTTTAGACTGATGCCATAGAAGAACCTTTTTTGGTGCCACAAAGAACCTTTCAAACAATGGTTCTTTGAAGAACCATTTCTTTCAGTGGTTCATTGAAGAACCTTTAAAGGTGCCCCAAAGAACCATCAAGAAATGGTTCTTTGGGGCACCTTTAATGGTTTTTCAAAGAACCTTTTTAAAAATGGTTCTTTAAAAGAACCATTTTAAAGAACCTTTTTTGAGTGGTTCTTTAAAAAAAACCATTTTAAATCTTTCAAAATAAAATGCATCATAAATTGAATTTGAGTAGGGTAAAATAAATACGAGCACAGCATAGACATATATTAATGGTTTATTGTCATTTTGTAGTTACCAAAAGACAAAAAGGCATTTTAACCCTCAGCACAACATCACTACTAATACATGTCACATATTAGTGTTTTAAAAAGTAATAATTAAATATATTGGCTATACTATAAATAAATATATATATAAATACTATATCTACAGATAACACAACAAATAATACATGTATTGTTTAATTAATAAAACATCAGAAAGTGATAAAACACATTAGAAATAGCAATAGCTTCATAACAGACCAATAAATCAACACATTTTCATCAGCAGATATTTGCATGTTCAGTAAAAACATTTCAACAACAAGTTTATGATTAAAATGATCAATGAACTTCAGCCTTACGCTATGTAATGTACTTTTCATGTTGTACTCATGGTCCTTTGTTAGTCCAGTTTAGGACAATGTCTCTGACGTATGTTTCATATCAAATATATGTCATATCAAAACAAGCCCACACCTGCAGTTGTTTCAGTTTTTCACTGGTGTTTCCTGTCAGCTGGTCAACCTCACTCAGGCAGACATCCATATCAGCCAACCAAACGACAAGCTCCTCCCTTTGTGCTTCAAATCCCTCCCACTCTGAGACAAGGAGCTGAAAGAGAGAGAAAAGAGTCAATTATAAAGAAGAGAGAAAAGTGAAACCCTCCTCAGAAGGTCTGACTCGCATACCTGCAGTTGACCTGTGATGGACTCCAGTTTGGCGTTCACGTCATCCCTCGTCGATGCCAACAGCCGAGTCTGCAGGGTGCCCTGGAAGAGCTGAGTTAATGTTCGACTCCTCCTGGTCAGGCTCTCCAGCTGGATGACCCGAGGTCTCCCCTCTCGCCGCTGCCTCTGAACGCACAAACACAAATTGCATCTGAAGCAGGAGGTGCAGATTTTTTTTGCTATTCTTTTCTAAATCCAGGCTAGATCACGTGGAGGTATTTGGAAAATTGTTTTGGCCAGTGGACGACTGTTGTCTTGCAGAAAGTCAAACCAAACATATGCGATACACAATCAATTCACAAGAACACATTGTAAAAAATAAGTCCAGTTCTTGCCTGATTTCAAGTGAAAGCTGCATCAAAACAGGGTAAAATGAGTGTTTGCAGCAAATGTGAGCACAAAGCCTCACTTTGTACAAGCCTGCTATTACAGTTCTCCTCTATGCAGACGACTTTCCTGTTTTCAAGGCACAACTTGGATCTGCTGTATGAATCTTATGGATACACACTAAATGAAATAATAGTGTGCATGACTCCAGATTCTGATCCCTCATCCTAATATGGTCCCAACATAGCAACAGCAATAATGCAAATGTTGAGGCTTCAAAATACAAAGTCCATAAACCAATGGCTGACATGGGTTTTATCATAAGGGTGATAAATATACAGATTTCAGTCTGTCTTAGAGATTTGATGTTCATTTACCTGCAGATGCACTATACGTACCTGCTCCATGGTTTTTCACAACATTTTGCATATCACTATTTAATACAGGAAGTACGTGAACTAAAACATGTCATCGTTCTTTGTGAGAGGACCATATTAATGAAACAAACCTCAATGACATCATAGGGATCCCTAAAGATGCTCCTGCTGCTTCTCTTCCTCCTCATCCAAAGCTTCCTTCTCCTTGTCCTCAACTTCCATCCAATTGTAATTCAATCTAATTGTGTTTCTGCCCCTCCTCTTCCTCATTTTGTTGGAGCTGTGAACACAGTTAATGTGAATCTGGATTAATTTGTGCAAACAAGAAAAATCTACAGCTTTTTGGTCAGAGGTGCTCTTGTGATTTAAGCCGGGTAGAGTAGATTTATGTGTTGATGCTACCTGCTTCAGCTCTGGCTGCTGAGTGATATTTACACCCTGGCTGGATTACAAACTTTAACCATGTGCTGAACTTTGGCCCAGCGTTGATACCTCTTGTTAGTATAACGACCTCTTCTTAGTTTGTATGTATGATGTATGATGGTGGATAAATTAAATATACAAAAAAATTTAACTATATTACAAAAGAACATCTATCTTGGAAACATCAAATGACCGGAGCATAACTTGTCAACTAGTCCGAAACTAAGTTATGCAGGAACAGTCAAAGACACACCTTCTCATGTTTGAAACCATTGAAAGGTTCTTTGTGGCACCAAAACAGGTTCTTCTATGGCATCAGTCTAAAGAACCACTTTCTATTCATTTCTATATAATTCGATTAGACAATGAAGAGTTATCTAATCTAATTATTCATTCAAAACTCTTATGCATAGCTGTATTTTATACAGCTCATACAGAATTCAAAGTACAGGTTCATGTGAGTATTTAATGTACGGCTCAGATCTACAGAATTTCAGAGTTTCTAGAGCAGACAGAGCTCACAACAGGCTTCAGGCGCCATTTTAGTGACTTTAACAATATATTAAATTTTAATTTCGGTCTAGCTGACATTAGGTTATGTACGCAGCACGCAATTGAACCACATATTTTAGAAGCCAAAGGTTCAAATTAGCTGGGAGCACCTTCACTTAATTATAACAGTGGTTTTGTTAGGAAAACAGTTTCTGTATACCGGATACTAAATTGCGCTGACCTCAACGGCTAACGTATCTAGCTAATCGCTACTGTTAGCACAACATTAACAGCAAGCTACAATGACGAGTAACAAAAACAAAACAGTAATAAGGTTTTAATGGAAATGTTTTACCTTTTCTAACAGTCCCAGAATCCACAGCTTCAAAGTCCAGCAGGTACTGAAGACTGTTATCCGTTTCGCTGTCACCGTCCGTGAGTTTTTTTCCCCGAAAGGTCAAGGCCCGCCGCTCGCACACTCTGTCTGCGCATGCGCATCCCAACGACTGACCCCCTCCGTTCGCTCCCGGGAGGTTATAGTATGACGTGTTCTGACGTCACTCTCTCTCCCTGTCATTTATTTGGCTCGAAACACATATTAACAAATTGCTCAGTGATGAACAACTACTCAGATCATTTACCTAAGCTGTGCTTTGTCAAAACGAAGTGTGTGTTCATTACACTGACATTCTGTTCTGCAATTGTTATTTACTTGTATCTTATAATTTGACTTTACATACTGCTGGGTGGTTTGTAAAGTTTACAATAACTAGTATTATCATTATGCTGTATTTTCAAAAATATATAATAATCTCAAAAGTAATGCCTTGGAGTAGAAAATAGTAATGCTTTATTAAAATTTAAAACTAAAGTACAGTACTTGAATGTGTGTATTGTGTCTACTGTTTGTTAACTCACCATATTCATAATGTGTTTGTGGGGTTAGGGGTGTGTGTGTGTGTGTGGGGGGGGGGGGGGGGGGGTAGGGTCTTTAGGCTTTGGCCCCCACCCCTGCCACCGGTATATTTTTAAGCAAATATTTCTAACTTTTATTTGAATATTCAGTTTCCTACCATCTTCTCTTAAAGGGTAATTGCCAGGTAACCCGCCCTCTCCCTTCGCACACACATGCACACAAAGAAAACACACAGTATAATTCACAGCCTCATTATAGTGAATAAATATTTATGCCATTTACACCATCAAACTTAGATTGCTAAGGATGAAGAACCTTTTGTTCTTTAAGAACCATTTGTAATAGCTGAAGAACCATCCACAAAATAAAAAGGTTCTTTGACGTATGATGGTTCTTTAAAGAACCATGAAGCCATCTGAAGAACCATTTAAGAACCATAATTTTTCTGAGTGTAGGAAGAAAAGATTTCAAGAAAACTAATTTTAGGCTTGTGATTTAACAGTAATCATTTCAATATTATGTTATTGTGTTATTTTTAACTCCTGGCATCCTCAGAGTTATGTTATATCACAATGTTTTAGCATAATGGCTTGTATTTTTAGCTACTTTTGACAAACTGAGAACTAATTCCTATCTGAAAAACAAGGCAAATTATTATAAACGTAACTGTGCATTAGGATAAACTACACTGGCCATTTTAAAGTTAGGGTAAACAGCACTAGCAGATATAGAAACAAAAATTTCCGACATAAACACAAACAAAAACCAAACAATGCGGAGGCCAGGATTGTAAGAAAGCCATTAACGTTTCATGAGGGGTCTTCAGCTGCCTCCTTTTAAATGGAGCCTGTGAAGATAACAGAAAAAAGAAAGGCCCGGTTGGCTGCTGACGGACCACATCTCTGTTTCATATCTGCGCATGGTAATTTGGGTAATATGAGAAAATATTACACGCAGTGACATAATAAGGCAAGAAGATAGGGGGAAAATGCAAAATGGTGCCACTAACACCACAGATGAGGCAGGAAAGGGACTGATAGCAGGCTTTTGGGGCTGTATTACCATTTATCGCAACAGTTCAGCAGCGTGGGCTTCATCTGCAGTGATGCCGGAGAAATACTGAACCTCGCGAGCCAGCATGTTGTCTGAGGCAGAGGGGGGATATTCACCGGAGCGATGTGTTCAGCTTTCACAAGGTACAGTGTGTACCGAGTAGGTACACGGTGGCTCTGCTTCCCCGCATTTCAGCACCGTGGACAGCGTCATCTCCAGATTCCAGCACCACGGACAGCGCCAGGTCACTCCGCACTGACTGGCGCGTTGGCTGCGCCGAACTGTTGCTTCCACACCCCCCCACCACCAACACAAAACTACCTTCTCCTCCCCTGTTAAAACACCCCCCACCCCTAGATGTTTGCGCTTGGAAAAGTACTGCAGTGATTTCTGCGATGGACGGAAGGATGGAATAACACGGGGACGATTAGATGCAGCAGCTGGAAGTGGTGATGTTATGGTAGGGCTGCCGCTTGGGGTTCTCCGCCTGCGGTCTTTCTGAAACCATCATGACCAACGCAATGCCTCCAAAAAAAGTGTATATGTGTGGGCGTGTGTATGAAGAGGGGGGGGGGGGTATCATGTGCGACTCAGTACGAGTAGCCCTACAAGTATAAGAAGCAGCAGAGCATCTGGACATGACTCATTCCCCTAATGAAAACCCTCTGTAGTGTATTCTCGCCATAGTCACTTCGGGACTCAACAGTCAATTTATAAACACCTTCCGGGATCTTGTGACGGCATTTTTTGCATCCACTGGTTATTAAATCGTGTACAGCTCGCTTTTGTTCTCCATAAAATGTTGTCATGAGCCCAGGATGCTGCTCAAAGTACACGCGCACACACACACACACACACACACACAGAAAATGTAAAGAGTGGTACTTTGCAGTCCCTGCTGCTGCGGCACCAAGCACGTCAGTTTTATTGTTTTTGGGGGGGTTGTGGGGTTTTTTGTTTGTTTGTTTGTTTGGTTTTTTGTCTACAGGTAGACTTCAGCTTCACTCCAGCCTACACCTGTTGGAGGGACGCAGTCACGATGCCCCCTCGTGGTTTCAAAACAAATTGCGCCCTCCCCCCATTACACGCGCTCGGAAGAAGAAAAGGCTAAACCGCTACATTGACGCATTTTTATATATGTGTGAATAAAACCACCAAACTAAAGACTGGGAGCGCATTTAACGGGCCGCCTGCGGTTGTGTAAAGACCGTGATGGCATCTTTAAGGTGGCTGGTTGTAGGCTGTATCATCCCACGCAATTTCCCCTCTCTATGCAGGCACTGTGCGTGTATATCAGCCATTATAAGTCTGTGTTTTTCATTTGATGTAATGGGCTTAATAGTATGGGGGGGAAATCAGGCTGCATAGCCAATGCGGGATTTCGAAGAACAAAATTTGGGTGTTTTCTCTTGTAAAAACTGTCATCGAGAGGCTGAATGAATAAAGTCAAGTTTAAAAAAAAACAGACAACAAAACTAGAAACCAAGCATCGTTAATTAGCATTAAAAAGGTGTTGTCGACTCACCAACTCCGATTTTCTCCTCTTCAGTAGGTATCCACATATTTGGTTATTTTCCCTTCGGTAGAGCAAGCCACATTATGTCGATATCGTGAGATGATGCTGCTAAAAATGAGAGCTCAAGGCTACAAATTATCCTGGTTGCTGATACATGGGACTACATGTCTCGACCGGAATCAGTATCCTGACGTTCGTGTGTAGAAGGGGGGAGGAAGGACCATCAAAGCCTCGATGTCTCAGCTCTATTATGTCCCGGCGTGTGTCTCTAGCCTGATGCAGTCTCTGTGTCCACCTAATGTAACGCACACACGCATATACGCACGCGCACGCGGTGAGCGGTTTTTTGTTCTCCACAAAAGAAATTTTTTTCTCTTTTTTTTTTTTATTGCAGACGCATTTCAGCTGGAACTGAGAGATTCGTTTTCCTCGAAGCTTATTTATTTATTTTCTTTGTGCTTCTCTTCTTTCCTCGGATTTCATCCGCTCAAGTCTGTCTCGTCCACAGAGAGCTACCCAGCGTGAACGCGCGGGATCGCTCGATAATTAGTAGGTAATAGGTCGCGATATTTGATCACCGGTCCAAACTGCCGAGTTGGTGCAAGAAAATACTGAGAAAACTGCAATATACCCAAAGCTGCGCCATCTTCGCGGTCGTCACATGACTTGTTTTGTCAACACTGATGTGTCAAGCATTTGCAAATATATGCACGATCTCTCTCTCTCTCTCTCTGTATGGTACTTTCATCCATCAAAAACACAAACTGCATTTTCTCCTGCTAGGACGCTCATGCTGACTGGCTGGCAGTCTGCCTCTCTTTGTGTGTGTATGTGTGTGTGTGAATGTTTTATTTTAGTGGAGCTGTTGGGCATAAAGAAAAGCTCCCAGTGATGCACATCAGGCCTGACCGTGTGGGGAAGTACCTCCTGGTTGAGTCATTTCAAAGAAACGGACCCACTACCCGCGATGCTTTGTCATAGTGCAGTCATGCTCCCACAAAGGAGAGATGGAACTTTGATCCTTTGAATTTGACTGATGGGTTTGGCAAGCTGGGTTTCCCAAATGACCTGCATCCCAACACCTCTGTCTGGTTTATGGATGGCTTTCACGGTCTGATATTTGACTTTCCATTATTTATTCACAAGCGTGGATTATAAAATCAAAGATTACTGGACATTAGTAGAGACTTAATTTTGGACATAGACTTAAGACTGCTGCACTCGAGAGCAGTTTGTGTTTTTCTTCTTTTTCCAGTCCACACATTGTTGAAATAAATTCCCAGGACTGAATATTAGCAGTTTAAGTGTTCAGTTACATTTTCATTTTCACACCTGGATGTTCAAATTATGTTTCAAAGCTTCCAGGCTGCTGGGAAAAAACTAGTGATCCAGTTCAATTCAGTTCAGTTTTATTTATATAGCACCAAATCACAACAATGGTCGCCTCAAAGTAAAGACCCTACAATAATACAGAGAAAAAGACAACAATCAAATGTTCCAAGTGCAAGCATGTGCTTTGGTGACAGTGGGAATGAAAAACTCCCTTTTAACAGGAAGAAGCCTCTGGCAGAACAAGACTTACAGAGGACCAGCCATCTGTAGTCATTAACGATATATTTGCCCATTAATATCCTCAAGGCTTAAAAAACCCTCACATTTAAATAAGTCAAAGCATGTACGTGTGCAAATAATATAAAATACCCAGGCCACACAGTAATTTTCCTTCAGGTTGCCAAAACCATAGCTCTTTAACAAATGAATGTGATCAACACTCAGCCGTGTAGATTTAAACAGCTTTTAGAGCAAACAGCTCGACTGTAAGCCCATTAATTTGGATTTTAGGGACATGTATATGATGCAGTGAATTTAGCTGAAACACTGGGTGTCACAGTATGACTCACTGCTTTTAAAATGCTGTGTGGGGTAATGAGTAACTCTATGAACATCAGTTTTCTGTGAAACTTCAAGGCCGTGGAGTTTGTTCATGAGGTATAAAAATCCCTGCAACCTAATGCCAGTAAATGCATTCATCCTAGAACTCCATCAATGCTTTTTCTCAAAATATTTGCTTTTCATCCACCGAGCAGACCGACATTGATTGAAATGTTCTCATATATGCAGGAAAATAATACACAACCAGAGAACTGATGTTTGAAATCAGATGAATGTGCAGCGGCGACTCATAAAATTTGTCATACAGTATCTCAGCCACTGCTCAAATCACATGTGGTCATTTCAGTGCATTAAGCTGTCTTGTCCTATAGACAAGGCAGTCATGACTAGAAAAATAGAGTGATTTGGTGAATATTGAGCGTCCAGTGAGTTTGATGTAGTGTGGGAGGGAGGGCAGCATTCAGCAGGGTAATTTCTCTCCATCATAGCGATGCTGTGACTGACTCCCATCTGTCTATTACTTCAAGTGGAACACTGTGGGCGGTGTTCCAATCACATACATAAAGCTGCAGGAGTGCGGGGCATTTTGTAAGCCAAATATGCATCCCAGCTAATAAACATTTAAGGAAATAAACTCAGCAAAAAACATGTTCAACGGACACTAATTCATGCAAATGGTTAAAAAAAAAGGACGTTTTATGTAATGCTAGATCTGAGAAATGGCTTAAACACCGTGTTTTACTCTTTCATTTAGGCATTAATATGTAGCTCCTTCAGATGCAGCAGCACTGCGAGGACGAGCCACGGGTCCACTGCAAACGTGGACTGACTGATACGGTGAGAGCTGCTATCTGTTTCAGCACTCCCAAAACCAGCAGACAATAAGAGGCAGCAGAGGAGGTAATAAGAAGCATGTGCTACCATCTCATCCATCATCTGCTTTCACAGCAACACACACATGCACGCACATTTGTATGTCTTTACACTCCTCACAATCATGCACTTTATGCTCCCCGGTACAGCTAATCTGCCTTGGAAGCACATGGAAACGCATGTGCCTGTGCAGGCGCACACACATTTTAGGATACTTATTTGATCCATTGTAATGTGTTTCTGGTGACTATTTTAATGTGTTCTATTATTAGCTGTGGGGGAGGCCACAGGAAAACGTTTAGTGGCAAATTTCTGAATGCACACCAGTGAAGAGCTCTGAGGAAAGTCACCTAATCGAGAAACACTACGAGGGATATCACATAAATAAAGATGTGATTATTCATATGGATCTAATGTACAGCATAGCCATAAATGGATCTGGTGTAGTTTTTTTCCCATCCCACATTAAAACCCAAATCACAATAACTTTGAAGTGGATCTGCAATGGCTTTCCTTATTTCGTGTCATGTACAGTATATACTGCATCACAGCCGGTGTGAGAAGGAATGAGAGGGATAAAGACAAGTCAGGAAAAACAAATGTACTAAGAAAAAAGATCAGTAAATTAAATAAGCAAGTTAGTGTAACATATGTATAAATGAGAGGCAGTGAAAAGAAAAAAGAGCCCTAAGATCGTGGTGCAGCTGAGCTGGTCAGAGTCAGAGTGTGACTGCGGGGAGGAGGGAACTTCTACTGCCAAACTCACTGGGCCCAGGTGTAGCTCATAAGGCTAATTACCCTCCCATTAGCTCCTGCAAGACAAAGCACAGCACAATACAGAACAGACAGACTCAGTACTGTGATCACCTAGGGGTCGTCCAACTGTTCTAAAAGTTGATGCTCATATTAAACTTGGCCAAAGTTTTTAATATTGAGGTCAGCATATGTGAAAATAAACTCACGCTTCAGACTGCCTTAAACGCTGAGTTTTTCGGTTTCTTTTCTACTCTTGGTCTATATGAAGTCAGAGTGGCTGTTCCTAACATGGTAACCTGAGGCGCAAATATTTGGTGGTGAGCACAGTAGGCTGAACCGCTTATTCTTCAAACCTTTTGTTTGTGAAGAGCAACCAATTAGAAAGGAGCTGGCTTTAAAGAAGTGGAGATAAACTTCTCTAGTAAAGTATAGAGCTGGAAATGGAAATCGGTATAATAGATATGTCCAGTTTAACTTTAATGTGGAAGTATTTAATCATTAAATTGTTCTTGTAATCTTTATATGATCTTCTCATTGAGAGCAAGACCTATTCTGCAAAAGAACAGAGTTCAACAGAGGAACCTGAAATAAAATGGCAACATTAGGTCAGTCATAGATGTAAACAAGCCCAAAAACAATTCAGGTGGTCATATTCTTCATGTACTTCTTTCATTTGCTAACCTTAGGGGTCTCCACTAGTGATGTGCGATACCACTGATTTCCTTTCCGATCCAGTAATACTCAGGATATTCATGTATCGCAAACCACGTCTCGGCTGTTTGTGGATGTAAAACACGTCCGCACATAACTCCATTTACGATCAGCCATTGTTGTGAGTGTGCACGCCAAGGGGCTGCGACACATTTATACAGCCATATTTCGCACATGACTATGAAAGGTGGAAGAGGAAGTAGTTCCTTCCAATTGTAGACAATCTGAAGGATATAGGTTATTTCCACTGTGTTCCTGTTAATGATAAACTACAAATTTACCCTAAATTACTAAAATATCGATATTTTAATGCGAGAATCGATTCTAGAACATAAATGACTGGTATCGGAGAAATCGATATTTCAGTATCGATCCGCACATCACTAGTCTCCACGGCAATCTCACTCCATCTTTAGCATCCCCTTCCATCACACCAACCCTATAGAAAGAATTACACTGATCTAATGTCTAAATTCATTCTGTTTACACAATGCAAAGTAATTGTCAGAGTATTTACTCATGTGGTATTAAGAAGTAACAATTCTACAATAGTAGTAGCATGTAGTGCCTTTGTTGCTATTAGGCACAGCACAGGATATATCCATAATATAGTACACATGATTAATGGCACAGTGGTTTTCTCATCTTGAAACACCTTTTTTAAATCTTGAAATTGCAAGCCAGTTGCTTCACAGTAAAAGTATAAAAAGTAAAAACTCTCTTCTTAAAAGATTTGCTCAAAGTTTTCCTTTGTTGGCTCCTTGTTTGAAGAACAATTAAATTTCTACCTTACTGTAAAAGTTCACAGTGTTTAAGATGCCTTTGCTATGCCGGACAGCCATTATCCAAGACGGGGATGTCAAAGTCATTTTACATCGTGGGCCACATACAGCCCACTTCAATCTTATGTGGCCCAGATCAGTGAAACTCCCATTTTTCTCAGTGTGCAGAAATGTAACTACACACTTAATCAATGAGATACTTTAATATAAAAAAAAAAAAGCACAATTTCAATAACAAATCTGTTTTTCTACATGATAAAGAAATGCTGTAAATTAGAGAAATCTATTAGCACGACTCATTGGGCTTAAACTGTAAGAAGTCAATTTGTAAAATGACAGGACTATCATTTAATTACATTGGTTTAGTATGAATGGCCATTGGGCAGCAAAAGCTATAACACTGAAAATACAATTAAAAGTCCGGAATTTATGTCCTCCTTTCCAAAGTCGTCCAACGAGCCAATTGGGGTCTTCGGCGGGCCAATTCTGTCCCCAGGCTTTATGTTTGATGCCTCTGATCTAAGAAAAATCTTTATTTTATTAAAGATATAATTTTTTTCCCCTCATTTCTTTCTTTATTTCTAGTAAAATACTTTAGATACATACAAGTTGTACATAAACTGTCAAGAAACTCAACGTACAAGTTTCCTTTTGGAAACGAAAACAGGTAAAAATTAATAATTACAAGGCAAAAAACAAAAATCATGAAATGTCTGCACTGCACTGAAAGTGTGCATGTGCTTGGCATCAGTTTTCACAAGGCTGACAGTCATAGATCCTGTCTTTCTCTCAGAGAAAACACAAATTTGAAATATTTTTTGCTGAATGTTCCAGGAATTAGCCAGATGTCCATCCTTTAATGAGCCAAAGTCACTGCAATAAATGCAATTTACTGATAATGAATGATTGGACCTGTGATGTTACCACCAGCATGAAACAAAACAAAACCCTGTAATCTTAAGAAGCACCCACTGAATCCAAATCCTTGTGTTGACCCGGTGAAGGGGTGTAATGGTGGAAAGCTGTAGAGGCCTCTTTAATGTCTGTCATGCTGACAGCAAGCAGGTGTACAGTGTCCACACTAGTTAGAGCACCAAGCTGATTTAATTTTCTCTATTTACATATTGAAATCAAGAGGCAACATTCACTAATAGCACTGCTGTGTGTAGTTTGTATGGTGAAAGTAAATCCTGAAGCGGTACTTGAATGCTTTCTGAACCAGTGGCAACATGTTTGTGCATCAGAATAGCTGCCAAATTCAATACTCCAGTACTTTTGGTGATTACTCTAGGCAGCGTGGCTAAGTACAAGCTTGAGAGAGCGTTGTATCCTTAGCTACACAAATGCAGACCCAGAGCCTTGCAAAGTAAGCTGCATCTCCTACAAAGACTAATCTGTGACCAAACAGGCTTAGAAAATCAGTCAATATCAAATGAAGAGGCTCATTTAAAGAACCATTGTGATAAAATATAAAACTTTTCTTTTAACCTATTTTCACACCAGCCATTTTTTTTTAATTTTACAAGCCTTTTTTAAATAAACTATATCATATACAATCATTTATGCCCAACGTTAAGCCAAGTTGTGCGCATGGATTTTCCCGCTCGATCTCTGTGAGCTCGTTCCTCCTCAGTCTCATCAAAGTGTGCAGACACCTGCCATTTCAAACAGGCCGGGCTCCAAGTTTGACCCACGTTATGCACCAATCGTCCACGGGGCAGAAGTGGACGGGTCATCGGCTTCCTTTATTCCCGATGCAGATGGCTTCTCATTCGTTCAGGGACAAGATGATGTCATCCTCAAGGTCAGAGTTGTCAGAGCTGTCTGTTTGTGTGATAGACAAATACAGATTTAGAAATGGGGAAAGTGAGATTTTGTGCTGAATAGGTCATTGGGTGAAGGATGAAACTGCTAAAACGGCAAAAACAAAGCAGCTTTGGAATAATGTTAAGGAGCTTTAAGTCCACTCTGATTTTTCTTCTGTGCGTCTCAACGTCTGGAATAAACCAAGACAGCATTTTTTTTTTTTTTTTTTTTTTAAATTCCACTGGGGGGGGGGGGGGGGGGGGAAGGATGACCAGACAGGCATGAAAACAGAAATTTGACCAAACAGTTGTGCTGCATCATTTACATGACATCAGAGCTGTATTTATTAAAAGATGCTTCTAGGTTACATTCCAATAATTCTCATCTAATAGAGGTGGGAATCACCATACATCCCACGATACGATATTATTGCAATTTTTAAAAATATTTTGCGATATTCAGATTCTGTACATAAAGGTAAACTTTATCAATATTTATTTTATCTAATATCAAAGTCTCACACTCAGTCTCTCATTTCAGTCAGTTTTATTGTTGACAAACTGAACGGTTTGTATTACAGTCTAGTCCAACTTAACTGAATGCAACCATCTGGTACAATTATAGCTATTCTGAACTATGAAATTTATGAAAACTATGCAGCCCCTTCAGCAACTGAAGAATTTGAAAGTAAATTAAAACAAAATATAATTTTACATTAAATAAAAAAGTTTTAAACTTAATTAAAATAAAACATGTCTTAAATTAAAATAAGCAAACTGTCATGTTTATTGCTGCCAAAAAAAAAAAAAAAAGTTAAACCCATTTGGACAGTGAAGGAATGTCAGGATTCTTGCTCAGAAAAAGGATCAACATGCTCTCAAGTCAGAGCATGTTCCGGTCCACAAAAACTTTTTTGTAACAAAATATCGATTTCTGCTGTCCCTGTATCGATACATTATTAGCAAACAAAATATCACGATACTACACAGTATCGATTTTTTCCCCCACCCCTACTATCTAACCCAGTTGTTTATACAAAGGCACACATTTAGTTTGTTAATGTTATAATTACAAAAATGTGCATGTGAAACTAATCAATATAATGCTGATCATGTGATTGTACTCACAGGCAGGTGTGCTGATTAATGGACAAGCATAATTTATGTGCTTTCTCATATTACACTTTCTAGTGTTTAATACACTTAAAGGCCAATTTGTTACATACACCTACTCAACTGCAAATTAAATGTCTAAATCAAATGGCAGCAATAGAGTTCATTTAGACACATTGTCAAGATAACTTGACAATGTGCCAAAGTTGCCAAATTTCAAACTGAGCATCAGAATGAGGCAAAAAGGTGATTTTAATGGACTTTGAATGTAGCATAGTTGTGGCATGAGTGACTTATTGTAAATACATTTCAGAAATTGTATTTTACTGGCATTTTCCTCACAAAGAGGAAAAATATTCAGCTGCCGTTAACCCTAAAAATCTGGGTGAAAATGCCATGTTGGTGCCAAAGGTCAGAGGACTACTGTGTGCTCAGATAGTAGAGTCAGAATGTGAGCTAAACAACATGAAAACATGGATAATATCCATCCTGACTTCAGTGGTGTAACTGTATGGAGGATATTTTCTTGGGCCCTTTAGTACAGAGTCTTAAACTTCACAGCCTACCTCAGTATTTTTCCTCACGAGCACCAAATGACAAAACAGTTGACTCAAGGTGCTTTATAGTGTTAAGTAAAGGCCCAACAATAACACAGAAATCGTCAACAATCAGACAACACTATATGAGCAAGCACTTGGGGACCATGGGAAGGTAAAATTCCTTTTTAAAATCAGGAAGAAACCTCCAGCTCAAGGAAGGGCAGCCATCTGCTGCCTCTATCTTGGTCCTCTATCTTGGGGACAGTGTACCCATCTTATGATGCCTGCTTCCAGCATGATAACACGCCATGTCTCAAAACTAAAATCATCTTAACTCGATTCTTGAACATGACAATGAATGCATTGTACTCAAATAGCCTCTGCATCCACAAGGTCTCACGCCAAATTAGTGCCTCCCTGATACAGTTTGCAGTCGACAAATGCAACTGCATGATGATGTGTCCACACGGACCAGAATGTTTCCAGTCCATTCCTGAAATTATGTCATGAAGAACTAAGGCAGTACGAGCAAAGTGTACCTAATAAAGTGTCCATGTTCTGTCTATGACTGTCACCTTCACTCTTCAGGAGGAAAAAACAAACAACACCCCTGCTGACCAACAGCTCAGAAAATAGGCTGTACAAACTACCACTCCCCCAATATAACCCAGTCTTTGATAGGTGGCCAAGTTTCAGAACATAGTGGCAGCAGGTAGTTTGGCACACCAACAGATGTCCCTCCTGTTTATAGACTTAATCAATTTAAAATACACTGTAGTTAAAAGAAAAAGAAAAATGTACTGGCATCACAAATATTTTCTCCATTCATGTTGACTGGAGCAACTGAAATGTTACTATTCAAATGAAAAAACAAAACAAAAAAAACTTCATGCTGCTATAGCTGGACGTGTTTTTTCCTGTTTCTATAAGCAGACAGGTTTGGAGTCAATGAAATGAAGAAAATTGCTATAGCCTGAAGAATAAGGTAAACTGTAGACCCTCTGCTCACCATTATCGCCATCCAGATCGACATCATCATTATCAGAGTCATCCTCGTCATTATCGTCGTCATCCTCATCATCATCGTCATCATCGTCGTCATCATCTGCAGCATCAACATCCTCTTCGAGGAGACGCGCTACTTCTTCATCGGAAGGAGAGAATTCATCGTTACCGTCATCTTCCTCTTCGTCATCTTCATCCTCTCCGCCGTTTTCATTCTCCAGCTCGGCGATGAGGGGATCCGTGTCAACATCGTCGTCCGAATCCTCATCGTCGTCATCATCTTCCTCTTGATCGTCATCCTCCTGCAACACAAACAGAGAAGGTCAGTTGTTAGAAATTTTAGTGTTGCGTAAAGGAACCAAAGAGGTTGCATCCAAAGCAAAACAAACAACAAAAAATAAATAGTACCTGATCCTCCTCGTCTTCCTCCTCTTCCTCTGCCAGTCTCTGCCGACCAACTTCATACAGTCTGCACACTGTGTCAGTGTTGACTGAGTCTTGGTTCTATGGGAGGGGGGGGACAAAACAGCATTTTCATGTATTTTTGGAAAAATGGTCGCAATCATTATTAAAAATGTAATGAAAAGGAATTTACCTCAATCACGGCTAGGTAGCAGTCTTTTGTATCTGTGCAAAGGTCAAATATATTCCTCTTTACATCAATAGTGGCTGAGAAGAGGGGGGGGGGGGGGGGGGGGGGAGAGAAACATGTTTAACGAAAGTATTACAGTGGGTTTAAAAATATATACGTTCATCAATACAGAATATAAAATATAGAATATAAAAAGTGACAGTGATTATTATTAAATGAATAAAACTATAAGGATCAATTTGAAATTTGAGCTAGTTAAATGTAGGAACCCTCACCAATGGGTTTATAGTCTGTGGCATTGAAAGTCCTGAATGATGAACCAAATGGACTTTTCATCTGCATTTCCATCATGTCGTCTTCATCATCAGCTTGCAGCATTGCTACAAAAAACAAAAGCCACAGGGAGAGATGGAGAGTAAATAAAAGGAACCCAGCAAGCTGGTTAGCTTTGGTTCTGGCTCCTCAGTGGTTGAAACGCTCGCTGTACAGACAAAGCCAGTACTGCACGCCCATGGCTCTTCCTGTGAGGTGGCATGAACCAGCTGGTTCTTTCTGTTGCCAGTCCAACACTGAGCTTTCAGTCCATATGGCTCTGACTGACTTTGTGGTATCAAGTAGTTTGCGCGTGAGCATGCACGCGCACACACACACACACACACACACACTCTCACTCACTCTACCGCTGCAGGCTCTATTCACACCTTTCACCAAATACACACGTGCTCACTTTACCTCACACTTACCAACCTTCTACCTAAACACACCTTTCACACACTTGTACTGACTGTGAAGTGAGTTGCAGGCTTGATGCCAAATGTGCTACATTACCCATCACGCAGTGAATTCTGCATTTACCTCCATAGATGACAGTGCCGCTGTTGTTGAAGACTATTCTGCACTGGTCCAGAGCAGGAACCGTGTGGAGGAGGTGGAAAGTGCGCAGATCCCACTAAAAGTCTCAGTTAAAGACAACGATACACTCAATTGTATAGAAACAAGAACAATAAATAACCATTCCCAAGACAACCCTAACCCTAATGGAATAAATATTTTATGCTCAGCAGTGAAACGATTCCCAATAGCAGTCACAGTAATTATATTTACAGTGAAAGTCCACTGCTGACAACTATTCCTTGACCTGTAATTATGCATTCACTTTATCTCTCCATTGAAATAGTTCATTAAGAAAGGGTAGCATTTTTGGTTTTCCATCAAACTCATCAAAACAAGAATTTTACCAAATAAATATTTAAATATCCTCATCCTTAAAAACATTCCCCTCACTGTTGGAGAACAATAGTGAGAGGTATAAAATGGTCTAAAGATCAAAATGACAAATTTACTGTAAAAGTTTTAAAACTGCAGTTGTACCAACCCAACAATGAAAGGATACAATTTCTGTGTTGATGATGACTTCAAGGCCGTTTGGATGAAACACTCCACTGATGTTCATGTTGAACTTGTCAAACTTGTGGATGGCCTGAGCCGTGCGCACATCCCACAGCACACCGTCATTCAGCACCAGGTCGTCCGTTGGGTTGAAGGTGGCGCAGTTTCTCTTGTAGTTGTTAGCCAGGTCTGGGTTGTTTAGAGTTAGAGTAACCTGACCAGTCTGGATATCATATATCTGGTGAAGAGAAGTAATGAGAATGAACATTTACCCTCTTGCTGGATGCTTTGTTTTTATGCATTATGGAAAACATACGTACACGTGCTACGTGCTCTTTTGTCCCGATGACATGATCTTGTGAAAGCTTGCTGAACTCCACATAATGGTCGCCCAGAAACGAATGCCTAAAGAAATAGAGAGCATGATTAACATTTAAGCAAAAAACAAAGTCAGCAGAGCACTTTAGTCTCATACTGTTGAGAATCTCGGGGTTAATATTGCATTGGTTAAACTATTCGGATGAATAAAGCCACATGCTTGTTTTCCAGAAAGACTACAGCCCAGAGGCCATTATTGTGCATAGTTAAATCACACTCCCTTTGGCGGCTCCTTTGACAGATTAAAGCTGCTATACCACTGGGCAAAGATCACCACATACATAGAGGCAGTAAGATCTCGACAGACTTAATCAGAAGTCACGTGGCAGCAGTTTCTAATAATTTCATACTCCAAATATTTCAATTATGCATTTTACTTAATGGAATGTGTTTTATGTGCACTTCAAAGTAGCTGGGTAAATATGACTTCAGAGTTTTGTGAATGCATTGCTTACTTCATGATGAACACCGATTTCATGCCCCACAGTGCAGACAGCGGGTAACTCCAAGAGGCCGACGTTAAGAGCAGAGAACCATCCTAAAAAGACACGACGAGATCCTCTTTCAGACACGTTTTCAAACAATACAGTTCTAGAAAAAGCAATTTTCAACAGCCTTGATGTAAAAAAATTATAACTGCATCCCATTCTGCTTTCTAAAAAATTTTTTTTTTTTTTTTTAAATACATAATACTTGAAAATGCAAATGCGTTTACTTTCAACACTTAAACACTTGACAGGATGTCTTCTTTAAACATTTAGTCTCACTGTATGAGTGGTAGAGGTTTTGAAGATTTGTCATCACTCTTGTTTAAGGCATCTACACGCTGAGATTTTGTAAGTTTACTGCAAGGCACACTGTCTGACACAGATCTAATCAACCTTGGGTACAACACGAGTATGATGCATGTGGATTGTAAGATGCTGACGCATGGCTGCAATCCCTCAGCAGTTTCTTTCTTTGCTCTGTCCTCCGTGTTGCAGTCACAATAACAGCTGGAGGACACATCATACAAACAAGCCTCCTGCTGACTTTTTTTTAAAGAAACCTAAACATTGTGTTTTGCACGAACATCTTTATTATTTTTTTTAACCTAATTTTGATTCTGAGAAAAATACGATCCACATATGAGGACATTCCCTTTAAATTTTGATAGAACAGTGGCAGTATAACGTAAGTCAGGGGTGGGCAACTCCAGGCCTCGAGGGCCGGTGTCCTGCAGGTTTTAGATCTCACCCTGGGTCAACACACCTGAATTAAATTATTAGTTCATTACCAGGCTTCTGGAAAACTACAAGACATGTTGAGGAGGTAATTTAGCCATTTGAATCAGCTGTGTTGGATCAAGGACACATCTAAAACCTGCAGGACACCGGCCCTCGAGGCCTAGAGTTGCCCACCCCTGTCGTAAGTGGATATCAGGCGCTTGTAGAGCAAAATTTACTATTTTAGTCTAGAAAACCCAAAATGTGATGTCCACATATGTGGACGCCAGGTCCTAGTAGGTTAAACATAATAACATGACACATGTTTCAAGCCCATAATAAATAGCACGCAATTTAATCATAATATGATGATCAGTGTGGATTTTAAATTGTATATATATATTTTTTAATTTATTTACTTGTGGTTCTTTCTACTAACCCGTGATGGCTCCAGGTGAGTGATAGCTGAACTGTGACAGCTGTAGCTGGCTTCCTCCTGGCCTGTAAACACATTGTAGAGTTTGAGCTGCCCCGTACACGTTCCGAGCATCAGGAAACGCTCACGGGCTGAAAAGGCACAACACATGAATCCACTTTCATCCTCGTCTGCCTCCCTGAACACAGAGATGGGACGGAACCTGGACAAAGAAAATATGAGGAATTACATCAGTGGTTGTGAGGGGGCTGACCGATTAACTCGCACTTGAGCCTCAGAAACAGAAAATGAAACAAAGATATTTACCTGCTAAAAATAAGATGCCTGTCAAAGCATCCTCCATCTACACCTCCATATTTTGGATATACGACTCTCCGCGTGTGTCGGGATGTGAAGTTGGTGGGTGCTTGGCGTCTCTGTTTGGGCTCAGGGCACTGATGGGGGGTGAAGAGGGAAAACGGTGGACAGGTTGCGACAGGGTTTTTACAGCGTGCATGCTGTTCCCTCAGGTACTCTGTAATAATGCTGTCTAATGCAGGAGGAGACGGCAGATGCCTGTCAAACTGTTTCTTCATAGCTGGGCTCTGGCTGAAGGCCCCATGGTCAGACTTCTGCCGCAGCACCCGAGGTCTTTTACAACTTACTGTACTGCACCCTGTTTGCCGCTCACGTGAGAAAACAATTCGCCCAATCAGTGGTGAGCCACTGTTACAGTGAGGGACAGATGTTGATGGGAAAGCAGAAGAAGCAGCAGCAGGCATTCCACTGGGCTGTGAAGTTGATGGACGTGTCTGAGGGTGGCTGGATCCTGGAGTGGATGAATGAGAGGGGTTGCTTCCAAGTCTTGATCCAACACCGTTGGCCAGCCGAGGTGTGCGAGGCAGAGTAGCAACAGGAGAGGCAGGAGGGGGAGGGGCAACAGGTGGGTAGGTAGAAGAAGAATGCGAAGAGTGAGACAAACATGCCATCGGGAGATCTGCCTCCTTGGTGAGTGTGGTGGCAGTATCATGCAGGCCTTTGGCCACAAGATGGTTCCTAATAAGCAGCAACAGCTCTTTTTCAGGGAAGGTGATCCTGGACTGAGCAACCACACTGGCCCTTTGCAACCATGCCAGAGACACATCTGTACCAATCAGCAACGGTTTCCCAGAGATTCTTTCGATCAGCTCTGCAGCAAACTTGCAGAACTTGACATGTTCGCTGCGTTTGTCCTGGAGCACAGGCTCCTTCATGAGCTGCTGGATGTGTCCGCTGCTGAACAACGGCAGCTTGCTGATGATTTGTCTGACAGAGCTGGAGCGAGACAGACCCACCAGAGCTTTACAGGCCAGAGCTCGGATCTGATCTGCATCTGTAATGGGCATCTTCACTGTCAGCAGGGATAGCAGAACCTAGAGGACAAACACAAAGTGTAAGTTATAAACAAGGGCTGAGGGCATAAGCGAAAGTGTCTTGATCAGGAAAGCTCCGAACTGAGGAGAATAAAACAATGGTGTCTAAGCAGAGGGCATAAGCAGCAGCAGACTAAAACTGTAAATGTTAATGTAGGTTATTCAGTGCTTTAGCTGATCTCGTTATCATAGTGCTTTAGTAAAAGTGCTTTTATTGTCATATTTTATGCTTCCTTACATCCTTCCCCAAACTGGAAATTATTCCTCATTTTCTTTTAAGGATTGTTCAATACCTTAAATGCACAAAGAGAGAAGAAGCTTCTGAAGAGGTTTAAAGGGAATCACATTTACAACTTTATATCTCTTCCTTACATTATACCCTCACTGTAGCGCAGCCATAGACCAGGAGAAGAAACATAATGGAAATCCTACTAAAAAGAGAAAACTACCGTCCCACTATTCTTTGCTGAGGAACACCTCATCCAGCTGGCTTTGCTGAACTTGAATTCTGTCTGTGAAGTCAAGGTGACTTTGACAAAATATGTTTGTACAAAAAAGATGTGCTGCTAGCCGCTAGTGCTTCCCCTCAGCCTCCTAACAGATGCATTTATGGTTTAAATGTGAAAATTGAACATCGCCTCATTTTTGGGTTATCGTGCTGGCAGCCTATCCATGGGTGTAACCCGGATTGATCTATGCTATCTTGCCCTATGGTAGCTGGTAGGGCTGGGCCATATTATACCGTTCACGGTAATACCGGTATAATGTTAGGCAACGATAGGAAAATGAAATATCGCGATAGAATGGGAGTAAAACGCGCATGCGCGGTGCCTTTGTTTTCATACGCACATGGCCGATTGTTGAGTGAAACAGATGAACCAGAATTGGTTTGTAAAAACGGTGCAACTTCCGTGATGTGGAACTGGTTTGGTGTTTGTCTGTCAGATACACAACAAAGCACATTTTTTGCAGAACATGCAAGCGGCCGTTGTTATTGTCATATTTGTCGGACTAAGATGCTCTTAAATCTGGGAGTAATCTGGGTCCTAAACTCCGTATGCTTCAGGTCAAACAACACTGCAGCATCACTTAGAGTTAAAAACTGTCTAAATTCTTTCATCTTTAATAAAACGATCAGCATTGCTGCTTTACCAGGTGTAACTATAAAGTTTAACTTCCAGGCATCCATGAAAACAAAAGTTATTACATTTAACGGAGTTAGAAGTTAGCAGGAAGCTAGCGGAAGTTAGCTCGCTAGTTTCGCTAGTTACCTAAGCATGATATTGCATGTTCTGACTGAGAGATTTCTGAAAAAAATCAAACGTACAGCTCTGCTATCACTTCCAACATAAATGAAGACAGGAAACTAAACAGCAGTGATGTTTGTAGGGTTACTGAAGTTGGGCTAGCTGGTATATAATGATGTGCTACGTGATCACTAGCGACACAGCTATGTTAGCATAACATAAACAGTGAAGCTGGAGGACGAACACTAACACTTTTCCACTTATAAAAGTTAACGTGAAGGTTCTTCATGGTTAGAGACAAATGCAATCGCATGGCAGGATGCTGTAAACGGACCAAACTTCAGTCAGGAGAACAACTGAGATAATCCATCCACAATGCGAGGTTAGTCATTAATATACTGCAACAACATGGGAACAGAGCAGCTGCCAGAGAATTCAACATTAATGAATCAATGGTACAGAAGTGGAGGAAGCAAGAAGAATGAGTTTAATAAAGTTTGATTTATCTGACTGCTTTGTTTCGCTTAATGTGCCTTATAATCCCGTGCACCTTATGGTCCGAAAAATGCATACTGCACACTGCAGTTTAATGTTGCAAAGCACCTCTTTTTAACTTCAGTGGATATTATACATGGTTATGCTCAGGATATGTCAGCCCATTTCTACTGGAAATGCCTTTTGGTTAAACTTTCAGCAAGGAATTTGCATTTGCACTGTTACATTTTATAAAGCTTTAATGTACATAAAAACCAGCTTCTTGTTTAAGTGAAAATAAATGGAAGGTTGTCTTTTTGCGCTAGTAATGTTGTGGAGTTGTATTTTGTCTCACATCAATTATATCATCGGTTATATCGTTATCGCAAATTTTCAAATATATATCGTGATAAATATTTTTGGCCATATCGCCCTGCTCTAGTAGCTGGGATAGGCTCCAGCTCCCCCGCGACACTGAATTGGATAAGTGGAAGAAAACAGATGCAGGTTGTGATTTTATACACCATCACTTACATGAGACGATGCCAAATCCTGGACAACCTCAATAGATTTAGCTGCAAACTTAAGCTAAGTTTACAAGAAAACACCACATCTTTCTTGCAGTCTTTGAATTCAAATGTTACAATATTTAGGTAGTTCTGTCTGTAATGTTTCAGCTGCACTGGTACAGGTTTCAGAAGATCCTTAGTGTGTAAGTCAGTGGAGTACATCAGTATATAAATGTGGGTGGTTGTGGGTTTAAGAAGTTCACCCTTTAAGTGTTACCCATTATAAAAGCTATCAAATAAATCAGTTTCATTTACCACTCCAGCTCCTGTCAGTATATAAGATATACTTTGATCTGCCAGAAGGCCATTTTTGTTAGTGCTTTAAAAAAAAAAAGAAAAAAGCCAATATTATCTTTCTAACATTAAAACCACCCATTTTTTTTGTGTGCTGTGTGTTAATTCTACCTTGATGCCATTGTTCGACTGCACTACATTCCACATCTTAGTGAGCACACTTTCGTTTGCTTTGGTCTGCTGTGGAAGGCGACGACGGGGAGTTCCTGCAATGAACTTGCCAATGCTGGACATGCGTTTATCTGGAGCGCAAACGCAGTTGATGACAACCTGCAGTGCTGACTTCTGAATTTCTGCATCATTCACAAATACCTCTCCTTCCGCGACTGCCAGAACTATGCTCATCCCTGAGAGAACAAAACAAAACAAAAAGATGAAATTAAAAACCTTGTAAAGGAATACCTGGAGTTACGCCATATCTCAAAAGGACTGGGCAAAGGTTCCACAAAATAAACAAATAAAAACAGAGCTGCTCCATGTTATTGCATTCAGTGGGTAGTGATAATAAATTTTGATTTTATTGTACAAGAAATTCTCTAATGGCTCTGTGAACAGATGGCCATATAAAAAGCTGTTTGAATGTGTCACCATTTAGTGAATACCACTGATATACAAGTAAAATGAGACTTTTTAATATTAAAAGATAATAATGTAATTGTATTTGATCTTTGATAGATGAATGTCAACTAAAATGGAACAACTTACCAACAGTGGAAACTGTGGATCCTCCCTCATCAAGCACAGCAACAGCCTCGGATAACAGCAGCTGAGTCTTGGGAACAACTGTGAGGATACTCAGGATGTCAAGGGCATAGCGCACAGTGTCACTCCTACAAAGAAAGAACAATAACCATCACTTTGAGTGCACTGATAAAACCTACTGTCTAGAATATGTATGAAAAAATATGTATGAAAGGCATTTTAACAATGACTGCTATGTCAATACCTGCCATAGTAGGTCCTCCAGTCACAGGCAATGGATATAAGCTGCAGGAGGAGCTGAACACATGACAGCTTGTGAAAGACCTCTGCTGGTTCCCAATAGAGTCGCGGTGGACCGTGCTCGATCAGAAACTCCATCATTTCCACAACCTCCTCACGGCTATAGCTGACAGCCTGAAGAATGAGACACCATCACTACAGATTACTTCATCAAAACACATATGCATTACTAAATACAACATAAAATACTTCAAAATGTTTAACAGATAAAAAGTCTTCTGCTTACCTTGTAGTACGGTTGTGAGTGAATGGGGGCACCGCCCTCTGTGCGCTGAAGGGATTGCTTCACCTGCTCCACCTTGATTGCCAAATGGGCCTCAAAGTACCTGCGCAGCGCCATGCAGGTGTGCTTGGCTGTCTGCCTGCTGGAGAAAATCTCATCATCACTCAGCAGCGCCCCCTGATCTTCGGGATTCAGGATCTCCAGTGTGCTAATCTGAAAGCAGTCAGTTCATAGCATAGGAAAGTACACAATTAGGATCTTCTACATTTGAAGAAAGGCAGTCAATGCTGTACCCACATTATGTTATTTTCTATAAATAACATATTTACTTTTACACATTAAAGCGAGGACTGCTGGTTTATCTCACCAGATTGACGAGACGTCGGAGGCCGTCCTGCCTGTCGAAAAGCTCCAAGACTGCACGGAAGGAAAAGGAGATGGAGAAGAACATGGTGGCGTGGCAACAGCCGGATGCATGTGAACATTCCAGCAGCCACAGCGTGTAGCCAACTACATCTGACAGGATGGAGTGAGGCAACATGCACACCTTGAGAAGAGATAAAGACATGAACATAAACATGAACTGCTACTAGTATTAAACCTAAGTGTAGCTTCTAATCAAAAAATTATATTTGACTGACGGCACAGAATTATGTCATCTTCTACAGATCACTAACATAGTATCATTATGTTAGTCATCTCATTTCAAATTTTTAACAAGTGACTTCATCTTAGTCCACAAAATAAACCTAAAGCAAAATAAGGATACAATAGCCATTGCTGTATATTACTGTGACTCTCCGTACCCTTTCCATGGCATCCTGGTTATAGGCAAGGTAGTAGAGGCACAGTGACACTCCAGTAGCTGCCATTGAAGGCCTGGGGATTTCCAGCAACTTCTGAACTCCTCCATGAGCAACAAACTCTGCAGCAAACTTCTTGTGCAACAGCAGCGAAGCCAGATACTGTGAGGATGAGAAGAAAACAGGAGACTTTTGAGCACCTTGTTGCGCTTCAGGCACCGCGAAAGGTCGACTACATGAAACTTTGCTTACCTTGAGAGCCTCGAAGGTGAGCTGCACATCATTGGTCTGTTTTAAATCCATGTAATGCATCAGCAACTCCCGAGCTCCCTTCTGCATGAACACTGCCAGCAGCTGCAGGTAGGAGAGAGTGGGACAGAATGTACTTTAAAAATTTGTCAAAGCCTGGTCTGCCTGCTAGGTTTTTTTTTTTTTTAAATTCTTAGATGAACCTGAAATGTATAAGGTCACACCTAAAAAAAAACAACTAAAAAACAACAACACATTTTTAACATAATCAGAAGAGAAGTTTAAAAAAAAAAAATTATGAAAGACTGACATCTGCTGGTAAACATGTGCCAACACACAAACGCAGTCAAACACATGAACTACAAATGATTAAAACTCATATTACAAGGGCTGCATTAAAACAATATTATTTAAAACTTGTATAATCCTCAACAGTCTACAAAGAACACTAGTCTAAAATGCCCGATGTTCACTATCATATTACTCCTTAAATTAAAAAAATTAATTGAATTTGGACATTGAAGTCGTTTAAACTAACAGATTATAAAAATATCAATCCATATCAATTATTCAGCTGATCTTTGCAAGTTTAAGCACTCTATAGGCTGATAAAAGTGGACCAACCTCCTGATATTCCCCCAGAGGTGTGAGATACTGCAGGATTAACCTCTGCTCAATCTCTGGGGTCAAAGGGTACAGATGATAGTTGTTACCAATCACCCAGGGGCTCATCTCAGTCCAGCTGCTGTTGGAAAGCTCACTGAAGTTCCTCTCTGGCTCTGGCAAAGAGAAATTTAGCTTCTGTTTTGAGGTCCTGCCACTTTCCCTCTCAGCTCTTCTTTTTAGGTAACTGCTGCCATCAGACATTCCTTGATTTGCCAAAGATCCCGGAGCAGACATGGGTTTCATCATGGTTTTCACAGCCGAGTTGGCACGGCTGCTGGTCTTGTGAGGGGAGTTAAGACGGAACGAAAGCTCGTTTTCAGGCTCCATAGTTGAGAAGGAAATTTCACCATCTTCCGGCTGTCCCGTCCCCTCCTTTTCGGCTCCATTTTTCCCAGGTGTGAATGGCTTCTCTTCAAAGCCTCCGTCAACCGTCTCCTCATCCAGAGGTAACAAAGGCTCGCTCAGTGTCTTCCTGGGGCTGGGCCGCTTGATATCCCTTTTGTTCTCAGCATCTTTATTCTGAAGCTCACGCAACCGATGCAGCATCAAAGGCACCTGTCAAAAGTAAAGAAGAAAAAGCAAGCTGCTTTACACCACCTACTGGTTCTGATCAAACTGCTGGAAAACATTTTTAAATCACCTGTTGTATTTACTTGTCTCATCATTGCATGCCATTACCCTGTTAATGCAACCTGATACATAAGAGAGTAGAAACCTCCACTGACCAAAACAGAGTTCTCCTCTCTGTAGTTTGCTGCAATGTCTTGATTCTCCATGGCACCTGCCAGCAAGCCTGTGGCATAGATTCTGAGGGGCTGCTCGGCCTCCTGAGCCCACTTAAAGAGTCTTTCAACTATGCCCTCCTAAGAAGAGCAAACACAGGAGTGATGAAGCACATGCAGACACAGAGTACCAAATTTCATCAAAAGGTGGCTCTTATTTTTCTTTGCTCAAATAAGAATGCATGACTTTCAAAAAAAAAATTCACATGATTTGTACAGATGTAATTTAACTTTTTAACCTGACCAAGGATCCGCACACCAAGGACGTCACTAGTTTTGTACTTCCCCCCCCCCCCCCCCATAGTGAATGTGGATTCCCTTTTTAAAATAAAGCTTTAAGGTCTTGTGTTTTGAGAAGCAGTATGACATTTATCTTCATGGGTCAAATAATACAGCGCTGCAGTTAAATTTTAACTTGTAGACTGGACTGTGACACAACAAACAAAACTGACTTCTTTAGACAGTGTTTTTAAAAGTGATGGAGTGCTCTGTCAGTCAGTATCACCGCCTCAAAGAAATGAATCTTACTTTGTGACCAAACAGACCAGAAGTAAAAACTACCTGATGTTTGAAACTCAAAAACATCAAAGCATAGTGAAAGAGACATCGCCATTTGGGCCTTCTTTGATTTTTCAGGTTCTGGTTGCAAATTTGCATTGTGAAATGTTTACAGGGAAGTGGAAGGGCAGCAGTCCGTTATCTGATGCTTACAAGATGATCTATGATGCAACAAGTCATAGATCGAAAGCAGCCAAGCAAATAAACAGAGCAGTTCAAAAGAAGAAAGAGCTTTTGGTTTGTTTTGGAATGGCTTAAATAAGCACGCTGAGAGGAAGTGATATTGCCTGATGAGCGCTGTTCAGTCAACGACAGTTGTTTGTGTGTGTGGTGGTACAAGTCCCACAAGCAGCTACAGGAAACATCTGAGGGTGGCTGTTACTGCTGAAGGAGGTTTAAAGAGATCTTAATTTCAGTTGCAGCCTGTACTGTTATTTATTGCTCAATTTGTTTAATATACTACAGTCACGGTGTTTCTTAAATTGGGACTTGATGAATTTAATCAAATAAAATCAAATAAACACAATAAAATCAAAAGGAAACCACATCTTTTTGTTGGAGTCAATTTACATACCTTTAAACGCTGAAAACACCTGATTAAGACACACATCTTCAAAACTCCAAAAATGTGTTACAGGCTATAACAATAGTTGAAATATTGTGTCTTCCATTTTCTTCCAACCAGAAAACTTGAAGACTAAATCGCA
This sequence comes from Aulonocara sp. 'chitande type north' Nkhata Bay, assembly GCF_057382095.1. Lineage (NCBI taxonomy): Eukaryota > Metazoa > Chordata > Actinopteri > Cichliformes > Cichlidae > Aulonocara > Aulonocara sp. 'chitande type north' Nkhata Bay. Next base: position 31,149,166 of record NC_141363.1, read on the forward strand.
CAGTTATCTCATAATGAAGTCAGGAGTAACATACTTTTTCTTGAAACACCACAGCTGTCTCCAATCCAGGCATGATGTTTTGCAGCAGGCGACAAGCTGCGGCATTAAGGGAAAATTCTCTGCTGGTCATCACGTAGCTGTTCACAAGCTACAAAGGGAAATAAAGATTAATTATCTTCTGAGTGAGCTGCTAAAAATGCCCATTATTTTAAAGGTAACGTTCTCAAATCCATCCAATAATCTTACTGCGTTCATAAAGTCATCATTCTTGAACAGGATCTTGAGGAGGTGCCCTAACATGCATTCTGGATCAGCTCTCCCTAATGGCAAAAAGGAAAATGTGAAAACATAAATTACACTTAAAATCAGCAGTAGACTTGCAATTCTATGGTCGCCGTGTTTGTCATACCAGGATGTCGATCATCAAAAGGGTCAGGATCTGCTTTGTGGTACTCCTCTGTCTCCTTCTCAACAAGCTCTGAGATTCTGAAAATTACAGCGCATGAGCACGTTTAACTCTTTTTAACTAACCCTCAAATCATCCTAATTACACTGCATAAAACAGTCCTTTGTGAGGCCAGCTGCTCTTTCTTTGCCATTTCTATCCGTTACAATGGTTGAGATTTCTATTAAACATGGCCAAAGTTTTAAATAAGAGGTCACCATGTAAGTATTCCCTGTGAGTTCTTTCTGCTCTGGGATTTGTATGATGTCAGTGCAATTGACAATATGATGACCTCATGCACACTGCTCTGGGTGTGTGCAATCCTTACTTCTGAAGAAATAAGCTGGCCTAAAGGGAGGATGCTCTTAAACAGTGAGGGTGGCACAAAGTACCAGTATACAATAAATAAGTATTATTTTGTGTCAATCATTCAAAACTAATTCAGTACAACTACACTTGAACTTTGTTGTTTTTTTTAAGAAAATTACAACTTCATGTGAAAAAAGGAGCTTGAATCAAAAATCTAGATACCAAAAACCAAAAAAGTCTAACCATTTAGCCAAAAGCAACAAATAAACAGTTAAAAAGGATAACATTAAGAATAAAGTGAAAGTATAAGGTTTGTTGAACTAGTAAAAAGCTAGCTCAAAGTAAAAATAAATGACTGCAGCTACATGTGGGATAAACAACAGAAGTCTGAGAATGAAGACTAAATTGAGTAAGTATCAGGAGGTAATGGGAAATTACACACAGTCAGTTCTGCCTCTGCATGCTAGTACAAATGTACACAATTTGCCACACTGACTCTTCAATACCACAATGAGGACTTAAAACCTTATCTGAAGTATTTTGAATTAGAATTTAATTTGAGACATCACAGGTGGTTTCAACAAAGGCCTCTGGGATCATTACAAAGGCTGGGTGCCACCAACATAAACAATATGCAAAGCTTACTTGGTGAGGATGTTGACCAGGTCCTGCGTGTTGCCCTGTTGCTCTCTCTCCCATTGTTCAAGTAGAGAAGTCAGCTCTGCCTTGGAGTCCACACTGGCAGATGCCGATGCCATAGCACAGCCTGTTAGCACAGCACAAAAATGCACTTAACATCATGTCTGGATTAGCCTCTTAAGAAGCCACGTGTCATGCTACTTATGTCAGTTTTAACATTTTTCCGACAGCCCAGAAAAAACACAATTTTAGACTTAAAAAGATACGGAAAGAACCTTCTTTTAATCACCTTGTTATTTTTAAAATTCAAAGCTTCCTCAAATTTTGTGGTACCAGCTTCTCAAATCTGAACATTTGATAGTTTTAACAATTTTCTGTCACAAGAAATAGAAAATGTCTTGTTTTGTTTCACCAGCAGTCAAAAGCAAACAAGTGATAAATACACTTCATTTTGCTCACCAGAAGAAAGAAAAAATAAAGGGCATATATTTCTCCATTTCACAAACTTCATATACACAAAAAACTATTGAATGTACCTAGAATGACAATTGTTGGTGAGAGCCTTGCAGTTTTTCTGAAAACATAATATGACATTGGCTGGAGGTTTTACAAGTCAGTTTTTGCACCAACCAGTTATGACAACTTTTCAACAAAATATAAGTTCAAGGCATAAATTTAAAGCTGGACGTCTCTCTCGCTCTCTCTCTCTTTTTTTTTTTTAAACAATTCTAATAAGATTGAAAATCAATATTTTTATGACTCTTTATTCTTCTGCACAGTCTGAACTCTCTTATGCAAGCTTTCCTGTAATTTCTTTAATTGCAAGTCTTCAGGAATATTCTCCAGGCTTCTTTAAAGACATTCAAAGCTCATCTTTGGACGCTGGATGTCTTTTGTTTGCTTCTCTATCAAGACTGATCAGGAAGGCTACATACTGCTTCAGTGATATTGAGGTCCAGGCTCTGTGTAAGCCAACCGATGACTGATAGGGAGAAAGAACAAAACAAAACAACAACAGAAAAACCAACACACACAGGAACACTATCCAGGTATGCTTTTACTGCATTGTTATGCTGAAAAATGAAGCCACTGCCTCACAGGTGCTTTCCAGATTGCATTGCATAGTGGATCATAATCTGAGTAGTTTTTCTGATTTCATAATACAATTAATTTTGATCTCCAACACCACTGACTGAAATGCAGTCTCAAACCATGACAGAGCCTCCACCGTGTTTTACAGATGACTGTAGACACTCACTGTTGTACCCCTCTCCTGACCTCCTCTATAAATACTGATGATGATTTGAACCTTAAATTTCAAATTTAGGGTGCTTCCCACCTGCAGTGTTTAGTCAATTTAGATCTCACACTGGTTTGTTTGTGCAGTAATTGCACATGGGTGCAGGCCGAAACAAAACCACCTACTCCAAAAGGTCTCAGTGCGGTTCCAGATGAACTCTAGAGTGGTTTGTTTAAAGTGTGAACCTGATCCGATCCTAACTACCAGGTGTATGTTGTAAGTAGAGCTGGGCGATAGAACGATAACGATATGTATCGCGATATAACTTTTTCTCGATAGAAAAATTAAACTAGACCTCGCCGCTCTTGTCCTCTTAAAAAGAAAAAGAAAAAAAGAACAGCCAATCCAAATTACGTAGCGCAGAGCCAAACCAATCACCGCCGCAGCGTTACGTCACGTGACTTGTTACGTACAGCACAAGTGCCAAGCCGCACATGTGTATTTGTTTGGGAAGCAGCCAGCCACCATACCGCCCGGGTAATTAAGGAAAAGAGCAGAGGTGTGGACTCGAGTCACATGACTTGGACTCGAGTCAGACTCGAGTCATTAATTTTATGACTTTAGACTTGACTTGAAAAAATGTTCTAAGACTTGTGACTTGACTTGGACTTTTACACCAATGACTTGGGACTTGAATTGGACTTGAACCGGTTTACTTGAAAAGACTTGATATTTTACCCCAAATATAAAATTTAACACGCATATTATATAGAGATTGAAAATGTGACGTCATTCACGGGTAGAACCGCAAAGGATTCTGGGAACTCGTGGCAAGAGGTACTAGCGCACGCAGGCTTTCAATTGAAATCACAGCGATAAAAAGAAACACAAAAATGTCAAGAAGCCGTTGTATTATTAACTGCAATAGCCGGTCACATGACAGCCACGGGAAGCCGACGGGTAAAGAGATCGGTTGTTATCGGATTACGTCGTTGAAGAGAAATTGTTCGAGCCATGTTTCCGAAGTAACAAAGACGCGATGGATGGCCTGGATTGCAGCCATTCAAAGATCAAATATAACGTCCCAGAACACTCCAGCTCACAGGTTAGTCTGCTCCAAGCATTTACACGAAGGTCAGTGTTTTTTAGTAGTTAATACGTCATTTTTCTTAACATAATTGGTGATATAGGTTACAAGTAAGTCTGGCGCTGAACAGAAATTGTCGCGCTATGCTCCTTTATTTATTGTGCATAAATAGTGAATTGTCCTGACACAATATTGCGTTTCGCTTCTGTTATTATGGTACATTGACAAAAACATATACTTTTATTCACAGGATAAAACAGGTTTTTTGTATCACTAATTGTCCAGTACGATTACAGCATACAATATTATTGTCACTGCTACATTTCTGTGATGCTACCAGAAATTATTTCCACTACTAATTAATTACCGTTGAGCTCAAAGGTCCTATTAATAAACGGTTAATGAATGTGTATTTATGATGACGATTTGTGAGACTGGTAAACTTATGATACGTACGATGGTCTTTACTTTCTACACGGTGCATTTCAAGGTCCTGCACCCATCCGTCGGTAAACTGTACCTGGGCTTGTTGCAGTGACCTGAAGTTACTAAACTTCATGAGTGTATGCACTCACTCCAAGAAGCGTATGATTATAAATATGCATATAAATATGCTAAGATGAGATAGCTGACTTCATCTAACTAGCAAATGTTGTCCAGGCTACGTTGGTGATACAGTTTTTTTTAATGTGTATGATATTTTTGTCATGCGGTTTTAAAGCCGGTCCTACAACCGCATCCAAGAATAACATGCAGCGTATCTCAGAACTGTCGGTGAAAATTATTCTTGGAGCTAGGTTTAATTGAGCTGCATTTTAAAGAGGTGCAATTTCACAATTTGTGTATATTTTCTAAGTTCACTATTTTGTCATGTGTTGAGAAAAACACAGATTTTAAAATTACATGGTCTAATATTTACATTTAGCATATAACTGCAACATTATTTTTTCGTTGTTTTTTTTTTTTAAAGACTCGAAAGGACTTGAAATTCAAAATTTCAGACTTGTGACTTGACTCGGACTTTTACACCATTGACTTGAGACTCGACTCTGACTTGCCTGACATTACTTGAGACTTGACTTGAGACTTGAGGATAAAGACTTGAGACTTACTTGAGACTTGCAAAACAATGACTTGGTCCCACCTCTGGAAAAGAGTGAGCCGACTAGAGAAATCAACCGAGCGTGACCGAAGGTTACCGAAGAGAAAACAGATGATGGTTCCAATGCCGGAGAGATTGTCGAACGGAAGAGCCATAGAAGTTCCTTAGTGTGAAGGTATTTCGGCTATTTCGGCTATTTCAAGTCTGACAAAAAACAGAGTAGCGTGCGCTGTAAATTGTGCCGAAAGCAAGTCTGGAAATACAATAAACTGGTGCATGCGCTACGTCCACACGTACCGGTATTTTTGAAAACGCAGATTTTTCTATGCGTTTGTACCTTTCGTCCACACGTAAACGGCGTTTTTGGTCACTGAAAACGAAGATTTTTAAAAACTCCGTTTTTGCATTTATGTGTGGACTAGAAAAACGGAGAAAACGCAGCGTCAAAGGTGTGCGCATTTTTTGACGTCACACTGTGCGCCACGTTATTGTTTCGGTGAAATGAATTTCTACAATACTGTTACTGTTAATTCTACTCTCTGCAGTGTTTAAATGCTTACATACACACACAGTTACTGTCCCTCCACACATACGACTCGGTTCTGCTTCTATGCCCCGACTCTTCTATGCCCCAGCTTTGTTTACTTTTTCCCACCGAGGCTTCTAGACTTCTGATTGGCCAACATTTCTGCACGGTTAGGAATCTAGCGCCACCTGCTGCTTTGGCATGTTCATAGCAGCGTTTTCCTTCATTTCCCCCTTTATGTGTGGACGGGATTATTTTTTAAAACGAAAACGGAAAATCTCAGTTTTCAAAAATACCCGTGTACGTGTGGACGTAGCCTCAGTCTCTGACTGGAAGCGCTAATTCGTCATTTGGCTTTTGTCAGACTAAAGTAACTGTTAAAACTGTTTGAAAAGCTCAGCTATACAACAAGGAGAGATTGAGAATTTCCTTTTAGTTCTCAGTTTATTTGATATTGACAAACGTTAGTCAATTTTGTCTGTTCTTCTGTAAAACAAACTAAGATTTATTTTTAGAATTAATATTTTGTTTCTAAGTGGAATTGACAATTTAGTCTGTTTTGTTTGTTCTATTTTGAAACTTAAACGCTTTAGCGGCTGCCTTTTCTGTAGTTTGCAATATTTGCCTTTATTTATCTAAAAAAGTCTCATGTTCCTTAAGTACATCTACCCTGTTGAACTTATTATGGGAAATAAATATTTAAATAAAAACAAGCTGCTGATTATTTCACATTTTACTTGTGAGCAACGGCACATTTAAATCTTACAAATATAGTTATTTGGCTTATATCGTGATAGATATCGTTATCGCCTGAAATGAAAAAAACATATCGTGATATGAAAAAATCTTATATCGCCCAGCTCTAGTTGTAAGTCTGCGTTACAGAACTTCTCGTAGTTATGTATACTTTGTTTTCTGAATGCAGCAAGATACTACAGCTGTGCAATGCTCTGTGGGGGTTAGCAACTAGCCATGAAATGAACGCAAATTCTCCATGTTCTCCAATAGCCCAGAATACAACACCTTCTTCCTGCTTTACTTTTGTTGCCCCTCCCCAGACACATCTGGCCAATGAGCAGCCTGAAAATTCGCATGTGGATTGTTGTGATGCATTTTGGTTTGCTTGCTGTGTGAACCCCCCCCCCCCCCCCCCCCAAAAAAAAAAAAAAAAAAAAAAAAAAAAATATCAGATAACCAAATCACAGGGAAAGCTACAACTTATCAAGACCAGAAAAAACAACCTATGGTTGTGAAAATGCCCTTCGATTCATAAGACCTGTTGCCACTGATTTTCAGTCCAGTTCTTGTGTATTTTCGCATATCTCAGCCATGTCTTCCCATTTTCCTTAAGCAGAGCTTCTTGAGAGCCACCTTTCTACTCAGACCATTTCTGAAGTATCAGCGAACAGCAGATGCATCGAGCCATCCAGTTTATCCAAGTCTTTGCTTAATCCCCCCCACATTTCTTCAAGGAATGACTTTCAGATATTGTTCGTTTGATGCAAATACTTTTAAACCTCCCACTTCTTTTCTCCTCCAATTGTACTTTTTTGTTGTTGTAATTTTTCTCTCTTAAGGATACGAGATACAAGTTTTCCACTAACAGTCATTTCCTTTTTGGTACAAAAATACTATTTTATGCCTGCCACACTTATCTTTGGTGATCAAAAATTTGACCAAAGACAATGCAACAAATGACAACAGGTTTCCAGTAATAAAGTGGCTAAAGACACAAATTAAAATTGGTTCTTTGTTTAGTAGGGTTTTTTGTTTTGCTTAAATGACTTATAGGTCAGAAGTAGTACAACAAAATTGCAATTTAAGGGATTACGTAGGCAAAATAACATGGTACAAACTTGCGTTGGGGGACCTTAGAGTTTTGGTGCAATTAGGCATTTACCTCATCTGCCCAGTTAATAATTTAGGATCACTGAAAGAATTTATTTATTTGTGCACTTTTTACAGCTTAGCCCACACTCGTGTGCTGCCACTATCCGTAGCTAATAATCGTTTAAAAATAAAAACAACACCACGGCATTATTAAAGGGGAGCATACGAGAACTTCGGTTGGCTTAGTCTGAAGGTTGTTTGGCTCCAGTCGGGAGAACAAAGCACGCTGACTCGCTCCGTTGCTTTTTCACAGCTGAGCGTGCAGCTGCAGCAGTCCTCCAGGGACTGCCGCAACTGTCAAATTTCTGTTTAAGTCAGTGTTTGCTAAAAATATTTTCTGTTCTTTTTGAAACACATTTAAACTCAAATGCTTTCCTTGTTTTCCTACACGCACTTCACCTTAACTGAAACAGACAGCAGCAAACTCACATCTACTGCCTGTTGCGATGTTTGGCTAGCTGTTAAACAAGGAAGCTAATGTACTTAGCACACTAAAGCAGCCACTCTTCTCTTCCAGTACTACAGCTTGCAGTAAGGACGAACTGTCCAGAAATGCAAAACCTGTCATTTTAGATTACGACAACACCTTCCTGCACATGTAACACAGCACTAAGGAAGAAGCTAGACGTGAACCTGGATAGTTAGCTAGCATGCTAACTTTACCTTGTTGTTCCGCTCAGTTCTTGCTCGTTTTTCTCAATTTCACAACGACTCGCATCCACTTGTATTAGTCCAGACTTAAATAGCCGATAACTGCTTATCAATGCATCGATCACTGACTCACAGCCTCAGCTTAATTTGCTTTATTGCAGCCTTGTGTTGGCGGTTTATTATCATTATGGCGAACACGTTCTGCGCGTCATTTTACCAGCGACCGGCGACTAGTAATGACGAAATCAACCACGCAGCAAAACATTACGAAATATTTTTAATCAGAGCTTCATTTTTCAAAACAAATATTACACAATCATACATATTTAAAAAAAAACAACAACAACAACATACTTCGGAAACCTGAAATTGATTGTGTTAAAAATATATATTTCTAAATTAACAATGACTCTGCTTTAAGAAATACAAATACACGGTATCATAAATTTGATTTTATTGATAATGGGGGGGGGGAAATCACTACTATCATGTTGCAAAGAAAATGCAAAAGGATTCAGTTAATATAAACAGTCATATAACATATCATTAGAGTTTACACTGTGAATACATTAAAATTGCATGTAAAACAAAAACATAACAATCGCTATCCCTTACCTTTGACATTACATGCAACACGAAAAATAGACAAGCCTTTTCAGTTCCACTAATATGTGAGATGATACATTCAATGCCTCCTTTAACTCCCTCATTACATCAAACTTTGATAATGTCATCTTTGCCCATATGTCACACAGCTCCCTTTTAAATCACCAAAATAGAACCATAAGTATGTAAATATGATCTCCTTTTTAGTGGTTTAATTAGTAAGAGTAAAAGGCTCTGATATGCCCAGCTATTGTGTTTACATTACAGTGCAGCAACAGGTGGCAGGGTAGTCATCTGCGTCAACTTTGAATTCGTTTCCATAAACAAAGTAGATGTTTGATTTTCCTTTCCAGGTGTATGTGACCTTGGTGATGGGGATCAGCTCTATGATTTGACGCTGCAGACAGAGAAAGAAAATATGAGTAGGGTGCATGCTGCTAAATTATTCTTTAACTAACCAAGTCATTAGATAATAGATAAACAAATGTTTTTTAATATAATATTGACAAAAAATACCTGCTGTAGAATGCGTGATGTCTGCATGTACTTTCCCTGGTGCTCACTGACAAGGCGCTGAGAAGCACTCACCACCGAAGTGTCAGGGAATCCTGAAAGTGGGTATACCTACAAAGGGTGTTCACAGTGAATTTAAGTTAAGCACCGAGTTAATGTGACTATTTAAACTGCACTGACCTATTGTTAAATAGCTCCAGCAGATTTAAAAAAAAAAAAAAAAAAACCCAAACAAACAGAGTTTAATTTTTACATTACGAGAAATGCAAAGGTATACAGTTATAAGCTCTGATAAGTTGATATGAAAACTGCATAGTTAAAGCAGCAGATAAGCAACTAGTCCTACACAATGGTCTCACAGGATGCGTTTGATGTCATTGTGGTCTCCAATGTTTTCCTAGTTGTAACAACCTAATGTACAGTAAATGGTGTTAGATACAACATGGGCTAAAATAATGATATTGTTTTAACATATCATCTCTTCTTGCAACATTAGTGAGAATAATAATGTGATTAAAGATGCTCCAAATATTCAGTCATGTAAAATGTCAGGACAGGACTGCATAGAGACATGTGAATGTTTTCACATGGCTCTATGCAGTCCTGGGAAAAACTAAGTACAGCCCATGATTCAGTATGTTGCAGAGCAACTCTTAGCAGCAATAACTTGAAGTAGTCGTTTTCTGCTATCAGTCTCTCACTTTGTTGCTTTATAATGTTGCTTCAGTTTATTGAATTTTTTTGGTCATTTGTTTATGCACAGCTCTTTTAAAGTCCTGCCACAGCATATTAGTCAGGTTGAGGTCTGGATATTGACTTTAGCTGTCAGATTGCCTCACATGTGACTGTACTATACAGACGCATCAATGACTGCAAGGTGCCCGGGTCCTATTCCTGTAGAAGAAGCCTAAATTATCAACACTCCACCACAGTGCTTAACAGTTGGTATGAAGTGTTTAAGCTGATATGTTGTGTTTGGTTTTCTCAAAAACTGTGTTGTGCATTACAGTCAAACATCTCTCTTTAGTGTCATCTGCCCAAAGCACATTGTTTCAAAAGTTTTGTGGTTTGCTCATATGCAACTCTGCAAACCTAAGCCGTGCTGCTGCTCTTTTTAGAGAAAAGAGGCTTCCTCTTGGCATCTCTTCCAAACAAGCCATACTTATTCAGTCTTATTCAAATTGTTCTGTCACAAACTTTAAAATAAAATTATAATCAACAGAAATTTTTCTGGGTATTTTTTTTTCCTTCTTTAGTTACAAATATATAATGATCTATTTTCAATTATTTTCTTGCAGCGTACCAGGTATCACACCAAATATGGATAGTAATATCATCATAGACAGAATACCATGTATTGGGTGTCTCTGAAGAGCTCCTTGCCAGACACCTTGCTAAGGTTTTCCACCCGAAGTCCACTCAACTGTTCCACAACATAGGCATCAGAGTTGTTAGTCCTGGAAGCAAGAGGAAATTCAGTCTTCTATTATAGCAGCTTTACACCGTATATGACTGAGATTCATCTTATTAAGAGACTATTGCGCTGGCTAAGCTAGTTAAGTAATTTTTGTCAATGTGCACCATTTCACAGTGAGCTTGATGTAAACCAGGAGCTGTTGTTTTCCATTGCATATGTCACACTGCCTCGATCCTTGCCCATGACAGGAACTGCAACTGTAAAAGAACAACTATCATTTTGCTTCACAAAAAAGCAAAAATTTGATTCATAATACATGACCCTGTTTGACCCTAAAAATAAGAAATCTGTGGTTTATGCTTACTTTTCTCTTCCTCTGCCACTGCAGTGGGTGCACCTATCATTTCCGTGACGATAACAAGATCCATTACACACCCAGCAAACTTTCTGTCAGGAGAAAAAAAGAAAAAGAAAAGGCTTTTAGGAATTTTATCATTTATCCTTTTTTCTCCTGAGGGCCGTGCAAAAATACTTACGTTACCAGCTCCGGCACAGTCTTTGCATGGTTTTCGGCCAATTCCCAAACAATTATGGCAGGGCTGTGAATGCAATGTTTATCGTGAGATAAAAATAAACAAAACATTTTTTTAAAAAGTAAAAGTAGTTATTTTTAACGTGTTTTCCACAGCTTACCTTCACAGATGATGTGTAGGGAACTTTAATAAATTGTTTGTCATCCAAAAAAAATTGGGGGGTTTTAGCAGGAATATCCCAAGGCCCTGGAGGTTGTTGGGCATAGGCATCCACCGTCTGACCTGGTACAAATAAAATGCATCCTAAATAGCTAGCTGACAGCTGAAAGCTAATGGAATTTTGCTCATTGTAACATGCTGATAAGCAGATCTACATCTTTGACTATTGGACTGTTTGTCTGACATGAAATTCATAATGTTACTTCAGACTTAAGAGTAATTCTATTTTTTAACATTAAAAAAGGACACTTATTTAAACAGCATTGTACCTGTGTATGGTTCGTGACTCCACTCTGTAGATCTGGATTCAGTGAAAGTGTCCAGGCGGTACTAAAAAACATAAATGTTTGTATTGGTTATTGTTAATGATTATTCATGCTCTGTAATGTTAAAAAAAAAAAAAAAAGTTATTTTTGATTGTCATTGTGGCAGGTTTTTCCAAATACAGCCTACTTCATCTTACCCTATATGTATTGAATGCCTCCATGTTAGTGATCACTCCATCCTTTGCTGGTGCAGAACTGTAGCAGCATTTACTCTTTACAAACAGGAGTAAGGCATCCCGGGCTGTGTTTTCAGATATAGAGGGAATGCTGCCAGTAATAAGGGAAGGTGATATGATATGTCACATTGTCTACCCTTTTAATATGAAGTTTCAGTTGTCTGGGTGCTGAGGCACTGAGATTTTTTTTGCTTCCTAAAATCCGATCATCGAAAATGTTTTGCAATATCATGAGCTAGTATGGTGAAAGAAAGTGGTTTGAGTCTTACTTCCACTGGGGTTGATCCAGTGCAGGCTCAGGCTGCGCTGCTGGGAATGTGGGCATGGGAGGCGGCAGAAATCCACCTTAAAATCAAAACGTTTTTAGATTCATACAATAAAAAAAGGCAACAAAAAGACAAGCCTAACGCTAGACCTCAAAGTCTGGCCAGTTGAGTTTTTCTCTGAGTCTGGAACTACGATTAATCATATCTGAAAAACCTGCTGACAACGTCCAGTTTTATTTATAAATATTGATCTGGTATCTTTTATACTGACATTTTCTTGTACTTTGCAAAGATTTACAAAGCTGAGGGCAACTTTTCAACACCGCAGAAAAATCCGACACCCCCAAGAAGTTACAATCTCAAAATATGCATTTGATTGTATTAACACCTCATATTTTCAGTATACCCAAAGTAGAGCATATAGTGTGTATTTGGGAACCTTGCAAAACTAGGTAAATAATGTAAATATTTGTAAAATCTGTAATTATTGATGCATGTTACCTCATCATCATAATTATTTTGTTATATGATTGTACGCTGTAACATGATGTAAAGTAAATATTAATTTGAGTACTGCATTCATTGTCTTCTTCCCTTTCAGCCATGGAAAATTGTGTTTTAAGTATAAATATAGCATAGCATACAAGGTGTAACATTTTCAGATTTTTTTTTTTTTTTTTTGTAATGTGTTTTTATTGAACCATTTGAGCCTCCGCATAGGACATTCATAGTGGCGCAAACAAACTATGTCCGGCATACGATACCTCCCCCAGCGACTGTTCCTTCATATCCAGGCATGTTGTCAAACATGCTGGCTGGAGGAGCGGTGGGGCCAATGGACTCAGCAACGGGTGGGGCAAACATTGCTGAAACAAACCAGAAGAACCAGTTCACTCATAGCCACAGACAGACTTTGAAATTGTATAAAATTTCAATCCTGTATTGACATTTTCACGAATCACAGTCAGACCAATAAGAAAACCGGGAAAAGAAAGCTGGAAAATAAATACATAAATAAATAAACTCCATCACTCAGTCTACTCTGAAATCTCCGGGCATTGTCCAAATTACACGTCACTGCTTCACAACATCCTATAAAGCTGTTAGGGTGCAATTATGTGACTTACGTTTGTGCAACTCCATGTTCGTATCCATACTGAGTTGTTTTTCCCGCACCAACTACTTCAGACAGGGGTTGATCTCACTTCCTTAAAACTTCCTTAAATCTCGCTAGACATTACACCCCCAGCAGTCTTATGTTACACTACATACGACTTCTCCAGCGACAGACACCTAACCTGTACGCCGCGATGACGTCACTCCCACAGCCGGAAGATGATAACTATTACTTTTATCACAACAATCTGTATCAATGAGTAAGAAAATAACAAGGAGGGTAAAAGATCTTACCAGGCGTCCCCGCAGCTGCTGGTATATAACCGGGATTATTTATTCCATAATCTCTGCCTGGCTGACTGCAAGTAAGGGGAAACGAAAGTTAAGATAATCAGAGTGGGGGGGGGGGGGGGGCAAAAAAATTAATAAATACAATAAAATGCGAGCTGGGTTAAAGTTTAAAGCAAAGAAATACAGAGTAACGCGATCATTACCTCAGAAAAGGCTGTCGCTCCATTCCAAAGCGTTTCACAGCAGCTACGAGAGAAAAGTTACACCGTGCAAAGTCTTCAGATGTGATCTAGAACCATGCACTGTCACTTCATCACAAGACATCAATCATGTGACATAAGACTGATCATTCGCCTTTTATTGCCCCACTCCTGCGTTACGTTCCCAGTTTTTCACAGCTGCCAGCTCTGGTTGCAGCAGTCAAACAGGATTTAAAAAAAAAAAGATTTCTGGTTTTCTCAAAATAGGAACTGCCGTGTTTTATTGATAGTTTAGAGAAGTACAGAAAAACCCACCCCAGCACATACACACTCCCCCCAAAAGAGAAAGTATCCGCTCAGGAAGTACGCACCAAGTTTTGGGAGCGTGTTACAAATAATGGTGTATTTACAGCTAAAAGCCTCAGAGCACCATCGGAAGGTATCAAAACACTTTACGAATAATAACAACGACCAGAGTCCAAATATGTAGCTAAAACAGTTTTGACAAAGACAATCCGGTTGAGTCAAAAAGCATGTTGCAGTTTTTTTTTAGATAGACTACAGCACCCATAATCCTTTGCAATGCTCACGGAAGTCCTTTTTCTTTCCTTCCGCCATCCCCGAAGTCCCTTTTGGATTTACATCGGCGGGTGAGTTGGTACAATCTGAAACAATCCGCTAGATTTTGGGCATTATTCGCCCATCCTGACATGGTTCACGAATCATTGACATTTATTATATATGTACAGGCTACGAGTTATAGTTTTGTCTTGCGAAATGTGCTTAAATTGAGCAAAGTGCTGGTGCTAAAGAGACTTACCGGCTGGCAGCGCCATCGACGTGAAATGGAGTTGTAGTCTTCAGCAAAGGCCTGCTGTACTAAATTTCTCATAGAAATATATTCTGCTCATAAATCTAATACGTGACAGAAAACAAAAGTAGTTGTACGTAATTGTATTTATGTTTAACCTTAAACTCATGTGAAATCCTTACAGTAGAGTAGCATGGCTTGGCTAGCTAGCTAAACATTGAGCCTACCGGAGACGCTAGCTAACGATGGTCTGCACGTTTGCTTTGAGACTCACTTCTCGGAGTAGATGTAGATGTTTTGAGACATAAAGGCTATGCTTGTCTTTTGTTTCAGCTTGTAATTGACAGAATATAGTGCAGCAACGGTGAGGCTTGGCATGTTGAGTTTGTGCTAAACTTGTCTTTTCATGTGGTTTGTCCTCAGTCACCATGGCAGCCCTCAGGCCCCTCACTAAACCCAAGATTGTCAAAAAGAGAACCAAGAAGTTCATCCGCCATCAGTCTGACCGATATGTCAAGATCGCGGTAAGTGTCATGTCATAGATGCCCATCAGTTTTGGACTGTTTACCTGCGGGGACTAACTCATGTCAGTGAGTTATATTACCTACACGTTTATTCACATATCCCTACAGAAAAACTGGCGCAAGCCCAGAGGTATTGACAACAGGGTCCGCAGGAGGTTCAAGGGCCAGATGCTGATGCCCAACATCGGTTATGGTAGCAACAAGAAGACCAAGTTCATGCTGCCAACTGGTTTCAAGAAGTTCCTGGTGCACAATGTCAAGGAGCTTGAAGTCCTTTTGATGAGCAACAAGTAAGTTATGAATGCATATGCATGTAGATTACTGCTGCCGTAGATGTAGAGGACATGGTGCACCAAATGGCTTGTATTGGAATAATGTCATACATAGGTTTTTTCCCCAATGTCTGTGCAAAAGTTTATTATAATTAAAAGTATGCAAACACTATATTAAATTAGACAGCTACAGGGAGACATTAGAGTAATTGTTTTTGTGTAGTTAAAGTATGTTGAAGGATTTTACGGAGTCTTCCTTGTTCAGGTAAAGCCTCTAAGACTGTGACTGTGCATATATGCATGTTGAGATCATGTACCAGTACAGTAAAGAAATAGGTTTAATATAGCAGAAGCCTGTGCATTTTGGTGGTATTTGTCCATAAACACAAGGTGCTGCTTGAGTCAGCGAAACCCCAATAAGTAAAACTTATCATGTTATAGTGCTGATGACTTTTCTGAGATATGTGTGCAAAAGACGATGAGCATTTCATATATTTAAAGTTTGCAGTTGCACTGACTGGTTCAACAGTGAGTGATGTTTCCATTCTCAGTCATCTTGGCATTTTTCTGGTGAAAGTTGCTGCTGGTTTAGTATTACCTCCTAAAGATGTTTTGCTTTTGACAATTTTTGGCCTTCTACCTAAGAAAAATAACAGGGGACTGTAATTTTTAAGCCCCGTCTTTACCCTTAGCCTATCTGATCAGTCGCCACTCAAAGACTTTTAAAATGACATTTTTGCCTCCAGTATGTTGAAGTAGCTGCATACTTTTGTCCCATGTCTCAAACCTCAACAAGTGAGACCAAACGCTGGAAGGATTGAGCCACTATATGAGCCCCAAATTTGTTTTTTGTTGTTGTTGTTTTTTGTTTGTTTGTTTGCAGAAGCGAATGGATGTTTGTTTGTTTTTGTTTTTTTAGGATATTTAATTTTGTAACTGTAGGCCATGGCCAGAAAAGACACCACTCATCCCCTGATAATATTTTTTAAAGGTGGTTTTAGTTCATGAGACTAATATAATAACCTAACAGTCTGATAACCAGAAATACAGATGTCATTTTAAAAAAAAAAGAAAGATCTTGTATGAGGAAGTTGACTGTCAATGTACCTCCACAATAACTGAATTCCCAACATCCTATTAATATATGTTTTGTTGTCAAAGTTTATTTGGTCACTGTTTCAAAGTAGAGCGGAGGGTTCAGTGTTTAGAGGAAAGAAGTTTGTAACACTTAAACACCTACATTGAAATGCTAGGAGTTCTCCCATGGTCAGACACAGCGGGAATTTCACTTCTTATTGTACGTGTACACAGTTTCTGGTTATCAAAAAGATTTTAAACCTATAATAAAGCCACTTAGCTTGTTTTCAGAGACTTGATCTTTTTTGAGATTACTCAGTGTTTCGGCAGTTAGTTTGATTCAGAAGGCATATAATTGATCCCATAGGACAGGTCGTGTTGAGAACCCTAATAGTGCTCAGACTGTTTGCTACGGGAGGATGTGGACCCCAGTTTCTCAGCTGTATTGGACAGACAAACTTTAGGCATATGGTTTGTGGTTCAAGGGAGCAGTTTGATTCTTCTCATTCACGTCTTCTTTTTAAAAATAACTTATTTTTTGAAGCAGGTGTAAGCATAAGTCCACAGAGATGATAGTCTGGTCAGTAAAGATGAGGGTCAGATCAGCTGCATAGTTTTCACGTAATTTGTGGCACAACTTTCAGAGGATTGTCTTTGCCAGAACATGGACTGAATCCTGATGTTTGACATTTTGACATCTTGCTAATGTCCATAAAGTTGTGATTGAATTTGTGCTTATTGAAATTGTGACAGACTAAACTCTTTATAATTATTTTATTTGGGATAAATACAAAAATGTCACATGTCAGTTGCTTATATTTCCTTGAAGACACCTTTTCACTAACCGAATGTGATTCTGTGCCTCTGTAGGACTCACTGTGCCGAGATTGCCCACAATGTCTCCTCCAAGAACAGGAAGCTGATTGTGGAGAGGGCAGCTCAGCTGGCAATTAAGGTCACGAACCCCAACGCCAGGCTCAGGAGTGAGGAGAACGAATAAACTGGTTATTCACAATAAAGACTTAAAAATGGAAAATGGCTTCTGGATCTTTTTTTTTTCCACTTTTGAACTTAATTGGCTGTTTTTAAAAAGACTCGTGTGAATATATGAAACCGATTTATTACTCTTATTACATTGTGAAATAACCCAAACTGCAGTTACCTGTGGTACCATGTTTGTTTTAAGACCACCTCCTCTTAAAGACATCCTGAATTTATAAACTCGTAAACCATTAAAAATCATAAATATTATGTTTTTGACACAGGGAGATTAGACAGGTGATTCTTGTGTTAAGGTGTCCAAAGATTTAGATGATCTGAATATATGTACAAGTAATCTTATGACCGCAAAGAGCAGACTTTTTCAGACTAATTCAGGCATTTTTTTTTATGCTGAGCATAATGTAAATGAGAACGGATGCCCTTTACATGGTCAACTCTTGCTGTTCAACCTTCTGTTTGTGAGGGATAACCAATCAAATGAGATTCCAGCTGAAGGGAAAGAAGCCAATATGGATTTTTCAGACAGTGGATGAACTCAAGTCCAGTGTAACACAAATAAGGAGTACTTAAAAACCTTCTCTAATACAGATGTAAAAGTGAACCTAATGGTTTGTTTAATAAGGTTTGTTTTTTTACAATTTGATATTATTTAGAACTTGAACAAAAGTCATGTCAGTGTAGTTTAAATGGTACCCTAAACATTTTGTATTGCTATTTAGTTTTATCGTGAGGTGTACTCATAGGCTTTTTGGGATTTCTGTTGCTATATATAAGTAAAAGAAGCACACATAATTTGTTAAACCTGCTACAGCAAGTTCATAACAAGCCTTTCTGTAAAGATTCATATGTGTTGCCTAATCCAAAATTAAGCTTGATGACATTATCTCTGACTAAAAGCTCTCTCAGCCATAAAGGACATTTTTCAAGCCTTCTGTATAGAAAGGAAGCCAACAGTTACCACCTGACTTGTATTGGCTGACTGGTTTTGGACCAGTTAACTTGGAGCTTAGAGTCAGTTTGGCAACGTGGATGAATATGTTCTGATAAAGCCTC
Source organism: Aulonocara sp. 'chitande type north' Nkhata Bay (assembly GCF_057382095.1). Taxonomy (NCBI): domain Eukaryota; kingdom Metazoa; phylum Chordata; class Actinopteri; order Cichliformes; family Cichlidae; genus Aulonocara; species Aulonocara sp. 'chitande type north' Nkhata Bay. The sequence goes on from NC_141363.1 coordinate 31,167,457, forward strand.
GGCTGACACACTCATGTAATTACTTAAGTTGTGTCAATAGAGCAACGACAATGTAATCAAAAGGCATTGCTTGAATTGGCCTGCTCAGATTGTGTACTGCTTGATGATGTTGAGAGCCGGATCCCTGCAGAGAAAGTTTCCATTGCGTTCTGGCAGACAAGCTGTGCCCCACAGCCCTGAGCCCTCTGCCATCTGTTCCCGTAAAACTGACATTGCCAGAGAAGCAAAAACACAACATTTATTTGGCCAGTCAGCTTGTGGCTGTTAGGATGTGGAAGTAAGTTACCAATTATGGTTGGAAAAAACAAGCAGAATCTTGGATCTGAAGCTTTCCTCGTTCCGAAACCAGCACCTGTTTGTGGAGTGTCCTGGAAGACTCACCTTAGAGGACTGGATGTTCTCCAGAGAGAAAGAGAGGAGAACATGAGAACAGCAGGGCAGGCAGACACTGCAACGTCTGAGAGATGGTGAGAGTGTCAGGAAGAGGACAGAACCTATTTTTTCCCTTTCACTGCTCAGAAAATGAACATGTCAGCAAGGGTCACGTTTGGAAAAGGGCGCCTCACTTCCAAACAGCTCTTCTTCGCCTTCCCTCAGACAGATTCCCTGAGGAAAGGCAGCCGGTCTGCAGGAGGAAAGAGAAGGATGTTCTCCTTTTCTCTCAGATGTCGACTGGGTGTCATCAGAGGAAGGACAAAAGGTAAAATCTGACATTTAATATTTAACAAGATACCCAAGACTTCTATGGAGTATCCAGAATTTATCTTGTAATCCCAACAAAATACTTACGCAAGTTTACCTCTGTATATAACCTTCAACACTCTTTAATTCATGTACATTATGCTGCAGGCCTGTCAAACATAAATGTGTGAGCATGCTTGAGACCTGTGAAACTGAACATTCGCTTGAAGAAAATCTTGGATGATGATTCTTAGAGGTGAACAGGAACGCAGGCGTGTGATGTGTGGGACACGCGTTTCCTCTGGCTCCTTCACACTGATATGTGCTGGCTGACAAGTGATTTAGTCATTTCGCTCCTCACACTTTCACTTGCAGCTGAAGCTGATAACCATAAGATGGCAGTGTGGTCAGTTTGATCGATGTTGAGGTTAAGCTCCACGGCCTCCTGTCTGGAATATGGTCATGTGAAGTAAATGTAGGCACTTTCGTGAGGGTTTCTCTACGTAAATGGAGATGGATCAGCATCGAACAGCGAAACCAGTCACACACCAATGTCTGTTGAGATCACGAAATATTTTGCACCAGTTTCTTTTCTTTTTTTCAAATATTGAATATCACACATCTTTGTTTTTATGCCAAGGTCACAACAAAAAAAAAAAAAGGGCACTCTTATACTAATCAATACCTTGTCAGTAATGCTACAGCAATTATGTTGATTTATCGTCTAGAGCAAATGTAAAAGAGTCCATTTTTATAACATTGCCAGTCGGTTCCCAGAGGTTTTTATCAGTCCAACAGACTGCTCCATCTCCCAATTCTCTTTATTCTGGTGGAAATTAATTAGTCTCGCTCTGAAAGACTACACTCGCTCACACTGTAAATGGGGTATTAAGGACAAAAGTCTCAGAGGAAATCATCTACACCAAAGAGTATTGTGTCCACTGGAACAGCTGACTAATTAGGCTCCACGCAACAGCGGATAGAAACATGGAAATGTTTGTTTGTAATCACTTTACACATGTGGGCAAAAGGCCGCTTTGGAACAAAGGGTCTAATGTTTTTTATGAGCTTCTGAATTTTATGTATTTTGGTTTTATCCCTTTTTTTTAATCTGCCTCTAAAGTGATGACAAAAACGATCTGCACTGAACCAAAAACAGAGGCTGATGAGGTTTCCAGGAGCTGCCAGTGATGCTGAAGGAGGGGTTTGTTTTGATAGTGGTTGCAGCGCAGGTCAGGAAGTGGCAGGCGCCGAGGTTTTTGTGCGTGACAAATGCCCAGACAGGTGCAGTGATGGGCCCTTCGTGTTTGGGTGGAGGGCCCCTGAAGGATTAGCAAAGGGTCCTTTAACCCCTCAGAGGGTGAAACATGAGATGTCAGGCCTCAGAGGAAACAGATTTCACAGTTTCATTAAGCTGCTCAGATTTAACGTGTTCCTATTTTACTGCCGTTTGAATATATTTCACTTATTATCACGATTGCAGTTTGAATGTCGACTGTGCTTGACGACTGCATAATATTTAGAAGCAGCAACAACTGCAAGATGTACAGGCAGCTGTTCTTCACAGGAATTTAACATATGCTTCCTCCAATATGCTGCGTGTGCACGTGTGCGTGCATGAGAGAAAAAGAGAGAAGATAAGAGCACTGTGTAGACACAAGCTCTGTAAAACGGTTTTGTCTCCATGTGAGAAAAACGTGACACTGTCTGACAATGAATGTGCAGGTGGTGTTAATTGTTCCGAGAGTTGAGTGTGTGGGGTGTGCGCAGTTTTGTCGTGTCTAATCTGAACGTGTGTACTCTATGTGTGTGCTGAGAATGTGTTTGACTTGGTGGGAAGTGGATAAAGAGTCTGTCTATGTGTGTGTGGGGGTTGGCAAAGGGGAGGGAGTGACTATCGTGTGTGCCTGCTTCACTGAACCCCTCTGGCAGAGAGGGAGACAGAGAGAGGGGAGAGCAAACGCTGTAGCTCTGTATGAGAGGGCTGTGTGTGAGCTCATGTGAGTGTATGAAGAGGGCATGATAAATCCTCTGGAAAAAAGACGAGCGATTAGTAAGAATAGCGCAAAAAAACGGGACAACAGCGAAATGGCAAGAAAAGGACACGAACCATTTCTCTCCATGCTTTGGATTTTATAGAAGGAGCACAGCTTGGCAGATAGTAGTTTTAGATGTATGTGAGCATTGAGAATAATCATTTAGGAAGGTAGTGAGGATCAAAATTTGCCCTTTGGAGCTCCAGACCTTCCTGGATAGTGTCAAAATTTAAGGACATGCTGGAGTTGATGCACAGGAATGAAGGAAGAAAGATGTTTTTTCTAAGCAGCTGAGATCTGGTCTCTTGGGTCGCCTACTTTCACCACAGCTCTCTGCCCACTACTAAAGATCAGCAAGGTTACTTCCAGAGGGTGGCTCCGCTGATTTAACTCCAGCCATGCTCTGTGGTCTGAGGAGAGACACCAAGAACAGCATTGGTAAGAGGAACATATTCTGACATTCATAGTCAAAGGGTACAGATTTTGTGTGGCCATAGAAGATTTAAGACAGTCACTTCTGAGAGGTGCCTACGTCCCTGCGGTCTTAAATCTGTTCAGCTTTAATGCAAATGAATTTGATGGTGGAATCATTACAGTGCGTGCAATGCAGCAGTAATAGATTGCGAGAGATTTAAATGTCAGTGGACTCAGCCACCAGCTCTGCATATCATCCTGTCATGTGTAATTAGGGCAGATATAGCAGCATAAACTGGGTCTGGAAGGGCCCAGTTTATAAATAAAGTTTCACCTCTGAAAATAGCAATATGATTTCATTGTCAGTCAGTACCGCCCACATATTTAACCTACATTCTAGGATAGTAAAAAGTGCCCTTAATTGATTCGGAAGTTAATCAACTCCCTAAATATTTATGCAGGAAGAATCTTATTTGTAGTCACCAGGTCTTTCAGATGGAGGAGTAGTCATACCCTTAAAAAAAGAGTTTCCTCTAAAGAAACAGAACTGAGAGGATTCATAGTTGTAATCAACACCATCCCAATCTTAATTTTGGCTCTTGATTTGGGTGCTGGTTTTTCAAAGCTGAAGCAGGATGCCTGGAGGATGGCTTGATGGTACAGTAGCATTCAGTCACGTGCGGTGTGTTGGGTCTGTGTAACCCAGAGCCAGTGTTGCCTTTTGACAGCAATGACAGCTGTTGGACCGTCAGGGCCCCCAGGAGTCCGTGTGGTTACGAGGCTTTTGCCTTGCCTGACATGTTTGCGATGTGTCACTCACTTTGTGTGCTTTGTGCCTCAAAGCTACTGGACACAGGACTTGTGCAGGGACGTGAGGTAAATTAATGACAATGTTATGCTTGTGCATATTCTCCAAATCGCCATAACGTGCAAGACGGAGATTTGTCTAGTTAAGCTTTGACTCATGCGGATGTGTCCACGCGAAGGCTGGATTTTCTTCTCGTATCCCGCGGCTGCCTGAAGGTTTCAGGTCAGTAAAGGTATGACAAAGGATCTATGCCTCTCAGCTGTCCGAAGGCTTCAGCTTCAGTTGGACAGATGTGGTGACTCGGTGTGGACAGAGATAAAGCGGTGGGTTTGATGCCCTTCAAGCACTTCAGTCTTTGCAAATCAGTGCAGATAACAAAAAAGACATGTCAGACTAAATGAAATGACATTCTTCATGTCAAACCAATATATTGTCAGTAGATCATTGTCAAACTGATATAATCTGAAGCCTGAAAGCTTACTTACTTCTTTCATTTCTGACCTAGAGCAAATGAGAGGAGATCATACATGAATATTTGATTCTCATAGGCATTCTCATATATGGACATACAGTACATATATGTAGTTCAACTTGATTTCTTTTTTGTCTATTATTATCCTCTGTCTCACTTGCATTTTGTACATTGTCACGTTTCAGTGAGCCCTGAAGTTGGCTACAACTTGAAATCTGCTTTTCTTGTGACTGTTTACATCTGGCACCATTAAAAAGCATGCATCATGAGCTTTTAGCAGCAGGTGTCGTTTGCAGTGTGTTTATGGATTTCGCGAAAACCACGGCTTCATTACATTTAATACTGAGGAAAATGTACATTTATGATGATTCCCCAGCAGAGTACCACGGTTTCCCTTCTCAACGATGTGTAGACAGATTTATGGATGTTTGTTCAGATGAATATTGTAATTATTGTGACACTCACACAGTGTAAATCACCCTAAATCTAAAAACATGTATGGCACCTCAGTTCCCTTCAAGAGTTCTGGGGCTGCGCGTTGCCAAAACTATGTACCAATCAAAAATACTTAACTTCACCGTCCAGCGGTTTGAAAAGCTTGTGCAGTTAATGTGTTAGGACTGATTCTTACCAGTGTCTCCACTCTGCAGTACTAACGCAGTCATCATTCCAGACTCTTGCTTGTGAGTACTTCAGTTTGATGCACGTCATATGAAAAGCAGCAACATGCTCTCCTCCACTCATCTCATCCAAGTGTGGACCTGGCACAGCTATTTTTCAAGTTTGTAATGTGATGTTCAATCGCTGTGCTGGACAGCTGAAAAAGCTAATCCGCAATGAACAGGATTAGCGAAATGCCAAGTCAGTTTCCTCATCACTACGACTGCTGACATGGATGCATGGCTGCTTTCAGGTTCAGATGGCTGGGCAGTTGCTCCACTAATCTGAGGACGGTCCAGTGCTGAGTCCCACTGTGGGTTAAGAATAAAAACTACCTTGCTCTGCAGAGCACATTCCCTAGCTTTATCTGACAGCTGCTATAAATGACATGAAATGATGATTTCCTCTCTATGCATGAACAGACCATTAACTGCATGCTGTTCTTTCAGGAAGGCTCCCATGCTGTAGTAGCTGCTTGTTGCAAATGTATCCTTGTGTTAAATTAAAGGTCTTTAAAGGTCCTTGCTGGAGACAGGGGCTAGCTATTTTAATTCCTTGACCCTTTAATATGATTGTTAGGGAAACAAAGTGGTGTGACCTTTCAAGGTCCTGAGTTTGAGGTGACCATTCTAGCTCAGATAGTCCTGACAGAAGTATTTTTGGCTGTAGTGTTTCCCTGCAAAAGCTCCTCAATGACAGAGGGTGAAGTTCAAACCCCTTACTGTGGGCTGCTGTCACGATGTGCATTGGGGCAGTCGTTTTCATTTAGTCTTCTGCTGCAGCATTTCCCTACATATCCTATCACCACACTGTCTCTTCAGATGAAGGACCATACTCAAAGGGAAGCAAAGAGTCCGGGGCAACTGACCAATCACATTCGTCTCGGAGGCGCAGCCTTTCAGGTACAATACACTCAAACCTGATGTTACATCATTTACTTTGTTTGTTGTCTGATTCATGCTACTATGCTCAATTCACCTGAGTCCCCAAGAAGAGGAAGCATCCCTCCATGTTTGATTGAGACGCTTGTCTGTAGAGCCGTTTACGTCCTGCGGTTTGCTTGAAGTTGCACTGTTTTGAATGCTTGGATAAGGTAAAATATTTGCTTGTGTTGCAAACCTGTCATTGGTAGTAAAACCACACATTGCAGACTGATTTAAAAGCACAGCACAATGTGGAGCGCAAGACAGAATGAGTTCTCCGTTGACACATAAGCACATATCCATCAATTGTTGACAGGCCAGATAATTTCCAGCTTGTTCTTTATTATGAATTCGATGCATTTCTTTTCTCAATCCTTATGTAGAGTCGTTTGAATAAAACCAGTTTTATTCTCCACATCCTCCTTCTGAACTCTTCACAAAGATTAACTGAGACAGAGAGATCTGAAGGAACAAGGAGAAGACAGGAGGCTGAGAAAATAAAGTAGGAGGTCTTATGTCAGAGAGCATTTCTGTGAAAGATTCAGGGAAAGAGTCTTTCGTTGCCCCTCAGACAGGGTGATTCTGTCAAGCAGAAGCTAATGCTGACTGCAGATCTGTGCCTGCGTCTGTATCTGTCAGCAGAAGAGTATCGAGGAGTGACCACCGTGGATCTGATGAAAAGGGAAGGCAGCAGCCTTGGCCTCACCATCTCCGGAGGGTCTGATAAGGATGGCAAGCCCAGAGTGTCAAACCTACGGCCAGGTGGGCTAGCTGCCAGGTGAGATCTCTGCTCCGTGATGCATTTAAAACCTGGCAACCACACCAAGCTGCCCGGACTTATTATTCTGCCCCCTGACAACGTGCGCATGTTGCAAAGCTGCACCGTCTCACTAACTGCAGGGCTGTAGGCAATGTGTTAGATCAGCTTGACCCAGAGTGACACCCCAACAGGATCAATGGAGCTATGTCCAAGAGCAGATTTAAATTTTATCTCTATTTCTGATCAGTTCATGCTTGATTTGCTGTACTGTGGTGATAACTCAATATAAATGTTTTGTGAGCGTGCTTTTTGTGCTCAAAGATTGTTTAATTAAGATAAAGCTAATTTTCCCCAACATCAGCCATGTGATAAGAAAATTCATTGGAAAACTCACATTTCATGATGATTAAGCAGCATGTGACCACAGTGAAACACACACACACACAGATTTGTGAGTATGACACAGCCCCTCTGAAAATGTCTTGGCCAAATATGCCATCACTCGTCAAATCCAAGGAGGTTTTAAACGCAGACACAGTGCTAATTCTTCCGAGCAGCTTGTTTTCCATCAGCCGAGTTCATGCTTGTGTGGAAGTGCTAGTTAATTTACTTGGTGGAGAGACACACAGGCAGACAGGAGAGCGACAGGCAAAGACATAGTGTGACGAGACTGGACCAGGCGACAGGCCGTTCAGCTCTGCCGGTTGAGACATCTCTCTTACTGCTGTCAGTGCTGATTGTCAGTAGCCTAAAGGTGAGAAGGGCAAGCAGGGCAGAACATCTATTTAATTAATTAGCTCTCTGATGAGCCTCGTGTTGACTCAGAATGTCACATGTCAGACACCATGTACAATCATCTCTGTCAGTGTGTGAAGACGTGAGGCTTTCAGCCAACCTGCTCCAGCATCCACTCTCCTTTTTGCACAGGTGGCTCACTATGTTAGTCGGCTTACTGCTGATGCACGTCGGATCCAATTATCATAACCGTTTCAACAAAAACAGAAAACCAACTATGATTATTTCTGTGAAGTTTATTTCTCACTTTTATTTGTTTGTTTTTCACAAAGGGATGATGCACTGAAAGCCACTCAGAATGGTAAATGGCCTGTATTTATATAGCGCTTTACTAGTCCCTAAGGACCCCAAAGCGCTTTACATATCCAGTCATCCACCCATTCACACACACATTCACACACTGGTGATGGCAAGCTACATTGTAGCCACAGCCGCCCTGGGGCGCACTGACAGAGGCGAGGCTGCCGGACACTGGCGCCACCGGGCCCTCTGACCACCACCAGTAGGCAACGGGTGAAGTGTCTTGCCCAAGGACACAACGACCGAGACTGTCCGAGCCGGGGCTCGAACCGGCAACCTTCCAGTTACAAGGCGAACTCCCAACTCTTGAGCCACAATCGCCCCAAGAACCTTATTTCACCTCGCTGATTACAAATCGCTCAGGGTGAGGGCTGTAGTGAGTTATAAATCCAAAGCAATGAGCTCCCCCCAATATTCTGATAATTCTCATTTTGAAGCTTTCACAGCTTTCTCTTACATTAAACATATTTGTACCTTTCACCTCACGTATTAAGTAACACAGTAATGCAGCCAAAAGCTGATATTGCACATTAGTGGTGCAAATATTTAAACTTTGGTAACAAACGTGGATTGACTCAGAACAGCTGCCTGCTTTGTCCACTTAGTAACTGAATGCCGATCCTAATCGTATGTCTTGTCTATGACTTTCCACAGGAGTGACCAGCTGAATGTAGGAGACTACATCAAGTCAGTGAATGGCATCAATCTGTCAAAGCTTCGTCATGATGAGATTATCAGCCTGCTGAAGAACATTGGGGAGCGAGTTGTGCTGGAAGTGGAGTATGAACTGCCTCCATTTGGTAGGTGGTGTGTCTGATTCACAGTTTTAGCAGATGGAAAGAGTTGTGTGAGATGACAGTATGAAAATGCTTATCATTAATGCAAATTATTTTTATTTTCAAATATTTGGTCTGCAGCCAAAAATCTAAAATGCAAGAACAGGAGAAAAATGTAGTTGCCTTTCAAAAGCATTCTTTATCCTGCTTATTATGAGTAAAACAGAGTATTTAGGTCAACACACAAAAACATGAAGAAGGTTTAAATTCAAAGGCTAGTTTGACAAGTTTTTAAATTCCTGAAAGGAAGGAAATGAATGATAATTGGCAAAAGTAAAGGAGAAAGATCTCTGGACATCCAAATGATGCAGGTCATGGTGAGGACACTGCACTGCCAGAGGGCTCAGCCCTCACTTCCACACTCATCTGCACTGTGGCCTTTCTACATGTTTGGATCCAGACATCCTGACATCTTTTTAAAAGCAACCCACCAAATCAGCGCTTACTGAGAAAAAGTATTTCTGAACAGATGTTTAATGCTGATGCACGCGTGAAGCACAGCTGCTCTTAATGAATATTTCTGCTATATTAAAAGAACAGCCGTAACCTAAAACCTATCTGCCAAATCAGGCTCGGTTTGAACTTTCAGGATGAAAATCATCAAATCAATGCTTACTATGTTTCTACGGGAAGCTGACCTGGTCCTCAGGCAGTGCTCTGTTTGCAAACCAGAAGGTCAAACACATAAAGTTATTCACCTATTACCAAGTAATCAACTTTCTAAATTCAACATTTCAGGTTATACTGGAATCAAACTTTTGACAAACCTTTTGTACTGCTAGTATTTATTTAATCATTTTGTCAATTCTGCTTTACTCTTAGTCCAGAACCCCTCAGGAGTCATAACCAAAAGCATCGAGGTGTGTTTACACAAGGAGGGCAACAGTTTTGGTTTTGTCATGAGAGGTGGGTGCCTAGAATGTTTTTCTCTGTTTTTCCAGTCCTTTAATACATATAGTTTTCCATTGATCTGTGTGCTCTGATTTTCTTTTCTTCCTTTCTGATTTGGGTCAGGAGGCTTCCATGAAGACTGGCGCAGATCTCGTCCTCTGGTGGTGACCAGCGTCAGGCCTGGAGGTCCGGCTGATAGGTAAGGATAAGGACACAGATATGGACAAAGATAGATGTCTACTGGAAACAGTGTTTATATCTTTAGGCTATATGCATTACAAGTGTAGCCATTCATGTTTCTTGCCTGCATTTTATGTCTTGAGAATGCATGAGTGAGCTTTTCACATTACTCTACGAATGCATGAATGCATATATCTGTACTGTGTATGTGTCTTTCCTAATAGATGTGTTTTAATAATTTACTATTAAAACATTTGCTGTTCAGGTGGAATTTGATTTTTAGGCCTTAGAATAATGCACCTAAAATAATGTTGAAACGATTTTGTATGTGTGCGGCAGACTTTTTTGTTTCTTCCTCATTACCATATATTCAAGCCACTCTGTGAAACTGTGGCTTTGACACATACAGAGTATGTTATCTTCAAAGCAGAAAGGCCAGCGCTCATCCTGAGGCTAATGTAACATTGCACTTTTTTCCCACATGAAAACTGCGAGCACTAAACACTGGAGTGAACATAATTCACCGTCAAAGACTTAACGGTTGTTTATCTCATTTATCCTTCATCTCACCTGGGAGGAAACATTCATGTGGAACTGCTTAATCATCTACTGTGACTGGTGCACGATTGCTTGTAAAAGCATCTTATGCTGGTTGTTTATGTTTTGTTTTTTGTTCTTTGTTTATCCATCTGTGCTTCTCCAGAGAGGGCACTATTAAGGCTGGAGACCGAGTATTGAGCATAGATGGGATGCCTCTGAGCCGGGAGAGGCACGCTGACGCTTTGACCATGTTAATGCAGAGCGGCCAGGAAGCTCTGTTCCTGATTGAGTATGACGTCTCTGTCATGGGTGAGCACACACAAACACACACACAAACAGACACACATACACACAGGGAATATGTGGAGGCATATAGGGCAGCATTGCTCTGAGGGTAAATCATGTGGCCGTTTGGCTGTGTGGATCTGAGTGACTGTGTTGGAGACGGCCCGAGAGCACACTGGGAAAGGGGACACGATTGTTTCATGAAAATGTGTTTGTCTGTTCCCGAACAATGACTGCTAAAAAAAAAAAAATTTAAAACATGTTGCTTTTTTGTACCATTTTCTTTCTAAATAAAAGTTGGAGCAAAAGGGAGATATTATATTGCATGTCCCCTAATCCTTGGTGATGCTATTTAAGGAGAAAAGATGGGAAGTTTTCAAAGCAGTGTATTGATTATATTGATTGTACTGATAGTATCAGTCTGTCCCAGTTATGTCCCTCTGCTATCCAACAACCCCAGTACCCTTAATAATCTGTTCACCTGCCCAAATGATATCAAATGCTGATATCAAAGCACACACTAAAAGCTGTTATAGCACAATGTTTCCCCCATAAAATAATCATTATTAGTTATTACTTTTTGTCTTTTGTGTGTTTTAAACAAGGTTAATAAGCACTTCTGTGATTTAGTGTTTCTATTGAGTTGGAGTGTTCATAATGACAGCTTACATAAATAAGTTGAAGCAGCAGATATCAGGATATCCTGACAAAAAATCCTGGATTCTACATTTCCCACAATGCACGTCTTTCACTCTTGGTCACATGCCACAGTTAGTAATGGGTTTTAGTTGAGTCACCTTTATTACACCAGGATTATTTTTCTCAGACTTGCAAAAATGGAGCTTGTTCAAAGCCTGCGTACAGCCTGTGGTCGTGTTCATACGCTGACTTTAGTGTGTTCCCTCATGATATTGTGTCTTTAAGTGAGTTATGGTTGGACTATAATGCAATAAATGGTACATACCACCATTATTTTTAGAAGTTTGGAATTGCAGTTTTATTTTGTTAAGCTCAGTTTAAAACAATAATGGAGTTAAAAAGGAAAACAAACAACAAAAAAACACCAAACATAAGTCAGCCTGAGGACACAAAAAGAATCCAGCACAACTGATATTCTACCAAACATCCTCTTTGTTGGGTAAAAAGTAGAAAGCTATATCTCTAAGTTCAGTAACACACTGCATGACTACAAACCTAATTATAACCTCAATGTGATCATAGTGACTAATTCTCAAGATTGCACACTCTGAACTGCTCTATGCAAAACAGGGCAGGTCACCAAGGACAGCTGACACATATTCACACATATCCTGTGTGTGGAATCTAAGGATTCAGACCTGCTGGCTCCAGATTCGACCAGCCACAGGATTCACAATTACAAGAAAAATACATTTAGGAAACGAATAAAACACTAAGATCTAGAATACACTGGTTGTGCTTTTTAAAATTCATTAAAGTTCCTTATTTGAAACATTGCTTAACTTTAATTATGAGCAATAAGTGTCACAACATTTGTCCTGCAAAGAAAATGTCACTCAAGATATTTAACTTCTCTGTGTGGTTATCATCAAGACATGTGGAATAGAACTTGCCAAACAATATTAATGTCTAAATGCTTTGTTAACTAACAATAATGTCAATGTAAATTTTATTAACATTATTACAAGTGACCTCAGTGTGCTTCCCATATAAGGTAAAAACATTAAAAAATATATGGATCTCTACAATGTCTTAAGGTAAAAAGAACACAATTAAACTTTACAAGGAAAAACAGAACAAAACGCACAAACAGACACATGGTTATTAACTGTAAGCCTGTGACAACACAAAGATTTTGAGTCTGTTTTTGGATGTAGACACAGTTGTAATTGACCTCAGGTCAGTGGGCAACATGTTCCAGGAACTGGACCACAGCGACTGAAAGCACCCTCAGCACACTTAGATCTAATTCTGGGAACAGTTAAGAGATCTGCACCTGATGACCTGAGAGCTCTAGTTGGGTTATTTACACTGAGCAAGTCAGAGAGGTAGTAAAAGGCCAAAGCATTGGGAGCTTTTATGAACTAACAGAAGGACTTTAAAGGGAAGACTGTGTTAAACTGGCATCCGAGGAAGTGACTTCAATACTGGAGTTATATGTTCAAATGCTGCATTTTGGACAAGCAGAAGTTGCCACACTGATGATTTGGATAATCTGGCAAATACAGCACTGCGGTAGTCTAACCTGCTTGATATGGATGCATCCACCAATTTCTCAGAGTCCTGGTGACCTTATTAATATGATTATAAAAACTGAGGGAAAAAATATATTATTTCCAGCTTTTATCCCGTTTATAAACCTCTGCTTTTTAAAGGACAGCCAAAATCCTAGTGACTGAATGACAACAACAAAGAAAATAATGTGTGTATTTATAAAATGAACAAGTATGCCACAGCGACTAACATCTGTAAGACTAAAAAACTAAGCACAGTGAGTTCATCCATTACTGAGTCAGGTTCTTTAGATGCATTCATTAACTTGGTTGATATTTCTCATATCTGTCTATATGAATGGTTTCAGAGGCAGTGCAGCAAGCCTCAGGCCCTCTGCTGGTGGAGATAGTGAAAGGCCCCTCTGCCAGCCTGGGGATCAGCCTCGCCACGGCAGTCTACAGGAACAAACAAGTTATTATTATCGACAAGATAAAAGCAGCCAGTGTGGTGGAAAGGTGAAACTCACTTTTTAAACAAATAATAGTACTGAACAGACAGCTTCCTGATAGAAAACTTCCTCACACCATCCGCCTCTGTCTCACTTCTTTCAGGTGTGGAGCGCTGCATGTAAGTGACATCCTCCTGTCCATAGACGGGACCAGCACAGAGCACTGCTCTCTGATGGAAGCAGCACAGCTACTCGCCAGCACTTCTGACATTGTCAAACTGGAGATTCTTCCAGCAAGCCAGAGCAGACTTCCCATCAGGCCGTATGACACAGGTACATCCTGCAGGTGGCACGAAAAAAGCAGAGGAAGGCTCTTAAAGGTTATGGAGGAAAAGAGGACAGTAGTGACAGAGGAAGCTGTCTCAGATTAAAACAGGAGACAGGTTTTCTATGTCAGGACTGCAACAGGTGATGGACAGTGTTTCTTTTTAACGTATAAGTGCATTAGTTGCTTAGATCTATATCAAACAAGGCCAAAAACTTAGAAGATATTGAATTTTACAAAGAGGAAAATATTGAATCTCGACATCTAAAACAATAAAATCAGAATAAGCTTTTAAAGAAATTTCCAGCTGGCACACTTTAAGTTTCTGTGATCAAAAGAATTTATCACATGATTACTGTGGCTAAAGTCAGGCATGGTTTGCTCTTAGACTTCTAATGACTTTGATTAGAGCCCAGTCAATGAAACCCAGACAGGGAGATAAAGGTCAGCTTTAAGGTAATGTATGAAAATGAAACTTTCTAGGCCGGCAGACACAACTATTAAGTACCAGGAAGACAGGCAACTGATAAAGAAGAGGCAAGAACTTGTTTGGCAAAAGATCGAAAATAATCTTAGCGGCTGGTAAAAAAATCTGTGGTAAAAAGTGGACATGTAGCAACTGTGATGTTTCTAAATACAGTTTGAAGCCTTGAGTTTGGCATTTTGGCCATTGATAAAGTTGTTTTTTAATTTTTTGTTTTTACCTTGACTCTTTGGAAGTGAGCTAAAGATAAAACTAGATAAATGTGTTATATACCAGGTTGTAAATTTTTGCTGTATTTCTGCTGTAAAGCTGGGCTTTTTAAACATAAGAGTCTAAGGTAAGCAACAACAAAAAAGGAGCCAGACCAATGCCAAAACTACTCAAACAGCCACCGAGGCCTGGCTTAAAAAGCAGGCCATTCTCCGTAAGACTTAGTGGATGTGGATGAGTAGTGCATCAGTGCAATGCAATAAAAATGTTCAGTGCACATCAGTGCAAATGATTCACACAGAGAAATCTCAAATAAGCGACCTGTCCCTTAATCACCACAGCACTGTGTGGAAATCCAGTGGATCCAGGATGCAGTCCTCACCATTTGTATTCTGCGTATTCCCGACAGCTCTAAAGAGCCTCACTGCTTCCCTGCTTACTTCCTCCATCCACTCTGAATTAGTCCGTGTGTTTGTGTGTGCATACGGCCACAATCCCTCTGGCTTTGGGTACACACTCTGCCTCTTTGCATACCAACAAGCCTCACACAAATATACACACACACACACACACCCTTTCTCTGTCAGAGATCATGTTGCCACGTTCTGCAGGCTTATTTCTGGGTCAGCAGCTGCAGGGACTCCTTAACATGTAGCCATTGGAAGAATCACAAAGCAACAAAAGGGAAATGAGCCACAGTTATTTCACTTCTTTCTCTTCTTTTGCTTGGTCTGGTCTGCAGTGCTTTTCTTATATATATATTTTTTGGTTTCTTCTAATATGTTTTGAAAATATTTAATCGTCTAAACAGAGGAAAGAATTTGGATATTTTACTTTAAAGATACCTATGTCTCACTGAAATGATTGAATTGATGAAAATGATTATATATTCTGCTTTATTCTACATATGAGATTATGTATGTATTCCATATCGTAATAAAGTGCAGAGTAAATGTAGCTTATCTTGCCACCACTAATGTTTATCACTACGGCGCAAATACATGTGACATGGATGAATACTGTCAAGGCTGAAATCCTTGAACTGTAATCAATACAGCATCTCAACTCAAATCACAGCAGGCTATCGCTTCCCTATAAATTTACGGGCACATCTTATTAAATTTCAGTTCACTCATTTATCTGGTTTTGAAGGAGGCGTTGTGGTGTTACGATAGCACGCAGCTTTTTCACAGCTTCTTCCCCCTCCAGGATAAGACGTGATTATAAGATGCAATTTGTCTAATCTGCTCTGGGGATTTAAGAAGACTGATACGGCCACTAAGAAATTAGGCGTTAATGTTTCTTTCCACCAGTGTGGAATGAAAGCACCATCTCTTGGAGAGATTCCCCTAGGTGAGCTTAATATAAGCCAGCCGAGCCAGAGCTTTTCAGCTCTTTTGATTGAGTCAGATAGAAAGTAGTTTCCTGAAAAGGGCCAGAGGTTTTCCTTCATGTATTGTTCAACCAAATTCTCAGAGTATGGCAACATCTGAAGCGCAACTGTACTCATCCATGTTTCTAGCAAATCCTCATCTATGAGAGCAAGTCGTCAGAGATTAGACGCCTCCAGACGAAGCAGCAAAGATTACTGTCACGTGTAGCATTTTTTTGACACATTTAGCTGAGTTAATCTGTTTAAATAAAGTTAATTATTGAGGTGTGTGTCACACAGCAGGTCATCTGCTTCCCTTTGAATGCCTCATGAACACAGCTTGATTGACTACTCGGTGTTACATAGGCTCTGGCATCAGGGATAAGATGACTTTCAGCGTAAACAACAAGCTTAATTTCTTAACAGAAACACCCAAAAAAAGAGAAAAGAATTACAGCAGACCATATAGACTGACAATCAGATGCAGAGACAGGCACTCTACATTTACACCAATCAAGCTTTCAGCTGCACTCAATCAAGGTCAAGCCACATGCTTCCACAGCTAGCGTCAC
The DNA here is from genome assembly GCF_057382095.1 of Aulonocara sp. 'chitande type north' Nkhata Bay. NCBI lineage: Eukaryota > Metazoa > Chordata > Actinopteri > Cichliformes > Cichlidae > Aulonocara > Aulonocara sp. 'chitande type north' Nkhata Bay. Next base: position 31,183,642 of record NC_141363.1, read on the forward strand.
TTCCTTGCCATGTCCAGCAGTAGTCCGATTTCTCTTTTTGCACCTTTGGACTTTTTTGAAAATGAATGTAGAAGAATGATATTCAACTTGAAATCATCCCTTTGGAAGCTTGCTACTAAGAGTAAGGATTTCATTTTAGATTGTAGATTGCTTCTCATAGAGCGGTGTGTTTCGAACTGATTTTCAGATGCTCAACAAAATACATTAAACCACAGGATTTAATCTAGCGTGCCATGACGAACACATTAAATATCAATTACTCTGCTCTGAATGATCCTTCCAGGCTCTGTGTGGTATGGTATAAATTTAGACATGGGAATGAAAGTGTGATTTCATGGGCAGAATTTTTAAAAATGTGGAAAACGGAGACGCGCCGCTGCTTCATTCATTCTGTCGGTGTGTTTTTCTCCTTGCTGCTTGCAGTAAAAGTGCAGAAAAGCAACCATCATCACTGGGACCAAAGCGGCAACTACTACCATCCCCCACATGCCAGCCACAGCAAGACATGGAGCAGCCCAAGCCACCCACACAACCAGCAGGACCACTGCAAATGTAAGTTATCACTTGTGACAGCACTGCTGCTGGCAAGACACCACAGCAGGAGCCCTTTTTTCAGCATGATTGTTAAATCTTTTTTCCAAGAGGTTTACCCCAACACTGGTTTCTTTCTTTTGTTGCATGTTCCAATGGTGCTGCTGTGGATGATGAATTTAGAGCTTACTGTACCAGCCTTTTGATACGTGTTTCCTTTCAGCTCTGGTGAGTGGTGGCTTCTCCCCTTCCTCCACAGCCACCTCAGGCTTCAGCAGCCAGGGTAGCAACACGCTACCCTGCCCCATCCTTCCCATCACTCCCACCAGCCCTCGGAGCTCCACCGGCAAGAGGAGGAACAGAAAGAAGGACCACAAGAGCTCATGTATAGCAAACCACCTTCTTTTTCCTCTTTCCCCTCCAAATTAAAGGCTTGGTTCAGTTCAAGTATTTTCTTATTTAAAACTGTTTTAATCAGGTTGTGCAGCTTTTTTTGGTTCCAGAAGCGCAAGATATACACCTTACCAATGAATTGGGTACAACTAAGCTAGTAATTTGTTGCAGGACTCTTAGATTACAGGGAGGGGGTTGTTGATTCAGCTCTATGGTCATTTGGGGGCAGCTGTTTGCTGTAAAGTGTCAAAATTAGTGTTTTGTTATTTGAGTGAACTGAGCTTTTAATATGCAAGCCACCTTTTTACTGTTTCACCCTGTTTGTGTGTGTGTGTGAACAGATTTGACTGATTGCTGACGTAAGCATGACTGACATAAACTCTGATTAAGTGACTCATTCCCTTCCCATTCCCATGTCATCTCTGTGGGCGCACGTCTTTTCCCCTTAACCTCCTCCCTGTCTCCCACAATCCCTTTCTTGCACTATTTGTCTGCCTCTGATGTGTCCCCTCCTTCCCTCCCTCCTCCTCCCACAGTATCTTTGGCATCGAGCTCTGTCGGCCCGGGGGGACAGGTTTTTCATGTGGAAACGAGCGAGGTCATCCTGAGGGGGGATCCACTCACAGGTTTTGGGATCCAGCTGCAGGGAGGTGTCTTTGCCACAGAAACCCTATCCGCTCCCCCGGTCATCCGCTTTATTGAGCCCGACAGCCCAGCTGAGAGGTAACGCAATGAGACGCCTAACAAGTAAACACACATCATGTAGGCAGTCACCTTGAACTAGAGTGCCTTATTGTTAATTATTCACAATGACCTGCCATTTGTGGGGGGAAGAAAGCCTGATATCTAAATGACAAAGAAATCACCCCTAAATTCTCCTATTCAATTTCTATACAGGATGCGTTGAGATTTTATATACTTCCCATCACTGACAGGATCAACAACAACTATGTGAATAGTTGGCAAACACCAAAAGCTGAGGCACAGGTTTCCATGGTCAATCGGCTCCTGTACTTTTGCCCATATAGTGTAATTTACAAGACAGATATTTGAGTTTTGAGCATCTTCTTGGCAAGGTTTGAAGTTACCAACAAGGTCATGTTGGAAGTATTACATGTCAGATTAAGTTTGCACATTTTTGGTTGGTTTGTTGGTTTTTGTGTGAGATGTTTTGGAGATATTGCTGCATGCATTTCGCCCTTCCCTTGAATATAAAGGTAGTAACTGATCATTCCTGTGGTACTCTATCAGCAGCAATGTCTATTTCCAGAAGTCAAACCCACTCAGTGAAAAATCCCATAAATCTCCACTTAAAAAAAGAGGCGTGTGGCCGGCCAAGATTACAGCGCTGCTGAGGGTTCAACCATTAATATTTACATTACATTACAGCTGTGTTCTGTATTGACCAAGACTCTGTGTTGCAGTCTAATTAACACGCAGCTCAGATGTGGCCAACTTGTAGTAGGCCTATCTATTGTTGTTGTGGTGCAAGATTAATGATGGTGTCTGCTGGCGGTGCAGGGCTGCCTCCCCTGGGTGTTGTAACATGATTAGTCCAGCAGCAGTTGGACAGGAGTGACTCAAGTACAGCATCTGACTGTGATGCTGTTGTCTCAACCTCCCCACAAGGTTAATGAGCAGTGGTGGTTAGTGAATTAATATTAGCTGACAGGGCCTCTGCGTTTGAACTCACAATTTAAATGTGTTATATTTTTTTACATTTTTTTTTCTCCTTCATACATTTTTGCGTGCGGAGGTAGTTTTAAAGTTCACAAAAGGGCAGTTTTGTGAATGTGTTCATGTCGAGCCTCGGGCCTGCATTTCATGTTATGGATGGCATTTTAAACATTCACACTATTTGACATGTGGTGTTAAAGTACATGACACAGTGTGGCTCATCAGAGTTTCAAACGTGCCTTGCTTATGTTAAATGGATGCTTCCGATTGCTTTAGATTTTGGTGTGTGTGGTGACGTGTTTGGGATTCATTGTTACCTCCACTCAGTGGAGACAACATGGTAAAAATTAGGGGTGCAACAATACTCGTATCGATATTGAACCGTTCGATACAGTGCTTTCGGTTCGGTACGCATATGTATCGAACAATACAAAATTTGTAATTTTATCAACTTTCCTTCTGACGATGCTGCCTGTGTTGAGCGCTCAGTGAATCTGCGTTCGACTACTCCGCCTAGGCTGCACTGTCGAGCGCAGATCCACTGAGAGCTCAACACAGACAGCATCTCAGAAGGAAGAGTGCAGGGCAAGCTAGCAAGACAGAAGTTAAGCTCTCCTTGCAACATGGCAAATTGAACCTCCCCCACCCTCATTCAGATCTGGCGTTTGGAATTATTTTGGTTTTCATGTGACGTATGACCCTGAAGGTAAGCGCGTCATGGACTAAAGTAAAACAGTATGTTGGATGTGCCATGCAATGCTCAATTACATGGGTGGGAACTAGTGTGTTAGCGCAGTTAGCTCGTTAACGTGTTGGCCGTCTAGCCCCACGCACAGGGCGATCAGGGGTAGCTGTTAACGGAGATTTGCAGTGTTGTGGCGTTAACGTCATTTCAACGAGATTAACGCTGACAGCACTAGTGGGAACACAACGAATATGACTGCACATTTACCGCGACATCATCCTAGTGCAAAGACAAGTGGAAGCAGACAAAAACAACAAGCATGTATGCTACAAACTTTACCCGAGTCATTTAGACAGCCGTTAGCACATGATTCTCCTTATGGGGACCTGATATGTTTAATATTGTGGCGAGCTCAGACAAGGTGGAGACGGAGGTGTCGTTTGGTCTTGCTTCCCGTGAGCTAGCCAGGGAGCACAGCCGTTTATTGACATCTGCAGAAGAACACTGCCGCTAGCTAACTACTCAGCACAGCAACCGCATAGCAACAACAACACCACACAGGGCGCCCTCTGACCCCGGAAGGACACACCGTCGCAGCGAGAGGGCGTCATCCGTCACTATGGCAACATAAACAAAAGATAACTGTACAAACAGAACCCCGAACAGCCCTGACCCGCTAAGGGGTCAGTCGTCCCCGACGACCCCATTACCCCACACAAAGTCCTGCAAATGTCCAGGTGCCTTCTTTTGGCGCACCGGCCGGTGTTGTGCCAAAAAGTGATTGTCTGCCAAAAACTGATTTCCGGTATTTGCCAAAAACTGATTGCTCGTATTTAAACTGCTATAAGTAACTTGTTGGGCTATAATATGTGAAACATATGTCAAATGCATCCCTCATGGATGACATAAAGTCATCTTGAGCCACAAACAACATTCGTGTAACAAGGTAGAAGCCGCAATCAGTTTTTGGCAGTGACTTTTATATAACCTTTATTTAAACAGTTAAAAAAAAATCTCATTAACATTAAAAATGTCTTTTGTAAGAGTAAGTTGGCCAAGAGGACAGCAGAAATGGCAGCAAATATTACAATATTTCTGTAAAAATATTTTAAGTGGGGATAAAGGACCGGATTGGTTATAATGTAAGTACAATAGCAGAGAGTTGTAAAGATACTTGAAAAACAGATATTGTTTTAATTCTCTATATAACCCCTTTGTAAACCCTGTTCACCGAAGTCTATTTACGAACATACGTAAATATATTACACATAAAAAATACACAGAAACATTGGAAATCAGTTTTTGGCAGACAATCACTTTTTGGCACAACACCTGTCACGACCGGCGGGGGAAAAGTCACTCGGGTCAGAACATGGGGTGCCACCATCATCCCACTTCTGACACCAATGTGGCGAGCTCAGACAAGGAGGAGACGGAGGTGTCGTTTGGTCTTGCTTCCCGTGAGCTAGCCAGGGAGCACAGCCGTTTATTGACATCTGCAGAAGAACACTGCCGCTAGCTAACTGCTCAGCACAGCAACCGCATAGCAACAACAACAACACACAGGGCGCCCTCTGACCCCGGAAGGACACACCGTCGCAGCGAGAGGGCGTCACCCGTCACTATGGCAACATAAACAAAACATAACTGTACAAACAGAACCCCGAACAGCCCTGACCCGCTACAATATGCTGCTGGGAATATAGCCCAGAAGAAGCGTATAGTATAGCTTTTATTTGGGAAAGAGCCATTTCTCTGTAATAAACTCTCTTTTTCAAAGATGAGTGATTCCTCAATCTGATACAGGGCTCGCAAAATCGCTAGCCCGACGTCCTGGGGCTAGCGATTTTTTTCAGTCGGGCTACCAAAATCTATCTCTGCCCTGCCCGTCGGACTTTTGTAGGAAGGAAAAATATATGTCAATGCTTTTGCATTCTTTCGGAAATGTAGCTGGGTAATTATGTCATTGGCATCGGTGAGCCACTGTCAATATGTGACATATTGAAATCGCGTTTGAATTTGCGCTTGTTTTTTTGCTTTCACTTTGCAATCCCAGGAACTGTGTATAGAGAGCGACAGCACTGATCTGTAAGTGATGATAATTTGTGCACCAATTTCTCTGACATCGTCTTATTAATTGTTAGCTTACTATGCAAACATGACAAGTGAAATCTCCCGCAGCAAGCTTAAACATGTGAGAGGTTGATCGCACAGAGAATCGCTGACAGTTATGTGTGGGTGTGTGTGTAAAAGCAGCAGGATATATATTTTAGTTCTGCTGAGCCAAATAAGACAGGTCAGGGTGAAGAAGTGACAGCCGAAGAAAAGCTTACCACAAAACGGAGAAGTTATGACAAATCAGACTATAAGGCAAAAAGAAAGTGCAACTTTATGGTTTCATGGACAAAAGAATTTCTGTGGCTGCAATATGACGAGCTATATGACTGCGGCTGCACATAAGTGGTCCGCAGGTGCGCATTCGCTGTCAAAAAAGAAACAATAAAAAACGCGCACAAGATATGAAGTTGCAACGCGTGTTTGCATACATAAGATTTTCTGGAGGAGGACAGACATTTGTTTAGAACTCTTAAAGATGTCGAAGAAGCTCCTTTAAGCAATTACTTTGGTGTTCCTCCACCTCCAAACAAATGTCAGAAGGAGTCCGAACCACAAAAGCAGCACGTATTCTCGGAAAAGTGGTTGCAGGAGGTGAGCTGGCTTCAAACAAATGATGAACGCACAGAGATGTGGTGCGGAATGTGCCGTGAAAATCCCACTCTAGTGGACAAAAACAGTGCTTTTTATATGGACGCAAACGCGCGTTGCGACCTCTTATCTGGTGCGCGTCTTTTATTTTGACAGCGAATGCGCACATGCGGACCACTTATGTGCACCCGTATAAATAACATGATGTTCTGCCAGGTGTATTGTTGGTTTTCTCTCGATTTCTGAGTCGACAAGCGCCTTTGTTACTGGGACCAGTCATTTTAAGAAAGGCCCCATTAGAACCCATGAGAAATGCAAGAAATACATTATTGCTCAGTCTGCAATATCTTTCCCAGAACAAACACAGATTGCAAATAACATACTAAAAATAAACCTGAAAAATCTGTTTAGAACAGCGTACTATGTTGCAAAGAGTGAACTACCACTGGCAACATTTAGCCGTCTTTGCAAACTTCAAAAAGCAAATGGCCTAGATCTTGGTTCCACTTGTCTCTTACCCGTGACTTCAGTGGAAATTTCAAATTCAGGATCTGACACAGACTGATTCATGTCCTACACAGTTCTTACAAGTTCATAGAAATTTCTGTTCAATTAGAACCAAGTATTTGAGTTGATGATTGTAATTTTTATACAATGTTGTAATTTGTTTTTCAACAATTTTTTGATTAATGTTTTGTTTCCTTTACAATATTATACTTTAATGTATAATATTGTAAAGGAAACAAAACATCAATCAAAAAATTGCTCTTTTTTTTATTCTGGCTGCTTAAATTTATTTTGGGCTACCAAAAACTGAAGAGTCCCTGCCCGAAGGGCTACCAGGGATTTTGAAATTTTGAGAGCCCTGAGATATATATTTATTTTTTTAATTACTTTTGTTTCAGCAACATTAAATTTAAAAACTGTACTTTTGCCTTAAAATATATATTTATAATTTTAATAAATGACAAATTAAAAAGGCATGAACATTTTTTTTGTATCGAAAAAATATCGAACCGTGACACCAAAGTATTGAACCGAACCGTGAATTTTGTGTATCGTTGCACCCCTAGTAAAAATGATACCCGATGAATATAAACTTGAATCAATATCTGTAATAATTTTATAAGACAATAAAACAAAGATTTTAACTTTTATTTATATTTTTTAAGCTGCTTTTTGAAAGAGACTACCAAGTCTACTGATTTCACTCTCAGAGATCCTGCGTCTGGAGGCAAAAACTCTTCTTTACGTCTCAACCATATATGCTGCACAGCCAGCATGCTGTGATCACATGACCTCAGGCACCTCCTGGGGATGTATGATTGGTGCTTCTCCATGCAGAGCTCTAAAAGTAAAAACCAGAATATTAAAGTGAACACTGACGTTAAGGGGGATCCGCTGGACCTGAATTAGGAGACTTGGTTATAAACCTGCTGAAATGACACATTTTAAGACAAACAATGATTTGATGAGTGTGACACGATGAAGCTCAACATGGCAACAGATTTGAAGTTATTTAAAAGCAGGAGCAAACCTGAAACTGAATGTGAGCATCCAGAGTGAAAGCTAAGTCAAAGGTTACCCAAAGGTTAGGTTTCACATAGGTTTGGCAGATATGGCAACAGGACCTAGATTGCCCGTGACCTTTGGGACAAATCTGACAGGGCCAGAAACAGACTTGTTTTTCCCTTCACTGAGGTGAAGAAAATTGTCAGCCATGTCTAAGCAACATCTGTAGATTTGTCCTGTTTAAAATAATGTTAGCTCCTGTTTCCCCCTGGAAATAAAAAAGAACATTTAAGATTGTCATAAAGGGAGGATTTATTTCAGGACGGTTGTATTAGTTTGAACTAAAAAGCTGATATTTTGTCATTTGTTCTCAGGTTTCTCTGGTTTTAAAATCAAAACTATCACACTCTTGAGAACACAACAACCTTTTCTTTTTCTTCATTTAAAAAAAACACATTTTCAAACAGTTATGGGCAGAAAGTGAAATTAAAATCTGTTCTTTTCATATTTGTGTGTTTTGCTGCGTGAAGGTGTGGGCTGCTGCAGGTTGGCGACAGATTGTTGTTCATTAATGGGATCCCAACTGAAGATGGCACTTTGGAGGAAGCTCATCAGCTGCTTAGAGACTCTGCTCTGGCTAACAAGGTCACACTGGAGATTGAGTTCGATGTTGCAGGTATTGCACAGGAACAGTAACTTCATATTGTGAAATCGTATAAGCTTTTCCATTTTCCCTTTTAACGTTGTTCTAAATCTCAATCAGAGTCTGTGGTTCCCAGCAGCGGCACTTTCCATGTTAAACTCCCCAAACGGCGAGGGATGGAGCTGGGCATCACCATCAGTGGTGGGTTTGTTGAATGCGAGACACCCAGAAGGGGGCAGTGTTGCTCAAAATGTTTGCATATTGAAACTCTCCCGTGAATCAATGTTCTGTGATCCATAAAAAGGAGAGAGGGGAAAAAAGGCATGAAGCTCATACCTCATTACCTCTGAATAATACTGGCCTGGACCAACAGTCATCATTACCCTGTCTACTCTAACCATCTTTAAACAAAAAAAGACACAAGCAGGAAGCCGACATTGACAGGGCAACAAAACGAAAAGGAAACTAAGAGACTAAAGTGCTTAGTTAGTTAAACTGGTTTAATCGTCATATCTTGCTGCCTGAAATGTCAAAAAAATGTATTCTGTTTTTAACAGCGAGTAAAAAACCTGGCAAGCCCCTCATCATCTCTGACATCAGAAAAGGAAGCATTGCGCACAGGTATGTGCTGTCATCATGTTGAGCTCATAATGTTGAATGATTTATTAGTCCAGCTTTTTCAGGGCTGGGTCATACTGATATTTATTTATTTATTTTTTTTTTTTTAATAGAAGTCAAACTTCTAAGACTTCTCAACACTTCAGGGTGATCTAGGTTTTCTGGGGCTAGGTGGGATTATTAATTACAAAATTACATTTTGTCTATCCACTATATAACAAAAGCCTAATTGGATTGAGGTATAAAAACTGGATCAGTAGGCCACAGCAACTTCATTTCAGAAGGGCTCAGTGTTGAGTAGGCTGAGGGTGAGGTTACGGTCACCCCCAAGGATCCCACTGAGACATGAAGCTAATAGGATTCTGACAGTGAGTCGGGAGGAGTGGCCGGTCCCAGTTTAACAGTTGTGATCTTCTTGCTCTTGGGTCCTGCAGAACAGGCACTCTGGAGCCCGGAGACCGGCTGCTGGCCATCGACTCGGTGCGTCTGGAAAACTGCACAATGGAAGACGCGATGCATGTCTTGGAACAAGCAGAAGATATGGTCAAACTCCGAATCCAGAAAGATGAGGACAACATTGGTACACGAACCATTTAAAATACATTGCACTGTCGGAGATTAAACCAGATTATCCCATTAGTTGTTTGGTTTGATAGGGGTCCTGGTTTGATGTCAGATATTTGTCAGTTGGTCGCCCTCTAAACCTCTCGGGTGGTTTCATTTAATAATAATAAAAAAAAAAATTACAAGTGCTCCAGTTTATAAGAAAGTGAACCTGAAGAATAAAGGTCTCGACCCACTGTGTGAACCAGCGCATGACCACAGAGACTAACTGTTACCCTTATCTAGATCAGGAAACTCTTTGGTGCATGCAGGCAACCTCTCAAAGATTTGTGGTCACTTTGAAATGTCATTGCTTTGAAATGAAAAGCAGTTTGTTTCTGTTATCTGTGACAATAATATTGACCACACAGGAAATGACAATGAGTCTTGTCAGCAGTGAAGAGGTGACTCGGTGACGATTATGGCCTTCAAGGCAAGCAAAAAGGATAAAAAGGCAATTTGTCATTCTCCGCCAGTTATCTTAATCTTTTTACTTTATTGGCCAGTGTCAACATTTCTCTCAAACTCATGTTCCACATTTTCATGGATCATTAGTTGTTGCTCATGAAATACTTGATCGGTTTTATGCTAGATTTACAAAAGCAAACAAACATAAAAATGTGGTTTCATTTCATAAACAACAGTTGAGTGACCTCAAACTCTTCTGTGGTGCATTTCTGGAAAAAAGAAGCTCGTGTCTCACATACCCAGAGCCCGTGCTGGCTGACTGGTTCTTACACTGGAAAAGTTCCAGTTCTAATATTGTACGGTTTAATTTTTAATGTGAATACTTCCTATTATCAGTCGTTCTTTTGATAATTTGTTTTAAACAATTTATTGTAAGTCTTCATATCTTGAGTGTACATTATCCTCTGTCCTTGCATGCTGTAGATGAGTTGGAAATGTCAGGCTCCATAATCTACACAGTGGAGTTGAAGAGATATAACGGACCACTGGGCATCACTATTTCTGGCACAGAGGAGCCCTTTGATCCCATCGTCATTTCTGGCCTCACTAAGAAAGGCCTGGCTGAGAGGTGAGTGAAGGGCAGGGCGTGACATGTGGAGCTGCAGGGGGGGTTCAAGGTAGTAGTACAAGAAAATGGTGCTGCATTGACCTTAAGCCAGGTCATCTCTTGAGTTGCCTCTTTCTTCTTTTTTTTTCTTTCCTAATAAATGAGACAGTAAACAATGGCTGGCTAGTTTTTTTTTTTCTCCTGTAACAAGACGCCTCTTTGTTTCTGTCTGGGTCAGCATGCTGGCAGCCTGACAGCTCTCCTGACCATCTCTGTTGGTACTGTCTGGTAGATCTCTGCTTCATCTGCTCTTCTAAATCTGCAGGACTGGAGCCATCCATATAGGGGACCGAGTCCTAGCCATCAATGGTGTCAGCCTGAAAGGAAAGCCACTGAGTGAGGCCATTCATCTCCTGCAGATGGCCGGGGAGTCAGTCACCCTCAAGATCAAGAAACAAGCTGATCGTATATATTTTTTCGTTTGTTTTTCATTGTTAGGGGAAGAGAATGAACCAAATTTTACTTTAATTGTTTTATGGATCTGAGACATTATTCCTAAGTAGATCCTTTATTTTTAAAAAAAAATATTCTGGGGCTTTTAAAGTCCCTCTTTGCGTGAAGCAAATTCTTTTCAAATCTTTACAAAACACCTTGTTGTCAAAGGAATTAAGAGATGAGGGACACAAAAGGCAGAAAATAAATGCTTCTGCTGTGGAAGTGTTGCAGTGTTTTACTCAGGTGGTGTGAAAAAGTGCACATCTTGTTTCATGCCAGCTCACTGTCCATTCCCAGAGTCTGACGGCCGACGGCCTTTAGAAAGAGAAGCTGCGTTTTTGAGCGACACAGAGGATGATCTGACAGACTCCCAGAAGACCAGTAAACACTCAGAGCTCTACTCTGCCACTATACCCAGTATAGACTCTGCCATGAGCTCCTGGGATAGCTCGGGGTTTGATGCAGGCTACAGTAGCCAAGGTGAAATCTAATGTTCACGAGCAGTCTTCAGATAAACCACATTCTCCTGCACATCTAATGAGATTTTTCTTTCTTCTCTTCATTTAGGGACATATCTTCACAAAGGATCCGATATACTGCTCAACCCAAATGAGTGGAGGCGCACAAAGCACAGGAGCCAAACCACTTCCAGTTCTGCAGGCCTAGTCCACCACACCTCATTGTATGATGGGAGATTCACAGAGGATGAGTGGGACAAGATACCTGGGTAAGTACAGAGGCCCTGAGGTCCATCCCAGACATTTAGTTTGGTGAATGTCTGAGGGTGGGTGATGCTGGTGCAGTTGAACAGGGACAGCATTAAACACAGTATTAGCAAATAAAATTTAAAAATCAGTATTTTTAACTGGATGAATCTGTCAGGACTGGCTTTGTGTGTGTGCAATGTGTCAGGTTGCAGCTCAAATATCCTTATTCAGTAACATGACAACACCCAAACCCACCTCATCTGTCAAACATGTGCAGTTGTTTTTGCTCTTGTGCTGCGTGGTCACACACCTTGGTGGCTTCTTGTTTCCGACATCTTTGTCAGTTTAGCTTTAAGTGGTTTTCTTAATTCAATAATATGTTGTATAAGCAAACTCTCCTGTGATGTTTCCTTTCCCTGATCGTTAAGGTCACTCACAAAAGTGCATTCTGGATTATTTTGTCATTTTGTGTTGTATGCCTTCATGTTTTTGTGCTTTTTCCAAACTGTCCTTTTCTCTTCTTTCTCAGGTATTCTCTCTCTCATCTGCTTTACTAACTGCCCACAAGCTCTTTGGTGTTTCACATGTGTACATCTTTTTCTGTCACCCCTGTCCGTATACAAAAAAAACAGTTTCCTCAGAAAAACATCCAAAGAGCCCAAGGATCAGCCTTATCTGTCTCGTCACACTTCTTCTTTTTTTTTCTTTTTCCCCCTGAACTTTTATGTCATGTGCTTTAGATTTCCTGCTTTTTTGGGGGGTGACGTCACTTTGTGAATTTGAAGTCTTTATCTTATTCTAATGGACTCCTGCGGCTTTTGAGCTGTTACAAGAGAAAGATTTTACATTAAACCCTCACTGTGGTCCTGAGAGATTCTCAGAAGGACTCTTCAGCTTTGCAGCCCCAAAAAAAACTGCATTTCCCATGCTGCCTTTGTATGCAGCGCCAACATCCAGACTGCAGGACTGCTCTCATGCTTTGGTTCCTGCATTGTCATAGATTTGTCAGCCCCCCTCGTTGCCATGGCACCCTGAACCAGGAAGACAGCTTCTGGTCCCAGGCTCTGCAGGACCTCGAGACCTGCGGCCAGTCAGAGATTCTCAGGGAGCTGGAGGTAGGCCCGCCTGTTATCTCCATCCCCCTTCTGTTTCAGTTTCCTCTCTAGCTTTGTCCTACTTGTGTACTCTCAGACTTGCATTGGCCTAAATGAACATGCCAGATGAAGCATTACGATAACCATCATCGCTATAATCTGTTATTAAATCTGACAAGGCAAGCTGGGCACCTGCTGCCATGCTGACTGCAGAAGGCTTTTGCACAATGCCTTGGCCTCTAATCTATGTGTGTGAATCTAAATAAGTCTTTGTTCCTTTTAAATCATTTATTTTTTAAAACAAATGTTCTAATAATCCCCCTCTTGTCTTTCAGGCATCCATGACGGGTAGCGCTCTTAGTCTGTACCTAGATGAGACCAAAACAAATGAAGACTCAGTGTTTCCCTCTGAAATAAGTCCAATCAAGAGGGAAGGAAGCCATGGAGAAACTATAAACAAAAGCAAACTGAACATGTCAACTGGAGCCGGAGATGTTTCATCCAGGGTCAAAGGCGACAACTCTGAAAATTTGCTCCCTACAGCTCTGGCACTGCACAAGGTGACAAAAAGGGTCATGAAATAATTATTTAATTTGAAGAAAAAAAGTTATTCTTAACGCTGTACAGTAATTACAGGCTGCGCGTGTGTGTGTGCGCCTCGTGTCGTTGTCGTCGTTGTTTTCGTCCCAGCCTTTCTTGCCCCATAGAAAGTTTTGACACTTGTTGTTGCCATCATATTAAAAATTTGCTATTTTTTTGTGAAATTGTAAAATGTTTAAACATTAGAAATGTTTTGTATCCTCTACTGTGAATAAAATACAGGCTTGTGAGATTTGCAAATCATTGCATTCTGCTTTTATTTGCATTTCACACAGCATCCCAAAATTTGTGGAGTTTGGGTTGTATGTGAGAGATCAGCTACTCTAACTTTGGATATCTCCTCACACGTTCTGGTACATGAGACAATTTTTCACGAAAACCAAAGTTTAAATACAGTATCTCAAAGACTTTGCATTTACAAAATTAATACCTACATTGGTATCTTGCGTGTTATCCGATTTGCAGGTTTTAAACTTGAGCTGTAGTAATAGGCCTGCCAGTGCACGCACACTTGATGAACATGGAACAGCATGTTCTGTAAAAATCGGTGTGTAATGCGTGTTTATCTCTTCTACGTGACTTACCTCGTCGGGACTGGCACATGAGACAAATTCATGTGACGCTTTATCTGTGAAACTTGTGACTACACGCCCACTGAGAAGTCTGTTTGGCGTCATATGTGCATCGCACCATGACTGGGAGTAATAGAGGGCATCAGTCCTGCAGTGTGGAAATTAACAATATTTTTAGTTGACACAACCTATATGCTATCATGGAAAAATCACCAAGTACAAGCTTAAACCTGCTTTATTTGGTTATGGTTAAAGCTGCCGACCTTGTTTTAGGGAACATGGAAATTGAGAAACAAAGAGCCATGTGGCTGTGGGCATTGTAATTGTGTAGTCTTTACACAGGGAGTGGACACAATAAAAGACACAATGTACAGTCCAGAGCCAGGTCAGCTGTTTAAACTAGTTTCCATTCTTAAGTTATTGTCGGGTGTCCGGTTGCTTAGTTTAGCATTATGTACAAACAGAAAATGATCTCATCTAACTCTTTGAAAGGCAGTGCTTAATGCCAAGTACCAAAATATCTTGCAAAACGTTTTCCAGAGAAGTGATCACCAAGAAACAATAGCTTTTCCGTGTCTCATTCAGACACTCTACTTTGATGTTTCCCTTTTCAAGAAAATGTTTAATGTCAAAGTCGCCTTATGACTCAACCGTCAATGTCAGACCTGAGTTGTTTGGTTGGGGGTGGGGGGGTTGTTACCTCTGCTTCACCTAAAGGCATACAAATATTTCTGTAGTGTTTTATTTTTCTTCACAAAAATCTATAGCTGGAGTACATCTTTCAAAGCCAATGAGGAAAAAGGTTCCAAATGCTGAAGAATGTTTTATCTATGACTGCAATTTGCCCTCTGTTTATAGGTGACTATAAGAAAGGATCGCGAAAGCCGTGACTTTGGTTTCAGTGTGTCAGACGGGCTGCTGGAAAAGGGTGTCTACGTGAATATGATCCGGCCTGATGGCCCAGCTGACCAAGCAGGGTTGAAACCTTTTGACCGCATTCTTCAGGTACTGTTTGCCTTTACAAAAAGGAAAGGGGGGGAAAAAAAAGTTTCACATGCTGGAAAATGCATTTGTTTTTTTGGGTTTTTTGCAGCAAGTTGGGTGAGAACACTGAGACGTTTCATTTACACTCACCAGCTGCGTTGTTAGATACACCTTGATTATTCAGTCCTGCACCCCACTCTGCAACTTCTCTCTTCCAGTGATGCCCCCAAAACCCTCCATAGTGACCATGTCTGCTTCCAGACCATCAAAAAATAAACCAAAAATCTGCAAATAATGTTTTAAGCATAAAAATTCACAAACGACAAATTCGCAGCAAGGTGAATATGCTTAAGTGAATCACTATCGAATCAAAGCACAGCCCACAGAGGAGTGGCAGCAATTTTTCATTCCAGCTTATTGACTAGCCAAAGACACACAGTCATAATTCATCGGAAAGCAACACTCTTGGGATTAGAAACATGACGTGGCATTACCTTGACCTCCAGTAAGACTGTGAGGAATCCTGAAGTTGTTTTTGATGAGGATATGCTGTTCAAGGCTAATATTTTAAAAAAGGAAAAAAAAAAAACAGGAAAAAAAAGCTTGTCTTCATATTAAATTCAGAATTAAACTTATAATCTTTCTCCACGTGCAAGGTCACAAATACTCCCATTTTATCCTAAAGATCTCCTAGTGTTATGTCACAGCAAAACAGTGCTTATAGTTGCTGGGGTATTTAAAAGTAGAATGGGAGGCAGAGCCTTCAGCTTTCAGGCCTCTCTTCTGTGGAACCAGCTTCCAGTTTGGAGTTTGGGAGACAGGGAAACCACTTTACTTTAAGCATTAGGGGTGGATGAGGTCACCCTGAAACCTCCCTCAGTTACACTGCAAAAGACTTAGGCTCCTAAGGGATCCCACTGAGTGTTTCCTCTTTACTCTGTTGCTACTGTTTATACACCACTTTGCATTTCATCATTAGTTGTTTTTATGAAATAATAGCTCTCGTCCACCAAATGACTCTTTCAGGGAAAAGAAGTGTGTACTGAATAGTAAAAGAACTGGTTGTCATTTCCCAGGTGAACCGTGTAAGGACCAGGGACTTGGACTGTTGTCTAACTGTGCCCTTAATTATGGAGGCCGGAGACAGCCTGGAATTGGTCATTAGCAGGAATCCACTGGCAGCAGCAGACGCAGAGCTGCCAAACGACTGTGACGACCCCTCAAACTCACTGTTCTGCTTCCCCAACCACGGGAACAACATAGTTGCCCTCTGACCACAAAGAGAGATTCTAACTCTGCAGTATAGGGGACCTCTCTTGAACACACACACATCACGTGGTTAAGCCCGTCACATTGTACCTCTCAGACACACCTTCACACTCATTTTCAGCACTCAGCGCACATCCACAGACTCAACCACTTTCTTCCCCTGAAAGCATCGCTCTCTGTCTCACAAAGTCACAAGTGCATGTGTTCACAATTGCCAGTTTTAGTCACTGTGTTCACATGATGCAGTTCAGGGGAGGCTCTGGCTTAAGGGCAGACTCCCCCACCCATTCCACCTCCACAGGCAAAGCCACATGCAGGCTTATATAACAGGGGAGTCATAGTGTCTGACGGAGCCAGGATGTCAAATACACAAGCCTCGGTTCTAGAGAGGCTCGAATGCTCATTGCATTCACTGCACAAGTTACCGTTTTCTTTAATAGGTTTTCTCATTCAAGGACCAAAAACCTAGCTCTGTTTTTCATTTACACATTTGCAAATAGAAGCCCCAAATGCAGTATTTCATGTGCATGTAAAACGGTCATACAGAGACACAAAGGTGCGAGTAGGCTCGAGATTCAAGGAATGTTGCACCTATTTGAGTTATTTCACCCATGACTTGGCTCACTGCCCTCGTTTCCAGTCTCTACTCCACACTGCCTGCCCTAGAGATGGGACAGTGCCTCCAAATAGACAAATGCTGTCTGATACTTGTGAGTATCATTAGCCACATTTTAAATTCCCTTATGTTAATGTCACAAATTCATAGAAAGGCACTTAATTCTTAGTTTTTAGTAATTTCATTGCTTCCGAATCACCCTAGATATCATGCTTTATTTATTTATTTTTCTGTTGACAGATTTTCAGTTTCACAACATTTGCATTTTTCTTTTTTATTTGTGGCACCACATTTGCACCATTCCACTTTTAAGAGTTCCTATGTTCACATTTTTCACATTACTGTATGACTTTGCATGTGGCATTGCACCAGAATGACTTGGGCACTGATGCTTCCTCAAGTGAATTACACCTTTTCCAAAAAGGAGGATGAAAAGTGTTTCATTCATCTCACTCAGCTGGCTATCAGGTTATTTTTCTCTGAAGTTCCTACCAATATGTGTAAGCATGTTAAGCATGCATATGACTTGTTCGGTGAGTAAGTCACTCCATAATACGTATTGGAGTGTTATCAGTTTCCTTCAGCAGGATCATGAGCGCTTATCAACATGACACTGTTTTTATAAAAGCCTCTGAAGGAAATGTGACCTGCTGATTAAGCAGACTGCCTGGAAACAAGCATTTGTTTCACTGGGTATGTTTGGCTCATGTGAACGTGTTTTGAGTTGGTCTGTAGGTTTCTCATAACGGGAAATTGCATCAGTCATCTGTGAGGCTGTAACCTCTTAATTTAAATTAAATGTCATATTTTTACAGTGGCCTGTTTTTAAGGTTTTACAGTAATTTATGCGTTGCCCCTTTTATTATAGCGTAAAATGTCATGTATGCAGTGCTTTATTTTTATTGACATGCACATCGCATGGTGTCTTGATGTAAGCTGTGATGCTGAATGTGATTTTTTTTTTTTTTTTTTATTATTATTATTATTATTTTTTTTTTATAAAACATCTACATCCTCCCCAAATATGTCAGGTATCATTTCACAAGAACTTGAAAAATGTATTGGATATTTTATTTTTGTTTAATTTATTAAGTAAGAAATGTATTTCTTTTTATGACAATAAAGTTATGAGATTACAGTTGACTGATTTCTGGTTTGTGGTCGTTAATTTGATTGTCCCCGTGTGTTTGCATTAAAGCAATGAGTTACCATGACCTGGTTAACACTTGTACTTCAAGATGATTCAGGTTAATTCCTTGACACAGTGGGGACAACAATAAAATGACTGAGAAAATCCAAGTCTCTCCTGATGTTGCTCTTACTGCTAAATTACAAATATTGGAATGCTAACCATGAGTTCAGATGTTGAACATGGAAAACTTATGTTAGTATTTAATTTATGTAGACGATGCAGTTTCTCAATCCAGAAGCTAACATAGTGTCTGAAACTTGCATTCTTTTTAATGGCTACTAGGGGCTAATAGCAAAAAGAGGGTTTGCATACATGTGACCACTATGTAATGTTAACTTACTGATGTGTATTACCGAGTATTGTTATGGTTGTAGGTTGAATGAAATTGAAGGACTACGTTACAATTTTCAGTTTTTCTGTGAAAACTGAAAACTGTAAAGCAAACCACAAATGGAGCCGGTTTGCCTGAAAAGTTTGCACTGTGCCTCCGTGATTCAGCCAACATGTTTCAAAAGGCGAAGTTCCATTTGCAGTTACGACCCCTAGGCTAGTTAGCAAGTATTTGCAGGTAAACATTAAAACCTTTGCCACAGTTGCCAATTGGTTAGCAACTGGAGGATTTTTGGTGAAGTACCTTCTTTTCAACCAATTTCATCCAACAAGAGCCACCAACTTCCAGGAACCACTACCAGCCAGTCAGGGAATACACGTTTCCCGAGCATCCAGTGGTTGCATCACTTCCAAGATGGTGGACAATTCTTGAGCAATACGAAAGACGTCAAATCAGAGACCTCAAGAGAAGTCCTATAGAAATCCAATGTTTGATTATATCACTTTTTTTTTTTTTTTTTCTTTTTTAAATCTCAAACGTACTCTGTTTAAGAAGAGAGGATTATCTGGAGTATACAAACCACCTGTGATTGACAAGTATCACATGTCGGTTGCACATTCATCTATTTTCTCCTGCTTATCCAATCAAGGTCACAGTAGGACTGGAGTCTATCCCATTTCCCAAGGCAAATGTCCAGGATACACCCTGGACAGTTCGCCAGCCCATTGCAGGGCTATCCTGTGACGGTCACGGCTACACCAATTGTTGAATTGCCAATTAATCTAACAAGCATATCTTAGGACTGTGGGAGGAAGCCGTGGAACACGAAGGGAACCGTGCAGGCTTCACACTGCTAGCCGGGTTCAAACCCAGGACCCCCCTTGCTGTGAGGCAATAGTGTTAAGCACTGGGCCAAACCTGAAAATGTAAAATGAATTCTAGTCATTTCCATTTATGGAGAATTTGACTATGAGCCAATAAACGTGCAAATACTCAGCAACCGCTGGAGTAAGAATCTTTTTGACTTTTTGCAATTAAGTGAGCAAAATTAATACTTTTATTAAGGATATTTTTTACAGTTCATATAAATATGTTACTAAGATTAAGTGCTAAAAAAAAATATGCAGCAAATAAAAAAGATTTGTTTTTACTGTTCTGTTGAAATTTAAAAGAAGAGTGAACAGAAAAAGAGGGAAAGAAAAGAAGAAGATGAAATCAATATACAGGGAGGCCTGGGCCTGGGCCTGGGCCCCTACAGTAGTCTTTTGGCATATGGGTTGCCTCTTCAACTCAGTGATTTATACTGGCGCCCTCATGCTATGCCTTTTTCTAAGCGAGTAAACATCCTATTGCTTAAGGTGATTAAATTCAATGTGAAAAATGAGCCTTGCACTTCACTCTTGACTTAAATCGATCTGCAAACCTGATTTCACAAAGGGCTCTCCCAGTTCCCTGGAATCCTTTTACACCCCTGCTTCCTCCTGCACTCAGACACTTCTTTAGAGAATCAGTGCTCCAAGGGTTTGAATGATGACACACCAGAGACCTGCCCAAATAAGTCAGCCCTGCATTTGTGTGTGCGATGTCAGAGCTGTTCCCACCTGCTACTACCAGTGAACAGTAGATTAATGGAGGGACAGACATCCTGAAAAAACTTTAGAACAGAGGTCAATGAGCCATCGCAGGGAGAGGGGAGTCAGGGTGACATTGGTGGCCTTCACCAGAGGGCGTCTAAATAAATATAGATGGCTATTTTAGGAATGGAATCACTATGCATTATGATTTGGGCAAGGAGCAAACCTCGGAACAGAAAATGGTTAAAGTGGGAGGCAGTCCCATGAGCTTATTTTCTGCACACAGGTCAAAAACATTGGTGCAACAACCCAAATTGTCCCCGTTCTGAAAGTTAAGAGCTACAAATGATACGTAGCTCAGTGTCACTCCTGGATTGGATAAGTGGAAGAAAATGAATGGTTGGGCGAACACCTAATAAAGTGTATATAAAGCATAAACTGTGAGATCTAATGATAGAAGTAAGTAGGCATAAACACAAAGAAACTCTCATAGCTTCAGAAATATCAAATACACACAAATCCAAAGAAAAATATGTTTATTTAATCTATATAGAAATGATGCAATGTGCATCTCAAAGGGAAAAACTGTGAGACAAAAATACTTTGGTACATTTAAATTTCCACATTGCAATTTTTTAAAAGGAGAAAGCAGCAGGGTACGGTGGTGTGGCGGCTCCTACACATGCTTCAGGAAAACAATCCTCAAGAAGTTGTACTGAACTATTGCAAGTTGTTTCTTTGTTATGCATTACGTATGATTAGACTACGCCACCGCTTCACTGAATATTGCACCCTGAATGTGCAAATCCGGGCTCACGATAACTGACATGTAGCGAAACACATTGGTGAGCTTTGATTAAAATAATGAATCAGTGATGGTGTTCAGATGATGTGCAGTATAAAATTGATACAAAAAGGCATATGTGATTTACAAACAATTAAAATTCTACAAATAGTCTCTCAAATACAATTGAATTAAAAGCCAGACTCCAGTGGTCGTTCTGCAGAGCGCACCTGCTACTGAAAGCACAACGGAGAGAGCTGTCAGGCGGTTTAGTAAAAACTAACGCTTCTGAGAGATGTTCCCACAGATCCCACTAACAATGAGAAATCTGAATATCTGATGGCAAGTTTCTACTTTCTATTCTGTCATCTGTCAAGAGACAACTACATACCTCATATCAAAGTTTACAATTTCAAAAAGTTAGAAGCTAAAAATATTTCTCCTGAAACATGTTGCAAATGTAGCTGCGATACTCTGCAACAATAAAAACACACTACAATAAAGGTGAAACAACATATAAAGTGCAAAGAGAGGTTTCAATAAATGCACTGGTACTGACTATAGTAGTCACACAGGCAGTGTACAAATACTCTAAAAATGCCACTTCCCTTGTTTCCCCCCCTTTTTTTTTAATTTCCTACCTGTCGTTTTCTCTTATTTTATCTCAACTGCTTTCAGGATGGATCGTCTTAAAAAGGCATTTCTCACAGTATTTGGCCAAGACCAACTTGTAACTTAAAAGTTGTCAAGCAAGAGATTACTCTATACACTGCATATTGCTGCTTAAAATGTCATGGATATGTTCTCTGAGAGATGTAGGTGACTGGCTTCCGCCGCAAGCGGAGGTACATTCATTTCATTGTGGCATAAAATGACATAAAAATTAGAAGTCAGTACAACAAGACCGTCACAATCACGTGACACCTTCCACCTTTTTTTGCAGTTAATTACTCATTTAGTTTATTTAACAACATGAAAAGTGAGAATTTACTCTTTTCTTCTATAGCACTGGCAAAAAAAAAAGCAAATTCCTCATCTTTCCGGAATCAACAGAAAGGTAGTAAACATTTAAAATGTTTTATCTCGAAATACTGCCCAAACTGAGATCAGTGCCAACTACAGCAACAACAACTGTAACAACAACAATATCAATATTGTAAAAAATGAAAAAAAAAATCACAAGAAAAATAAAATACAATAATAAAACCCTCTTCATAGAAATCAAACCAGACTATCTCTAACGTGAATATACCGGACAACGTAAACCTACTAAAGTTAGCAAATATGATACCACAGAAAGCACATCAATCGTATTCCTCTCACAGAGAGCGCTCACATCATTGTTTCTACAATGGTGTGGGTGGGCTTGATTAAGCCATTGTTCCCATTTGGGTCCAGGGGCTGTGTCAGCTCACTGCCCTTCAAGTTGTATTCTTTCGGGCGGGAGCTCACGCCTGACTTCGCTGGGGCTGCCACTGCTTTGATCCTCTAAAGGGAAGAAGATGAGACATTATGATCGTCAGAAACTGGGGTGGTTTAGGGCTTGAAATGACAGTTATCAAGAAAATAAACAAGGGCGGTTGATTAAGGGCAGTTTATGTGATTATTAATTATTGTGTACTTTCTTTTTAAGTAAAATGCTGAAACAAATGAACCAAAAATACATGCAAATTGCTGACTGGACTTTTCTGCTTTTGCAAAGAGCCGGGAAGTCTGTTTCCTCTTGACTTTGGATTGATTTCCCTCATTTAAATCTCTGCAGGAAAGCTCCCGTTAAAAGCTCACCTCAATCAGAGGTCCCTCAGACTGCAAGATCTTGATGACCATCACCATTGGGATGCAGATCATGGAGGACAGAGCCAAAATCCAGCCCAGACCGATGGCCCAGTCAGGGTACTCATACACCTTGTTATAGGTCAATGGCTTGTACTTCACCAGTGAGAAGACAAAACAGCCCTACAGGGAGCAAACACACACACACACACACACACACACACACACACACACACACACACGCACACTGCATTTAGCACAAGCTGCGCCCCTTACATGTGACCTTCAGCAATCAACATTTGTCACGCCAGTTCCTCCAACACAGTGAAGTGCCACTGATCTCTCACCATGCAGAGGACAGGAGTGATTATGGACCAGCTCCATTTCATCCACGGGTTTGGTCTGTAGCCAATCATATCTTCAACTGCATCATAGAAGTTATCGACTCCTGTTCAACACAAAACAGAATAAACAATAAGCCGAGTCTATTTGTTTCTGCAAAGTTTGCTAAAATGGTGAATAGTGCACATTAGATACCAGCGACTCTATAATCTACACGTGTTGTTGTTTCCAATGATAGAATGACCTTGGACTGCATTGGAGTTTCACTGGGTCATGGCTATCTAGTATCAATAATCTTAGCTCTGTCTTTTACATCTTAAAAGACCATTAATGGTCTTTACTGGCTGGCTATAGATTGCTGTGTGTTTAGTGCAACTGTGCTGTAGTCCACTGGTTTGTGCAAGACATTAGCTGTTGATGTGAATATTAATTCTGTTTATTCTGTTTTTACTCTTTTCCTCTTTTTTGCTGATGAATAGACAAATAACTACTATAACAGCATCAGTTCAGCACAAAAGCCCCCAGCTTCACAAATTAAATGTTGTCCGGGAACTACTTTTCTGGACCACAGAGCCTCCACCAATAAAAGGGGTGCCATTAAAGCACATGGGCATTAGCAGGGAAGGTGCAGCTTTACTTCCATTCCATTTAAGGTTTTTCTCTTCTGGCTAAATGTCGCTTTGTTAATATTGGTAGGGTACAATCTGGTGGGAGGCAACTCTCAGTGGCCAATGACAATCTAGCAGGGGACTAACTCCATCCTCACCTCCCCTCAACCTCAAAGCAAGCCCACAGTTAAAGTTATTTACTCCTGACGTCTGAAAACCTCACAAGGCCACCTTTGTTTTACACCCCAGAGATCATTAAGACCTCTTTTACGAAACTTTTTGATGGACACAACAGAAACCTATCACATCTAGAGTCACTTCCACTTACCATAAACCCAGGCTACAGCAATGCATTCAAAGAACGCAACCCACAAAAGGCACACACCACTGGCTGCATAGTAGTCAAAGAGCTGGAACACATACATGCCACCCTGGAAAAAGAGGAGACGGAAAGCTGCATTAATTATCTGTGTGTACATGTGTGTGTGTGGTGAAAAAACGGACCCCACAGAGATAGAAGGGGGTATTAAATAAGGGTGGGCGAGGGTGCTGAAAGCAGGACACAAGAATCCTGGCACCCTACCCGTAGAGTTCAACAGGTGCTAAGACGTCATTGAAGCACGGTTAAATGCTGAATGGAAAACAGCATTCCAAATTGTTCCATTCTGACATACTGGATGTGTGTGTGGTAGTGTGCTAGGAAGCCATATTTGGCTATGACAATACAGCAGCAGAGAGGCATGTAGAAAATGTGCGGGGTTATCGCTGTTGTTCATCTGTTCCTTTTCCTTATCTTAACAGGACAGCCATCAGAAGTATGTGCGCTAGTGACTGCTGATGGACTTACTTTTGTCACCATGGCGAGTCCCAGGAGATAGCTCATGAAACACATCACAGCTATGAAGATCTCTCGCCGATAACCTTTCCTTAGGACGGCTGGATACAGATCCACAATAGAGGTGATCTGACCTTCCACTTCAACAAACTGTGGGGACAAAAGCAAAAAAAGTTCTCAGAGAATTTAAAAAAGAAAAAAACATTTAAAAATGTGCATATCTTTCTGCGTGTGCGAAGCTCTTGTTTTGCCTCCACAAACGAGTGATTAGAGAATGAGGGCCGTCTTTGTTGGGCAGTAATGAGAATTTAAACAAGGCTCCTCTCTGCAACACTGGCTTGTTGCTACCAAGACACAAGAGCAACAAAACAGTGAATCACTGTCTCTGTCTGCTTGTCTGTGTAACACTCTCACTCCCCTGTGTCTCCTCATTGCCTCATAAGCAACAATATGTTTCAAGAAAACTATAAATTTCCTCACAGAGAACACGCTCCTTTGTTGCACAATAACAAAGAAAAAAACCCTTACACAACTGTGGCATGTATGTGTGAGCGAGGTTAACAATATATAGCATTCAGGAGTACAAATGTGCATATAATTTACGGCCAAATAAATGCACCCACACACACTGGCATTAGTTCTCTCATGGAAATAGCAGCACTTGCATGAGCTTTTACATGTACTCAAATTTAGAGTGCTGGCCTGATCTTGCAGCTGACTGAGATGAGGAGCTTGCCATGTGCAGGACTCAGTTAGCACAAGAGTAGAATTACACTTGAAGGCAGGAAATGTGATATAGCTGGAGAATCCCTTGGGAGTACACTTGTGTTTTGTCTACTTAGATTATCTTGTCTTAATCAGAGCTCTGCCTCGTATGAAAGCTAGGCTGCTTGCGTACAAACTATTATCCTTACTTTTATTAACTAAATGTTTGGACATCCACCAACTTCCACAAAGGAACTGTGATCCTTAAGGAATCAAATGTGGTAGTAAAATGCCTTTGTTTAAACCGGTTTCTTGTCTGTCAGTCATCTGATAACTTAGAGAGGTTAGAAACAGAAAGGAGAGACACTAAATGTGTTTTACGTATTCGGTCAATGATCTCACAGACTCTTGGAGGTGTCCGTCTCAAATTAACGGGCACAAGACCAAACAACTGTTCTGAGGATAGCTTTACACTACAGCAAAAACACTGACCTGGCTGTCAAGGCCCAGAAGCAGCAGCATGATGAAGAAGAGAATGGCCCACAGGGTTGGCAGTGGCATCATGGATACAGCTTTAGGGTAGGCAATGAAGGCCAAGCCGGGACCTGGAAGGAGAACAGAGAGGGGATGGGGAGAAGGGAGAGAGGACAGAATTAACATTTCTATCTAATTTTGGCTTGGCCGATACAGTGTGAGGGAATGGTAAAATAAAGTAGCAAAGAGCAAAGGAAATACTGCGTTATGGCCAACAAGACATGGAATAGCTCTAACTGTGTGAAATGGTTCCTTTTTTTTTGCTGGCCATATATTAAAACCATCTTTAGATTGGTTTTTAATCTAATTTATCCTCTGTAGCACAAGCAACAAAAATCAACAAAAATACATACTTATGTATACAATGTAAGTATACATACTTCACACGTAACATATTACATAACTGCCGACTGTTACTCAGTGTATATTGCCTTTCTTACTGTACAAATCACAGCTGCCTGACAGAATATTTACAGCTCATTCATTCTGAACATGAGTTTATCAGGATGCATTTCGATAAGCACTCAGTATCTGTGACATGCTGGTTTATTATCACTGCATCAAGGTGTGCAGTGATAATAAACTTAATTTAAACAAAGCAGACATGGATTTTAGCAAAGCAATGAACCAGTTCAGTGAGATATTATAAGAGCATCAGAAAGAGACTCCATCAATTGAACAGCTGAGAAAAATGTAGGTCAAAATATTTGAAAAAACATATACATATAGATATATAGATATATTTTGGTTTCCATATATGATGGAAGCAGCATAGAATTAGTGTTCATTTGATTACTTTATTATATTCCAGATAGCAAAACTTCTAACTTAAACTGAGCAGAGAAAGCATGCTTAAAGAAGACACCTCCCCTTCAAAGTCAACATAAGAAATAGAGGAAGACAGATCCAGAACCAGTGGCGTCCATCTCAGGAGATCCACAGCTTGTTAGCAGAACTGGGCTTACAACATACAGTTACATACATACAGTAAAGGGCCAGTCTTCTTAGCAATGGTCCAAAAGATAAAGTTACTGAATGGCATGAGGAGGATGACTGTGGGACAGACTGGTGCCACTGAACAGCTGTAGTAATGATGACGGCACAGTGCAGGAGCTCTTTAACGCCGCAGTTCATTGTGTAGCTAAAACACACAGCATCTCACCAATGCCATGAAATCTGTCCTTAGAAAACGTGGATCACACTTTGTAGAAATAAACCTGTTTCTTTGAGGCTTTTGTTCAAGGAGTGCGCAGTTGCCGATACCTCTACGTTGCTAGATTTCGAGACTTACATAAGCTACTTCTTTTAAATTGAATTCAATTTTCAATTTTTCCAATTGTCTTTTTTTTTTCTTTTCTTTTCTTTTTTTTCCGGGCAGCAGCACCCACCATCACTGCTGCCATCACCTTGGACCCTCGTACCTGACTCTGCCACATCGGCAATGTCCACCCCTTGTTCTTGTGCCATGAAGCCCAGGACGGAAAATATTGCGAAGCCAGACACAAAACTGGTACCGCTGTTGAGGCCTCCCAGCAGCAAACAGTCCCTATGTCACACATATGTCATGGAGGTTGTTAATGAACACAGGTGGAACCGAAGTTCCCATTTTCTTTTCACGCAACCGAGTTGCTGTCACTACTAGACTCCCACTCGCCCTAGTGGAAACACAGCTCACCTGTAGCAGTTGTATTTGTACTTGTTGTAGCTCCCCAGTGACGTCATGGCGCCCAGGCAAATGGCATAGGAGAAGAAAATCTGGGTTCCTGCATCAATCCACACCTGAGAAGTAGGATGTGATTGCTGATTTTTCAAGATTTCAAAAGATTGCCTTAACTCTACAATCACTGATACATGCTTAGGGGTAGTAAAAATAAGGTTAAGTACTCCATCATCATCATCCTATCATCTTGTTCTATTATATCCAAAACACAGAAAGCTGTGACCAGTAAAATTCAAACAATGAACTGAAAATTGCTCGAAAGCTAAAAATCGTGACC
Organism: Aulonocara sp. 'chitande type north' Nkhata Bay; assembly: GCF_057382095.1. Classification (NCBI taxonomy): domain Eukaryota; kingdom Metazoa; phylum Chordata; class Actinopteri; order Cichliformes; family Cichlidae; genus Aulonocara; species Aulonocara sp. 'chitande type north' Nkhata Bay. The sequence continues at coordinate 31,211,037 of NC_141363.1, forward strand.
ATGTTGTTTGACTTGGAGAAGGAGCATGTGCATGATGTGAAGGTGCAGTAAAGCCATAAACAGCAGCAGTGGAATATCTTAGTTTAGCAAAAAGTCTGGGAACAAAAGGAAACAGACGGCCTCTGACTCTTTCCAAAGGTAATAAAATCCACCAGCAAAATCCAGAGATCACTTCGTCTTTTTAAAAATATATGGTCAGAGTCATGCCTGTAATGTAAGCATATTCACTTGCTATTGCAACTGTATCCTATTAAACTGCTTCATTGCTGCCTTGTTTAATCTTTTGGTTTAATGGACTAAAGTTATATTCTCTTGATTTGTGAGCTATGCAGGTGCTGTTTGGGATCTTTATGTGTGAACGGCTTCCTTTATATAATTTTATATGGCCCAGAGACTATTGTAGGAAGCTTTAACAGATCAAATAAAAAAGGTTTTCATTCTTACCTCTGGATCTTGTAGGCGGGTTACGTTAGGGTAAAGGTAAAATTTGATCCCTTCTCTGGCTCCAGGAAGCGTCACCCCACGCACCAGCAGTACAATCAGCATGACAAATGGGAAAGTTGCTGTTATATACACCACCTAGACCGGACAAAGGATTTATTAGCTAAAAACAATGAACAACATTTACATGGTTATGACTCATCACTGTTGAGATATAGTGCGATAAACGCTTCTTCATTTTTTAAGTTTCATTTCCACTCATATTTGTCCAGCTCCAGCTCAAAGGAAACATTGTTCTTATTGGGTGATAACAATTTCCCCCAACGAATAGCTGAGTGGAGGGCCTAGATACACTTCTTCTATAAGAAAAGTCATGCATGACACAGTATAACGTGGCATTCGTGCAATCTGCATACAATAAATCCTGAATTGTTAGCTGATTAAAGGTTAAATCATTTTAAGACAAATTTGTCACAAAAATAGGGAAATACGCACACCTCCAGTTCCTAATAGAGTTATCCATTTTCAAAGACTTTCAAAGCCTTTTGCCTCTAACCCATTTTCGGGTCTGCTAACAGAAACAAAGACAGGACTAAGGAGCGCCAGTCAAGTGTTTACAGCAGACAGTGTGTCTAGCCAAGGACTGACTTCCAGGACAACGTGGAGGTCTGTGTCTCTTAATCATCTTTATTAACCTTGTTTCCAAGCATGTGGGCTTTCTCTGAGCAGCAGTGTTTTGTCACTGACTTGTTAGGGAAAAACTAAAAAACTGCATCCAAGCAACCCAAAAAGTACAGGGTGTGTTGATGAGTCACACTCACTTTCCCTGTGGACTTGACTCCCTTCCAGATGCAGAAAAAGCAGATGACCCACACTGCCAGGAGACACAGTGCTAAGTCCCACTTCAGGGGCCCTATGTCTTCAATTCCAGTGGAGATGCTTAGGACGTTGCGTCTGCAGAGAAAACATATGTAAGTGCCTAACTAACAATTCACAAATTGCGATTAGATCCAAACACATTACAAAGCAAATGTGCATGAAAAAAAAACCAAACTTTTCTTCAATTTAATTTCACAGTTACGGTCTAACTTTGAGGATGAACTAGCATAATGCAGTGCAAACCAAGTTTATATTAAACTAGTGGAGAACTAGTGCTTTCTAAAAGTAAACACTCCCCTTGCAAGAATGTTGCTGTTCAAACACATTTACACAAGCAAGATAAAGAAGCACTGTTACTTTGGTATACTGAAGAGCAGAGGTGTGGACTCGAGTCACATGACTTGGACTCGAGTCAGACTCGAGTCATTAATTTTATGACTTTAGACTTGACTTGAAAAAATGTTCTAAGACTTGTGACTTGACTTGGACTTTTACACCAATGACTTGGGACTTGAATTGGACTTGAACCGGTTTACTTGAAAAGACTTGATATTTTACCCCAAATATAAAATTTAACATGCATATTATATAGAGATTGAAAATGTGACGTCATTCACGGGTAGAACCGCAAAGGATTCTGGGAACTCGTGGCAAGCGGTACTAGCGCACGCAGGCTTTCAATTGAAATCAGTCACACAGCGATAAAAAGAAACACAAAAATGTCAAGAAGCTGTTGTATTATTAACTGCAATAGCCGGTCGCATGACAGCCACGGGAAGCCGACGGGTAAAGAGATCGGTTGTTATCGGATTACGTCGTTGAAGAGAAATTGTTCGAGCCATGTTTCCAAAGTAACAAAGACGCGACGGATGGTCTGGATTGCAGCCATTCAAAGATCAAATATAACGTCCCAGAACACTCCAGCTCACAGGTTAGTCTGCTCCAAGCATTTACACGAAGGTCAGTATTTTTTAGTAGTTAATACGTCATTTTCATAACATAATTGGTGATATAGGTTACAAGCAAGTCTGGCGCTGAACAGAAATTGTCGCGCTATGCTCCTTTGTTTATTGTGCATAAATAGTGAATTGTCCTGACACAATATTGCGTTTCGCTTCTGTTATTATGGTACACTGACAAAAACATATACTTTTATTCACAGGATAAAACAGGTTTTTTGTATCACTAATTGCCCAGTACGATTACAGCATACAGTATTATTGTCACTGCTACATTTCTGTGATGGGTACCAGAAATGATTTCCACTGCTAATTAATTACCCTTGAGCTCAAAGGTCCTATTAATAAACGGTTAACGAATGTGTATTTATGACGACGATTTGTGAGACTGGTAAACTTATGATACGTACGATGGTCTTTCGTTCTACACGGTGCATTTCAAGGTCCTGTACCCATCCGTCGGTAAACTGTACCTGGGCTTGTTGCAGTGACCGGAAGTTACTAAACTTCATGAGTGTGTGCACTCACTCCAAGAACCGTATGATTATAAATATGCATATAAATATGCTAAGATGAGATAGCTGACTTCATCTAACTAGCAAATGTTTTCCAGGCTACGTTGGTGATTCAGTTTTTTTTAATATGTATGATATTTTTGTCATGCGATTTTAAAGCTGGTCCTACAACCGCATCCAAGAATAACATGCAGCTTATCTCAGAACTGTCGGTGAAAATTATTCTTGGAGCTAGGTTTAATTGAGCTGCATTTTAAAGAGGTGCAATTTCACAATTTGTGTATATTTTCTAAGTTCACTATTTTGTCATGTGTTGAGAAAAACACAGATTAAAAAATTACATGGTCTAATATTTACATTTAGCATAACTGCAACATTATTTTTTCGTTTTTTTTTTTTAAAGACTCGAAAGGACTTGAAATTCAAAGTTTCAGACTTGTGACTTGACTCGGACTTTTACACCAGTGACTTGAGACTCGACTCTGACTTGCCTGACATTACTTGAGACTTGACTTGAGACTTGAGGATAAAGACTTGAGACTTACTTGAGACTTGCAAAACAATGACTTGGTCCCACCTCTGCTGAAGAGTGGATATGTGGGTGTGTGTGTGTGTGTGTGTGTGTGTGTGTGTGTGTGTGTGTGTGCCACTCACTCCCAGAACTCGGTGACGGGGGAGGTAAAGTTGGTAGCATTGGCTGCCAGCCAAAGGGTCTTGTTCTTGCGCACTGTGTCCTCTACACAGTGCTCTGTGTTCCAAGGCTGCTTGCATTTTGCCCAGGGGAGCTCGGGCTGAAAGCACTGAAACAGGTAGTAGAGTCCCCAGGCCAAGATCACAATGTAGTAGATGTTTAGTAGAGACACGATCACGATAGAGGCATAGCCAATACCTGGAGACACAATAAGAGGGCGGGCAGATTTGAATTTTAAGGTAAAACTTTCTTTTAACATTCGAATCAGGCTTTGTGTCGGCTTCGTTTAAAGCTGCAGTAACAGATTTGTGACCACTTGTGGGCAGAAAAATTGCTGTGAACACAACATTGACAAAACACGTGATTCAGTTCTCCTTTTTTGTTCAGCTGCTCACCTACCCTATCGGTTTTTTGTTTTTATTACTGCCTATTGTGAGAGCTCAGTCAGAGTGAACCAAAACAGGAAATTAAAACAATGCAAAGTATACAAAACGGCACACATAATTTACTGCAGAGATGGGTTAAAATTCCATGCGTGTTCATCAAAACAAGCTGATGGGAAATTAGTCATGTGAGCCTCTGTTTATTTCAAAATATCGATAATTGCCACTTTAAAAGAACATGAAAATATTGTGAAGTTACAGCAGCGACACGGAGTGTGGTCAAAGGTGAACAAGAAGACTTTATTCGAACTCGAACACAGAGGAACACAGCCCAGGCTTCACTTGACTATCTACTGTTATAATGTCCTTAGTGTTTTTAAGTTATTTTTAGATGACTTTGCTGGGAACCTGGACACAAACACCCCGGTACTCTTCCATTGCTTTGGAGTATTTTTAAACTTATCATCTCTTTCACTCCCACCTCCCCCTTCCTACATTCCAAATGCAAACTGATAGACGACGCACGCGGTCCACATGAGTAAAGTCGCATATTCCCTGTGCGATAAAAACACATTAAGGTATGCTGAACAGCACAGAGAGCTGTGATTGGTCAATTCCACAGCAAACTGGGGACTTTCTCTATAACAGCAGGTGGGCAGACATCAGCTTCGGCATTCTTTGGATAACAGGGACCGTTGACAGCTGCTGGAGATCCGGGAGCCATGCAGTTTCCTCTTGCGTGATGTCCCACGTGTGAACATGAGTAAGAGTGTCAAAGCAGCTGCCACGGGTGTGGTGCGTCAGTGCTTGTCTACAGCTGTCATTCAAATGTAAAGGGATGCATATAAGCGGTCCGGCAAGAGCTCAAGTAAAGAAATCAGGTGACAAAAGAGCAACTGAGGCAGTGCTGTCCCGCAGTACTCACAGTTTTGATTATATCTCATAATCCAAAACAAAACAAGCAGGCACGCTGCAGCTCCATGGCAACAAAATGATCAGAGTCTCATGCAGCAGGTTTGCACGAGACTCTGATCATTGCTAGGCAACTTTTCCCCCCTCACAGTCTGTTTCTATGGCAACCAAGAACTCATCAGTCGATTTCAGCAGGCGCATTTTGGGGGAGAGACGCGACACTTATTAAGAACAGACATCTATGAGAGAAAACTTGCTGTCCTCTCCCACCCAGCAAAGAACCATTTATGTGCTAGATACTAAACAAATAAGCTATTCGTGTTGTTGTGCTGAAGCACGCACAAAGCGGAAGTTCACAGCAGTTCCAGCTGTTTGGTGGCTGGCACATGTGCTCCTGCTTGTAGGAAAAATTTAGGTAAGTGTGTGTGTTGTTCTTTTTTTCTTTGCTTTCTGTATGAATAATATAAGCTTGCATTATGTTCAAGAGTTAGAATAAGCTGGGGACATGTGATCTTGTCTGCATGAGGACTGAGCATTGTGCATGTGTAGTAGCGCTATAACTGGGTTTTTAATGTTTTCTTTTTTAAAAAGAGGGGGAAATAAACCTAAAATATAAACATGGGTATCCTCCAGCCGAAGCTCCAAACCTCGATATTCAGGAATTTTAATTCTTAGCTTCTGCATTTCTGCATTCTTTGTGATGTAACCTTCACAACACAAAGCAGACTAATGGGGTAAGACTGGTCTAATTGTACTGGCAGAGAGAAGAGGACAACTCGGCAGAACACGCTGTCCAAAAGATGAATACTGGACTGACACAGGAGGAAAATGAGGGCAGAAACCTCGCTCAGACAAATGAGGCTTTTACTCAGTGTTAAATATTAAACGAACAAGGTGGGGAACATTTGTGCAGAGGTTTTATCCTTCTTTCTGTGGGTGAGAAGTTTGTGTTTGTGTGTTTGAACTGACCAGTGAAGATGGGGCAGAGCTTAGCCCAGCAGGTGATCCCTCCCTCAGAGGTGTACTGGCCCAGTGCGACTTCCAGGAAAAACACCGGCAGACCACCCCCGAAAAGGAAGATGAAGTAAGGGATAAGAAATGCACCTGAGGGAATTCAAGCACGATTGAGTTCAGATATTTTGTGACCTTAATCTTGATCTTTTTTTTTATTCTATCTGTTGTGCATCTATTACGTACCGCCACCATTTTTATAACAAAGGTAAGGGAAGCGCCAGACGTTTCCTAATCCGACAAAGCCTCCGGCCACGGACAGGACAAAGTCGAGCTTACTGGCCCACTTCTCCCTCTGAGGAGCTTTGCCTTCTGCCTCATCCTCAGGTCTCGTACCTGGGCTCTTCCCTGGTGAAGGTTTCAGAGTGTCCTTGTGAAAGTCCTTCAGACATTGAAGCTTCTCTTTTTGTGCCATGCTGCAGGCAAAGAAAAAAAAGACACAGTGATACAAACAAAAGGAGAGAGGTGAGCGGGAGACGCATTAGGGAGATAATGCTATCTCCTGACTGTGTTTCAGGTTGCTTTGCGAGCGCATAATATACACGACAATGCTGCTAATCTTGCTAATCTGAGCAACTCATGCCTGGAGGTCATTCAGACTATAGAAATGGTTGGTGAGCAGATTTGCCTTTGACAAGAGAGCAGATCCAGTATGGAATACGTTTTAGGCAAGAAGAGTCAAAATGCAAATTCTACAATTTTACCAAGAGACATCAAAACATCAGCGCTACAGATTGCAACAGAATACACTGGTGCAATCACACAGTGAAGAAACCCACTGTCCTTCTTACTCTGTCGCAATAACCCACAGATGAAGAAAATCATTTGGTTTTAAACACATGCTGTAAACCACAGTTAAATTACACTGTTGTAATTCAGATGAGTGTTTTTTTACAATGCAATGAAAGACTTTATGAACCCGAGTTAACCTGAAGGATCTCTGTTTTTTTTTTTTTACCACATCAGTAGCGACTCAGTTCAACAGGATCCAAATTTAGAGAGGACGATATCCTTGTACATTTCCCGTAGTGCTGGCTACTCTCAAGAAGCTACAACAGCCTAAGTTAACTCGAGTGTTTACAGTGTAAACCATCTTTCCACGAAAGAAAGGATTTGTTAATACGGGTCGAGGTATCCTATTGCGCTGCATGAGCCAAAAAGAAAAAAGCAACCCTAATAGGGTAGGAATAACTGTGTAACGCATGGCAAAGCTGAATATAATTTAAGTTCCCGGCCAGCGGGTGTTTTAGAAAGAACAAAGGAGCCATAATGACAAAGCCATAATTAATTAATAAGATATGAGATTGAATCTGATGCTACTGAGAATGAGTTGGCACAGAAAAATCAGATACTTCCTTTTAACAAAGATCAGGTGATGAAAAGCATGTGCAGAAACTAACTAATCTAAGTTCAGTTCCTCTTGACACCTAGTCAAGAGAACTTTTTTATAGAGACAGTTAAAAAAAAAGAGGCAATTGAATTTACAATCACACTTTCATCTCTCAGGAAATGGACTTTAACCAACAACAACATTGGGGAAAAGATTCTCTGAGAGCTCTCACATGTCTCCTCACTAAATTGGTGCACACTGTGAGCCATCTTATTCTGAGTTTTCTCTCTTCCTGTTATGCATGACAAGTTCACTTGAATTGCTTGCCATTCTCAGGCTTGCTTACATAACTGGATCAGTTCTGTTTCTCATCCTGTTTCTCTCTCGCTCTCTCTTTATCCCTTTTACTCCCCTCCTTTTACTCTCGTCCACTCAGCGTAAGCTTTCACTTGCCTGCCTCGTGTTAGGAAGCTATAGATTTAAGCGAACAGTCCTATGGGCTGGCCCCAGATATAGCTCACAAAAAAATCCCTAAGCCTTTAAGAACGAAAATAGTGGACTTGTTGAGAATCCTCAGTGATGAATGTAAAATTACTGCCTTTCTTCTTCATGTCAATTTGCATCACAAAAACAACAACAACAACAACAACAACAACAAAGCCTATTCGCAGTTCTTTCACACTGTATTTAATCTGACAAAGCTGTGACTTCACACACACAAGCTGTACCCGGTAAAATCAAATCTCCCCTCAGAAAAACAATACAAAAAACTTACATTTCCTTCATGGCTGCGACTATGTATAGTGTTCCTCTCTCTCAGCTGTCACCATTCCTCTGTACTGAATGTCTTTATGCTGCCAGGGTCAGAAGAAGTGAAGCTGACAGCAGAGCCCGCCCCTTGGCTAAAGACAATTAAACCCAAAGTAGAGATTGGACACAGCTTTCCTCTGACAGACAACTCAGGTACCAACGTGGGAGACTGTAAATTTCCACTTACAAGTCTCTGCCCACAAACATACAAACTGCCAAGTGGTGGGGGGTGAGTGTGTGTCACACAAGCAATGCATACACATACTATTTATTCATGTTGTAGACACAGAGGACATTTCAGAGGAAGCGACTGAGAGTCCTTGACTGGTTTATGATCTGCTACAAAGTGACCAACTGAATGAAGCATTGAGAGGTTGTTTGTTTATTTGTTTGTTTGTTTGTTTTAGACACTTAAACAGAACTGAAAAATGAATTTCACTTCCACAACCGCACTTCCTTTTAAGAGAGATCTTCATGTGAAAACTAATTTAATTTAAGACCATGTCGAGATGTCCTCTGTCCTTTCATGACACGTGGCGTTTTATCTGGGAAATGTAAACAAGTACAGTATCAACTAATAACAATGCCAAATAAGGTAATGTGTCTCCTCTGCTTGTTAATGGTCTATTGGGATGCAGTTCATTGCTTCAGTGGCTCACAATGGCTGGCATGGAAAAGTCTGTTTAAACTCCACTGGAGGATTTACACAGTTAAATGAGGGACATGAACCGGCTGGTGACAAGCTGCTGGTTAAATACATCTTTGGCACCTCTTGGATTCATTATCCATACAGTATGTTCCTCAGTGTCATGCTCTATATACTATTTGGGTTATGCCAAGTTAGGTCACACAATTTGGCTAATAATTAGCCATGGATTCTTCATAACGCATCCTGCCATTCCCACCAGCAGTTACATCATCAATAATCACTTTGACCTGATTTTAATGACAACCATACACGCCCATGTCATAACACTACCTCCACCATGTTTGACAGATGATGTGGCATACTTCTTATCATGAGCTCTTTCTCTCCATCTCCATACTTTTCTCTTCCCATCATTCTGGTTAATACTTCAAGTTAATACTTGTAAATTCAACACTCTGAATCAGCTTCAGATATGTCTGCTTCATCTGAAATAAAAAGGAAACACGCCTCACCTGGAAATTTAACTGCTTGTCAGTCAACTGTCCAATTAGCTTTAGCCTCTGAAAATGGGACTAAGCAATGAAAAATGGGTGTAATTCCTAAAATGTTAATGCATTTTAACTCCTAAATTAAACATCCAAGCCTGTATTTCAATCACATATTGACTGCTCGTCTTAAAATCCTCTGAGGCCATACTCTAAAAATGGTGTCTCTGTCTAACAAATTATGAACTTAACTATAACAATGTCAAACTGGATGGGTAATGCAAATCGTGAATATACTTTGTTCTTTCACCTACTACTTCTTTTTTCCCTTTAAGAATTGCGTTTTTGTTTTTCTTACAGGCTTTCACATCTTGTCTTCTGCAATTTGGCTAAAGTGTCGGGTTTAAAACTGATGCTCACTTTGAGATGATCAGGTCTGTGTGCAGTCTGAACAACACATGTAAATTCACTTATATAGTACATGTTATTAAGCTTTAATTCAATGTTCTTTGCATAAATAAACAACCGAATATGCATGCTGTTGGACTGTGGGAAGGAATATGGAGGAACTGGAGGGAAGCTATGCAGGTGCAGGGACAAAATGCAAATGCTACACATAAAGGATCCAACTGGTGAGAAGCTTCAAAGCCAGACCTTTTTGAAACGGGAGTTCTAACAACCACACCACTGCACCATCAGCAATAAAGGAATAAAAATGTAAAACATATCACATATATGACACAAGTGGACTTGATGTTCATTAGATTGACCACACAGCAGCCTTTTATTAAAAAAAAAAAAAAAAGTAAAGAAACAGAAGCTGTTGTGATGGGTATCTAATCAGAAGGCAGTTTAGAAAGGAGGATCACAGTAACTGAAGGTCCCCTTGCCAAAGTTGGATGGGGTACAGTTTAAAGACCTTTCATTTTGAAGGGGATTCTGTGTTGTATCAGCAGCCAGCTAATATATTAAAATGTTTGTGTTTTGTGTTGTTGTATTTGAAATGAAGAATTGCAGTAATCCAGGAAAACACTAACCATCAAAGAAAATCAAACAGCATCGCCTCCTAATTTAGCGAAGAATCCCAATTTATTTTCAGGTTTACAAGGAGTTTCACAGTAATATATGAAACTACTACACATGTCACAAGTTCACAAACAAAAACACTTTTTTAAGTCAGCCTTCAAGAAACCTTGTGAGCACCTCACACCCTCCGAAGGGCCAATTCGGGGACTTTATTTTCAGCACCAATGCCAAAAGAGGTACAGCGACCCCTGAGGTTTCATCTGCTGAGAGGGCGGACTGGTGTTACTAAAGGACACACGCCAATCAATCATACACTGGCTGAGGCGGAGACAGAAGAAGTAGGTTAAGTATGTGTCACTAATATATAAGCTAGTAAACGTCTTAGTTCATCACACCTACTTCAGCATTCACTCAGCTAATGATTTGTGGCTGAGGAAAGCGAAGGTGCACCTTCACATTTTCCTCATCCTCATCACATATCACTGTGAACGCACCGCCCCTGAACGCACCACAGCAGCTCAGCAAATACGACCAAACTGAAACTGGAAACGCTGTCTTATCAGACACGATGAACAGGCAAAAGAGGGTTCAAAGACCAGAACTTCGCTCCTTTCCCTCCCTTTTTTTCAGTATATGACCAAAACATGCCCTAATTTAGTCACGTCGTTTGTATGGCAGGGCTGAAACAGTGTTGCTTCTCTGTAACGGATAAGCGCACAGCATCATGTGAAAGAAAAAGAGGAAATGTTTTCAGCTTTTTATGAGCGAATAAAAAGGATCAGCAAGCTTACTTTCCGCATCAGAACACTAAATATTAAACAAACAACAACTTACATTTGGATTAATTAGGGTTTCTCCTATCACACATTTTCTCCTATTAAAACATAGTCTATTAACCTCATGCACTCAATGATATATTAAGAATATATAGGATTACCCGTCCTCTTACTTTTACTAAGCAGCCTGTTGTTCCTTGTTTGGTAGCCTGTGTTTAACGACGAGTCATACAATGTAATCTACTTTTTTTCTCCCCCCAAGATCGCTGATTCAATGAGCGTGTGTGCGTTTAATATCAGTTTGAGTGGAAAATCACTAGCTTCTCCATGCAACTCTTAAAGTGGCAGTCTCCCTGCATCCGCCCTTTTACCTGATTCTCTTGACAGCTTCTGACTGACAGACCGATAACGACCGGCAAACGTTATAAACCATCATGCGGCATTGATCAGGGATTTGCAAAAGTGCAGACGATGAACATTTATAGGGCTAAATTTAATTTAACGTGACAGTGAAAAGCACCATAGGAAATAAACCAGAATTACGCAAGTGAATTCGGTATGACTTAATGGCTTTATTGGTGGTTTATAAATGATTGACTATGTGCAGTATCGATCAATTATTACCCAATACTGACATACAAGTGGAAAATTACAGCGGGAAGCTATCTATCATTTCTAGTAATGTTGATGTTATGGCAATCAATTAATAAACTGTTGCTTTCTGATAAGGTGGTTCACCTCTCATTAAAACCTAGAGTGGTTCCCAGGGGATGAATATCCTACTATCTCGTTGTCTAGCACCACCATAAGGCTCATATTTTCTAGTCAAATGGTGTAAAATTAGATTTGATTTTTCACAGGATGAAGACATTTTGAACAGGTGATATAAGCAAAAGCACAGGAGTAGCCTAATGTCATTAACAATGACTGTGCTCCTTGTAGGTATATAAGTAAACCGTGGCATTGTGCCATGAGACCAATCGAAGGACCCTTAACCAACCACACCTGTTGGAAAGAAGCCATTTTTACCCATTTTGAATGTCTGGCCTATGTATATGGGTGTGATTGCAACTGCTAAAATCCATTCAGTGGGTTATTCAGTCATTAAAATTGGGTGAGCTGTTAATTATTTACTGATATACTTTTACTATACTATACTTTGATATACTGTAAAAACATGTTTACATTAAGTAATTTGATGTTTCTGTCACGTTTTTATCTTGTAGAACTACATTAAAGATTAGAAAATGTTCAGTGTCCTACTTTAGTTAATTTGTCTGAATTACAATATTACCAGCAACTAATTAGTGTGAATGCTTGAAAAGCATTCACAGTATTGTTGTTGTAATCTTTATTATTAGTGTGAATGCTTGAAAAGCATTCACAGTATTGTTCTTCTAATCTTTATTATTATTATATTTTCTTATTCCGTACGTTTTTTGAAAGCCTACTCCTTCAAAACCGTTCAACTTAGAAAAACCATTCAAACATCGTTAGATTCCTATTATTTTGGACATGACTGCTTCTATTTTTCTCATTTTTAACATTTATATTTTTAATTTTATTCAACTTTATTCAACAAAAATTTCCCATGTATTTCAATGGGGAGACCCTTCAAATTCTCATTCAACTTACTCATTTTTAAACTCTTACTACTTCAACATACGTTCACATAGAGCCACCATTCAAACTTTAAAACGAAGACAAGACATTCAACTATTCAACTTGTATTTATCTTTTCAATATCTATTATACTTTTTCTTCAGTTCCAGTTTAAGTTTCATGATGTTTTTTCACCCGTTTCAGAGTTTATAATGGGTGTGTATGGGACGGAATGTTGGGGCTAGAGTGAGGCAGCTCAACTGCTAGAGTGAGAGGAGCAAAAAAATTAATCTTAAAATCTTTTTTAAAACTGCTGCTGTGTCCGCAGCGTTTGCTCTACAGGTATGATTTTACCCTCAAAACGTAGCCATGGCTGTCCTCTTTCATCCAATGTGTTTACTATTGTACTAGGTGTTATGGTTCTTTCATAAATGTCACCAATGCACAGCCTCCTCCCTCCAACTCTTCCATAGACTCTAATGTTAAAATGGCTCAGAAGGTTCGTTTGAAAATCAGAAGAGCATGGTGTCTTTCCACTGTCACCACGTCCATATAATAAGCTCCACAGGCATGAAAACTGAGAATTAGGTAGACTAGACATTGCTGTCGCTCACAGTGAAAGAATTTTGTCAATACGACTTTTACTTTTCATTTGGGAGCGATTTGTTTCGGCCTGACTTTTCTGTTCATTTTAAGCAGCAAAAGTGAGGTGCATGTCTGTGTACGTGTGTATGGAGCCATTGGGTGCGGTCACTATAGCAACCAGGCTCACACCTGCCTGCTTAACGAGCTCTCTCTGCCACTCTGCCAAAATTCATCTTAAACACTTCTCTTTCAACTGCTGCTGTGTCCACAGTGTTAAAGCCATCATTTTACCCTCAAAACGTCGCCATCGTTGTTCTTTTTCCAACATCTTGTCTTTCAAAGCTCAGAGATGTAAACTTTTTAAACTGTGTGGGTCCAAGTGGAGGGATCACATTTTAGTCATTCAGTGATTCAAAGAATATGACCTTTTAATATTCTTTCAGATGTTTTCTGACTCTAAATGTTCTTTTCTCATTTCTTAGGTTTTTCTAATTTACAATTAAAACATTTTCAGCTTTTTTCCAACTTCTTCTGTGTAACCTTCAGCTTTTAGCAGTTCAGCACTTTTGTTTTTAGGTTAAATTCGGGTTTTTTTTTTATCTCATTCAAGATTTTTAACTTAAATTCAGTAACTAATTCATTTCAGTGCATACATTCAGATTCAAGCATTCACACTGCAGTTTCTTCAGAAAATGCACTTTCTAGTTATATTTTATTATTATTATTATCTATTCCGTACGTTTTTTGAAAGCCTACTCCTTCAAAACCGTTCAACTTAGAAAAACCATTCAAACACCATTAGATTCCTATTCTTTTGGACAACATTGCTTCTATTTTTTCTCATTTTTAACATTTATATTTTTAATTTTATTCAACTTTTTTCAACAAAAATTTATAATGTATTTCAATGGGGAGACCCTTCAAATTCTCATTCAACTTCCTCCTCTTTAAACTGTATCTACTTCCACATACATTGACATAGAGCCACCATTCAAACTTTAAAACGAAGACAAGACATTCAACTATTCAACTTGTATTTATCTTTTCAATATCTATTATACTTTTTCTTCAGTTCCAGTTTAAGTTTCATGATGTTTTTTCACCCGTTTCAGAGTTTATAATGGGTGTGTATGGGACGGAATGTTGGGGCTAGAGTGAGGCAGCTCAACTGCTAGAGTGAGAGGAGCAAAAAAATTAATCTTAAAATCTTTTTTAAAACTGCTGCTGTGTCCACAGCGTTTGCTCTACAGGTATGATTTTACCCTCAAAACGTAGCCATGGCTGTCCTCTTTCATCCAATGTGTTTACTATTGTCCTAGGTGTTACGGTTCTTTCATAAATGTCACCAATGCACAGCCTCCTCCCTCCAACTCTTCCATAGACTCTAATGTTAAAACGGCTCAGAAGGTTGGTTTGAAAATCAGAAGAGCATGGTGTTTTTACACTGTCACCACGTCCATATAATAAACTCCACAGGCATGAAAACTGAGAATTAGGTAGAGTGGACATTGCTGCCGCTCACGGTGAAAGAATTTCGTCAATACGACCTATACTTTTCATTTGGGAGCGATTTGTTTCGGCCTGACTTTTCTGTTCATTTTAAGCAGCAAAAGTGAGGCGCATGTCTGTGTACGTGTGTATGGAGCCATTGGGTGCGGTCACTATAGCAACCAGGCTCACACCTGCCTGCTTAACGAGCTCTGCCTGCCACTGTCCCAAGATTCATCTTAAGCACTTCTCTTTCAACTGCTGCTGTGTCCACAGTGTTACAGCCATCATTTTACCCTCAAATTGTCGCCATTATTGTTCTCTTTCCAACATCTTGTCTTTCAAAGCTCAGGCATTTAAACTTTTTAAACTGTGTGGATCAAAGTGGAGGGATCACATTTGAGTCATTCAGTGATTCAAAGAATATGACCTTTTAATATTCTTTCAGATGTTTTCTGACTCTAAATGTTCTTTTCTCATTTCTTAGGTTTTTCTAATTTACAATTAAAACATTTTCAGCTTTTTTCCAACTTCTTCTTCTGTGTAACCTTCAGCTTTTAGCAGTTCAGCACTTTTGTTTTCAGGTTAAATTCGGGTTTTTTTTTTTATCTCATTCAAGATTTTTAACTTAAATTCAGTAATTATTTCATTTCAATGCATACATTCAGATTCAAGCATTCACACTGCAGTTTCTTCAGAAAATGCACTTTCTAGTTAAATGTTAATATTGTAGCGGGTCAGGGCTGTTCGGGGTTCTGTTTGTACAGTTATGTTTTGTGTATGTTGCCATGGTGACGAGTGACGCTCTCTCGCTGCAACAGTGTGTCCTTCCTGGGTCAGAGGGCGCCCTGTGTGTTGTTGTTGTTGTTGTTGTTGCCGCGCTGAGCAGTTAGCTAGCGGCAGTGTGTTCTTCTGCAAATGTTAATAAACGACTGTGCTCCCTGGCTAGCTCACGGGAAGCAAGACCAAACGATACCTCTGTCTCCTCCTTGTCTGAGCTCGCCAAAGTATGCTAACAAGCTAAGCTAATATGAGTAACACTGTAAGTACACCTGACTAGGGATGGGTACCGGTGTCCGGTGCCATGATGGCACCGGTTCTGACATAAACGGTAGTAAACAGACCGAAAAGCAGCGCACATTTCGGTGCTTTTTTTTTCCTGACCTGTGATACACTTCTAGCCAATCATTTTACGTTTCCAAGGATAGTAGGCGGGTCCAGGTACGTACGTTCTTTTAGAGCAGAGCTACAGATCAAAAATGCCCAAGGCGAAGCAGTCAAAAGTCTGGCTGTACTTCACAGCAAAATATGCAAACTCAGCAGCCTGCAACAAGTGCTTTAAGCTGATACTGTGATACTGTCAAAGGAGGTAACACCTCGAATCCGATGAAACACCTAGCGACGCATAGCGGTCTTTTTTTAAAAGCCGAGAAACGCGCTGTATTTGATAGCTTGCTGCGAGACCTCACACCGAGCTCATCCACTGTGGGTGTGGTGGCTGTTATCGGACCCGGATTTAGCAACATCCCCCAAAAACCCGAAGAGGAGAGTCCTGGCCCCTACCCCTGCCAGTGTAGCAGAAATGATGACGGATGATGATGGCAGCAGCAGCCGTTCTTCTCTGCGTGAGTAGCTTAATGTCGTTCGTGTGTAATTTACGTTGAGTAGGCTAACCAGTTATTACTGTCATGGTCCTGGGCCATGTGGGCCCAGTATTCTTAGTTTTCATGTATTTTTGTATTTTGTTCTTTATTTAGGCCATGCTTCCTGGGTTGATCTGTTACGTTGTTCCTTATGTGTTTTCCCTTCGTGACTCTCACCCCCTGTGTGCCCCTCTGTGTATTTATGAGCCCTCGTCTCTCTTTGTGTTTTACTCTATGTTTTCCCCAGCCCGTTATGTCTGCGTTCTCCCCGTGCTCTCTCCCCTCCTGTTTGAACCTCTGTGTACTTCCTGTTTTACTTTGCCCATCTCCCATCAGTGTTACGTTCACTCCTGCCGTGTCTTGTTATGATTATCAGTGTCACCTGTGTTCCCCGTGTGCATCCACTTCCCCTGATCATCCCTCATGTTGTGTGTGTTCCTCCCTGTGTTTCTAGGCGAGCTTTGTATTTAGTTTCCCATTTCCTACGTTCTGCCTCTCCAGCATTAAAGCTGTAATTTTTGAGTTCATCCCCGTGTCTGTGAGTTTTGCATTTTGGGTCCTCCTCCTGCCTGCCACACAGCGATCCATGACAATTACATTAATGCATGTAAGGTGAACTAGGAAACATCATCATAGCTACATGCAGCTGTCTTCTTGTTTGATGGCAGATACTCCCTTCACCCTGGACAAAAAGGCTAAAATGACCAAAGAAAAAGAGGGAAGCAGCTAAACATGAGAGGTTTTTGGACAAAGTTTGTGTTCTTTCCATTGTTTAAGCACTGCTTCCAGCCAAGAGTGATACCATATATGCCCCATAGCTGCAGAAAAGGCTAACATTGTTGTCTTTTTACAAAAAAACCAGCTGAACATGAGAGGTTTTTGGACCAATTTTGTGTTCTCCATTCTTTGAGCACCGTTTGAGCACCGGCACCGTTTCAAAAGTACCGATTTGGCACCGGTATTGGATAAAACCTAAACGATACCCATCCCTACACCTGACACTTTATCAGTATTTTCAGCTAGCATCAAAGTCTCAAAGATCGCTGCTAGGATGGCTGTCTGAAGTTGTCCCAGATGTCACGGCCACAAACTACAGACCAATCCATTGAGCCAGCCATTTTCCTCCATCTATTGACCGATAACAACTTCTTCTTTCAGCAGCTCCCTTTAGAGGTCGCCATAATCATCTCCTTACTGCGGTCAGGGGCCTGGTCTGTGACCCAGCATTTTAAGTTAATATTGTATTTTTGTTTTTCTTATGTTAGATTGCATTCATCTTAAGTTGTGTTATTTAGTTAGGGTTTAGCTGAGTGATTTATTCTAGTATATGTTTCATCCATGTCTCCATGTTTATGAGTCTTTTCCTGTCTTCTGTGTAAGTCTGTCTTCTCCTCTATGTTTAGCATTTAGTTATGCCTGTGCTTTCGCTCCCTTATCTGTTCCCATGCGTCTCTGCTTGTGTTCTGTCTCCCCAGTCTGCTGTGTGTGCATGTCTGCATGTTCTATTGTCAAGCTTATGTTGTAATGTCTGCGTTCCATTATGTTTCCTGTTTTATTTTGAAAGTCTTGTTTCCATGTTAGGTGTGTTTAGTTTGGCTTCCCCTGTGGCATCCCGTTCATTTGTGTCAGCTGTGTTTCCCCAGGTTTTTCCACTTCCCTCATTACCCTTCTGTGTATTTAAGTCCACCGTCTTCCTCTGTTCAGCATCAAGTTATAGCTGGTCATAGTGTTTTTCCTCACTACTGCTCAGGTTCATGTTCAGTTTTCATGTTGTCTTGCATAATTGTTTGCATAGTTAGTTTAGTTCTATCCTAGTTTAGGTTTTAGTTTAGTTTTGCCCTTGTTTTTCTGTTTTTGCTATTCAGCCAAATAAGCGGCTCACTTTTTGTTAAACTTCAGTTTTTCTCTCCCGTGTCTGCATTTGGGTTCGCTCCACTAACACACCAGCCATCCCGGCCGTAACAGGTGCATCCCTATCTGTCACGCTAACTCTCTGCACATCCTCCTTCACTACATCCATGAATCTTCACTGAGATTTCCTCTTTTCTTCTTGTCTGATGCCTCAATCTTCAACATCCTTTGTCTAATTTAGCCACTATCCAGTGCATACCTCCACTTCTCTGGGCTTTGAAACATGATTGATGAAATATTTCAGGCCTGATCCCTGAAGTGAAGCAGCTAAGGTTAGGTCAATTCTTTGGCATGTAGCTCACTGCACTGTAGTTTTGTCTTAATCTGGAGCATCAAACAGATGGCACGGCCACGTGTTTGTATGTCATGCATTGACGGTAGGGACACATGCACTGTCTCTCTGAGACGGTGCCCACTGAACAGAACCACAGTGTGTATGCTGGAAGGTTATCTGTGAATCTATGGCATCAGTGTCAAAACACATTTTTAACGGAGCACATGGATTAGATGAAGTTTATATACAGGGTTTGAAAAACAGGAAGTGAAAGTTGACTCATGGTTTCATTTACCAAAATATGATTAGTTTTTAACCTGGAATGAACCCAAGAAATTCATTGTGCAATTTAATAATAATAATAAAAATGCTCTCAAATCAAATCAGATGAAAAACAGATTATTCGGTTCCCTATTTTTACCCTGTGCATGCATTTCCTTGCATGTTTCATTATTTGCCTTGGAAGCAACATCTCGTGACTCTCTTGTGGCCTAAAGCAAAGCGTCCTTTAAAGCCTTCCTGTGCCTCTGGGTTTCAGTGAAGGTTTCACTCTGCAGAGAACAAAAGCTCTGTCAGTGGGACAGACTGACTTCTGATGCCTGAGGATAGAATAGCAAGGAAACCGGAAAGGGACCGGGGTGAAAAACACACAAGTTTGGCTGCTCACTGTTTGTAACAAAAACCAACCCTGAATCTAAATTAGCCAAACACACACAGAGGAGGGGGGAGCTTTATCTAACTTAAGAATGGGAGGCATGCCTACAGAGTAAACATCCCAGACATGGAATAACAAAAAAATATATTTTAAAGTTGAAATAAGTTATAAGAAAAAAAACTTGCAACCCTAGTGAATCAGTGAGATTTATTCTTTTAATGTTTGTATTTCAATGTCAGTGTTTCTCTTTGAGCTGAAAGGAGCTAAATTTCTGCTTAGTCTTCCGTTTTGAAACCTAAAAGCTGATCATTTATACGGATTATTATAAATGATTATATATTTGATTTGAATGTCTTTCAACTTTTAGCTACCATGCTAGTTTAAAAACTTAGTGTTTATAGCTCATTTGCTTTTACTTGTCAGTGTGCATTGCCTTAAACTTGGAGGTCCTTAGAAATCATTTAGCCATTATGTGCTTTTTATACTTGTGTCTCAGAGCCAAGAGCTGAACAGACCTAAAAACAATTAAACTATAAAGACTGGTTGCAGGCAGTTCCTCCTCTTGATAGCAGTCATAATGTGGAATGATGTCCCTGGGCTTGTTGTCACTCTTAGCAGTCACGAGGAAAATGCTTGAAAACTAAAAATAAATGTTGGGATCCAGGCTCACACCAGTGTATGCAGCACAGACAGATGAGTGACTTTAACTCTGAATAAATTAATAGATGTGAAAATTCTGGTTTATCAATAATAATCTGATGCTGAATAAGTAACAAAGGCACACAAACCTGAAACCTAAATTTAAGAGATTGGGGTTTGATGGTTGTTCTTTTTTTAATATTAGAAGCAAAAAAAGAGGAAATGCAAACTATAAGAGAAAAAAGGATGTTGCACATTCTCTGTTTTACTGTTTTCATCTGCATGAAAAAAAAGGTTTTTGAGTTGCATCAGCGCTTCATATACATCTGTGGAAACTCTTTGTTTTAACCAAACAAAGCAGAACTAGCATGAACCTCTCCTCTTCGCAGGTTACACTTCATAACTCGACGCGTTTGTCAGGTTCGAAGCGTATATTCGCAGATATTCCACCTGTGTGTTTACATTTGAAGAGTTCAGGGCCAAAGGTTGTTGTCCTCAACGGATTTAGCCCGTCTTTCGTTAGAGGTCTGTCTAAGGGCAAAACAGTCACATGGTGACAGTGTAATCCCGTCTCACATGCAGAGACTGTATCACTCTGCAGAGATGGCTGTGTTAGCTGCTGGCAACCTTGTGACTCACCTCAGGATGAACATGATGTTGTACTGTACACAAACAAGTAAATGTAGAAATAATGGAGCATAAAGTGAACACATATCTGACCAATAGCACATCGGACAGACCCGACCGCGAAGAACGACCTTTACTGCAGTTTAGATTTGTTTCTGTGATTAGCAGATTGCCGGATATATTTACTCAGCATTCTCAGAGAGCTCCCTGTCTTCGACAAAGCTGACTAATACGACCACTGCTCGCTGTCTGTCCCCAAACTGCTAATGCTTAAAGGGAGCATGTAAGGCTTAATCCCATATTACCGTGGCTATGTTAAGTGTAAGCATCTGACTGTAACACTTCTAAGCAGAGCCTCCACGCAGGGCACGGAGATAAACAGAATTCCTATTTGATAAGCTCAAGCTGCAATCGGTCTTTATGAAAGTTTATAAGAGTTCTTATTGCCTGGTGTTTGAATTTGACACAACAGTGGAAATGTGGGGGAAATGAGTGTCTGCTGAAACCCTCTCATATCAAGGCAATCCAATAAAGAGATCTTCCAGGCGGGAACCTGTCGTTCAGTTAAGTGTGTTTAGGCCTGATGATGCCATTTCTTACACAATGGCTGGCTGGGACTACACTACGCCGGCGAAAGTCCCAAGTCTTTCTAACAATATGTAAGCACAGGCTTTTTCTGTTGCCAAACAAGGACTGTAACTACAGTGCAAGGAAGAAAATTGTGCAAATTTTATATTGTGTGCGTCAGAAGCACCTGCATCTTTTTAAATGCTTATTTCTCCAGAAAATTATAAAAGTGGGATGTAAGCTACAGCAAAGACATGAAAGAGACAAAGCCTTTCAGGTCAGTCACTGGATAAGTATGGGCTTACCACTCTCCCCCTCTCTGTCTCTCACTAAGGTGGTAATCTCCAACTAATAGCAAATTAGGATATTGGCAGTGACAGCAGCTGTGAGTTATGTCTGACACCTGCAAGGACATGTCAATACTCAGAGACAAGGTCACAAATGTGCAGGTCTGTCAGTCACAGAACATGGTTACAGATGATACCTTTAACATCATGGTTAAACTTGATGTTATAATGATGGAATCATGTAAAATATCACAGAAATACAAGACGTGGTAAAGATAGAGGTATAAAAGATCCTTTACTGGAACAAAAAACAAACAAACAGCTTTTCTCTTGTATTCTCCCTTACTGTTATTCTTTTATTATTTCATTGTGCCTTTCTTTTTTCTTGTTTAAATGACTGACAAAACCATACAAAATGATCTCTGCAAACGCTACATCTATTTTGAGGCAAATATATTTAATTTAATTTAATACTTTATGATTGTTCTCCACCACAGCTGAACGATGTGACAGCTGCTGTCGATATTCAGCAGCTTGTGATTTTATTTGTTGTCCATCCCTTCATGACAATCATGTACACATTTTCCGGTGGCTACTTTCAACAGGATAGTGCATGATGTCAGAAAGCTCAAATCATCCCAATCTGGTTTCTTGAACATCACAGTGAGGAACAGGTGATAAAGTATATATCATGGATGTGCGACCAACAAATCTGCACCAACTGTGTGGTGCTGTCATGTAAATATGGACGAGAATCTCTGAGGAACGTTTCCAGCACCTTGCAGAATCTAAGCCTTAAAAGACAATTCTGAAAACAAAAGGCAGTCCAACATCAAAACTAGAAAGCCATATCTAATAAAGTAGCTGGTGGGTATAAATCCCCACTATATTGTATATATTTGTTCAGATCAATTATGCTTTTGCAAACTTTGAATAAAGGACTTATTATAGCTGTTTTTTTGTTAAACTTAAGTGAAATATATTTCTGCAAAGTAACTACATATCAAATACATATGACAGAGTAATACATATTATATTTACCACTGAAAAGTAATAAAATAGAGAATAATAAAGTAATAAAGTAAAGAAGGAGTGGCCTACTTTACACACACACATCTTATTTGCTCATCTTATCGGCCACCTGCAACCTCTTCCATCTGCTCCACTATATAAATTAATCCAAACATGTTAGCTACATGTGCAGCAGGAGAACACCGAGAGGAGCTTGTTGGAAAGGCGGGCAGACAGATGGTGTGAATGACACAACTCTGCATGTTCTGTACACGTCATCCATGTAGCACCTGAAGTGGCATTTTATAATGAAACAGCGAAACCAAGTTGGGAGATAATGCCAAAATAAAATGTGGCGGTCTCTTGAGATTTTTGGTGCATGGTTAAGCTGATGTGCTTTAAACCATAACTATACTCTGCCTGGTTCTCACCAACTTGTTATTGATTGATTAACACCCGCCTCTAGCCAATACCTTGTACTGATGTTGTGCAAAGGCCAGAAAGTGCAGCCATTTCTCCCTTTGCCTCGTTGATTTCTGCCTTTCCAGATGGCTCCAGTTGTCACACTGAAGTCTCGATGAGTCACAAGGTGGCATGACTACAGAGCTGAGAGATTTCATCCCCTCATCCTCCCTTCAAGGTTTTTTTTAAAGGTTTGTACTGGACACATGACAGATATACGAGTCATAACTTGGATATGGAAAAAAAAACAATAAAAACAATAACTGTTTTGGTACAGGTCAGTGTGCTCCGTAAAGGAGGAGTAGCCATTTGATGTGCTAGCATTCCAGTGCGGTGAAGTGGATTTGAAATGGAAATTATTATTAAAATTGCAGTTAGAAGTGTTTGATGCATGCCATATCAAAACATGTTACAGAGAAACTTCCTAATGTCACATTGACATTTGATTTTTTATTTATTTTTTTTACCTCTGGTGCTGCTAATGAGCTGCATAGAGGTGCATATTGTGCACCACCATTAGACTCCTGAATCAGAAAACCCGATTCATGCTAGGTGTGAATGAGATCCACTGATAGTAAAGTCCATTTGCAAACTACTCCAAATGATACTGTGACAAAGGGCAAAGGGAGAATCTGATAAATTGCTCAACAGGCTACAAAGAATGTTTTTGCTGCTGCGCTTACCACAACATTTGGGTGCGGCTCAAGTTAGCTGAAAAAAGCTAAGGGTTGTGTAATCCCTGAGAAACCCTAATCAGCACCAAGTCAGATAGCTGTGAGTTATCCATCTGTTACTGGCCGTAAAGGTGACTTCCTCAACCAAAGTAATGCCCGATTTCAAAACTTCAAAGGTAACCTCCATGGTTAAACTACAGTAACAATCAGGGGATTGCCAAAGTCATTAGGATTCATTCTCCATACATAGGGCTCTGCGGGCTTGTCCGCTGGCTAATTTTTTAATGAAATGAGTGAAAAGTAAGTGAAAACTTTCCACTACTGGTTTCTCTGAAAGAAAAGTTCTTCAATCTCACCGCATCAAAGAACAATTCACTGAATAGCCGTTTAATTATTTTGATAAAAACCAAAATGTTGAAGATTTTTATTTACACCTGGGTCAGCAGATACCCAGCACCTTAACCCACTTATCCCTCCAGTCAAAAGTCAGATTTAGCTAGTACCAGGAAGTCTCAATCAGAGTTCACGGTTTTCAGGCACTGGCTTGTTGAGGTTTGCTGACTGTGGAGATAAATGAACATGTGAACGTGTGAAGTTCCAGTGCTGAACAGTCTTCAGGGAAAGTGAGGATAGTTCTTTGAACATATATATATTCTTGTTGGGCCCTGAGTACACATCCATTGTTTGACATTGTAGGATTGTACTGAATGTATTTTTCCATTCAAGACTAAGAACAAGTTGCTTAGGAACAACACGTAAACCTTTACAAAGGGCGCTGCTGGCTTAATATCTGCTTGTATTGTGTATTCTAGTCTTTTTCAGCAAACTAAGCCTTTAAGATACTGGCTGGAAGCCAAGGGCTTTGTTTTCTAAAGGATGCCCCTTAGCCTTTGGTGTGAACGGCACTTTAATGTGTCCTAACACGTCTTCAGTAAGTTGACGCAGAGTTTTGTCTTCAGTTCTTGGAAAAGAAGCTTAATGCCCCCACCGGGATGTGAATTGTAAACTGTAGAACAAGTACAGTAACTGACATACACACATATCTAAATCACAGCTAGCACAGTCATGTCTAAGTTGTTTACAGCCCTTCTTGGCACTGTTGAGAACTCGTGATAATGAAGCCATTTGGAAAAACAGTAAAACAGTGCCATTAAGAAAAGGTTCCCATGAGTTTGAAGACCCCGATGAAGGAATTATTTGTTTCCCACAAATAAAAGGGTCGGTGAAACATCAATTCTGTGGTGAAACTCACAGCAACGGACCCAGTTTAGTGGTAATCTTGAGAAATGGCGCCATCACCAGGTGCCTTAGGTGTCTTAAATTGCTCCTCTAATCAAACAAATGTACAATGACATTTTTTGTTAATGAACGAATGAAACAAGTGGAAAGGAAAGAGTGTGTTTCCCTCTTTTATTTAAGGCTGGATCTAAAACCCAGCAAACCTCTTCTTAGCAGTAATACTATCTATCCCATGTTATTATAGAGTAAAAAAAATGTTTTGTCTTATTTTTTTTCTAAGGAAAAGAAGAATACATCAGGTCACATTCACCCCAACAGCTCTGTGAGGCTGTCCTGCAAAGCAATGCTGAAATAGACTCGAATGTAACTTGCTTGGCCAAATAAGTCACCACCCAGATTTAACTAAGCAAATCTAAATCATGACAGCAGCACAGTGGTGTTGTGGTTGCCTCATAGCAAGAAGATCCTAGGTTCAGATTTCTGTCTGTAGTTTGCATGTCCTCGCCCTGTCCGCATTGGTTCTCTCAGTGAGCTGCAGCATCCTCCCAGAGTCCAAAGGCATCCATGGTGATAGGTTAACTGGTCATTCTAAACTGAATGTGAATGTGAATGGTTAGCCCTGCTGTAAGCTGGTGGCCTGCTATAGCTGTGCCCCGCCTTCCATCCTTTCACAGCTGGGATAGGCTCCAGCTCTCCACCACGACCCCGTACTGGATAAATGGAAGAAAACGGATGGGTGGGAATATTATTGATGACACTTGAATGTTCTCTGTATTAGCTTAAAACTGTGTGATTTATTCGGTGCTGAGTGGAGCTGGCAGGAATGGCACTGGATAAAATTTAGAAGCCGATGAAAGGTCAGAGAACTCAAATTTAGTGGTTGCTGCTCACCTACTAAACAACAAATTTAATTTGAAATCCATCCTGTTGGTTATTGATAATCTCCAGACCACAAAAAAGGGAAAAAAATCACAATGTGTTGAAGAAACTGAAGAAAACACTACTCTTGCGTGCAATATTGTTTTATTGGTAAAATTCAGAGCAGTTATTTTCTGGTACACACACTAGGCGACAGATTTCTCATTTTAGGTTAAAATAAAGTGCATTACTGTGTTAGAAGGGGTAAGTATTCATGCTGGAGAAATGTCACTGTTCAAACAGCGAGGCAAACTACAGCAGCGTAATACAACTAAATATGTTAATATTTAGGTGCGTCTGCACATTAAATATGGCATAAAGCAATATTCTACGTAACACCAAACAAAGGGATCAGAAGAAGATTCAATTATCTTCTGGATAAAGCGAACATAAACTTTTTTTTGCCAATATTTCTCGAGTGTGAAAGTATCAATTTAACCAGCTGCCTTTTTTAAAACGTAAAAATTATATTTAATGAAGTTCAGTAAACTTGTTTATCATTTTTTTAAACATTCAAATTCTTGCACACGACTTCCATCTAAATTAAACACACATGTTCGCAGTGCAAAGACATTTTGTAGTCTGTTGTAAATATATTACACATGATCTCTTCAGAACCCATTTTGCAAAATATGTTTTGTCACAGTTGGTATGTCTCTCAAAGAAACGTTAAACAGCCACAACGAACAGCTCTCTGTACATCTGCACCAAACATAACCAGCTCTTTTCAAATATATATTCTATGCAATATGCTGAAAATAAAATAAAAACTGCAAACATACAAATGCATGTGTTTTTTTTTTCACTTTTGTTTTACAAGACGTGCTTGTTACCTCCTTGCAAAGTATCCACCATTAAAAAAAAAAAGCCCTCAACTTTCACTGAAGCTGCATCACAAACCTGCAGACCTCTCAGCAGTCAATATTAATCCTCGCCAGCAGCTCCTCCAAGGCTTCCAGTTTCTGGTTAGCCTCCTCGATTGCACTGTACGTCTGCACGTTGCTGGCGATGTGGTAGCGGATGTCGTCCACCAAGGGGACCGAGTCCGTCT
Organism: Aulonocara sp. 'chitande type north' Nkhata Bay; assembly: GCF_057382095.1. Lineage (NCBI taxonomy): Eukaryota > Metazoa > Chordata > Actinopteri > Cichliformes > Cichlidae > Aulonocara > Aulonocara sp. 'chitande type north' Nkhata Bay. Next base: position 31,237,537 of record NC_141363.1, read on the forward strand.
CTTGGCGCTTCTCTAAAGACGCGGCGTCCTCCTTGACCATCTCGGCAAACTCTGCTTGCTCCACCAGCTGTGATGGGACGAATGCAAGAGGTAGACAGTTGTGAATTCTTCCTAATGGAGAACTCGGGGGATGCTGACACACTTTTAAGGAAAAATAAGCTCTGTAGTTCTGAAACAGCAACAAAAATATTATAAAATGGTCTCAGAGATCAAAACATCATTAATGATTGGCATTTGGGCATTTTCGACTGGTTGTTAACACAAACATCTAATTAGCCAATCAAACTCCAACAACTCAATGCATTTAGGTACCTATAATCTGGGAAATAATTATTTGATCCCCAGCTGAATTTGTGAGTTTGACTAGAATATAATATGAGCATGAACAATAGCACAGATACAATGAAGAACTACGACCCACTGACAATGGGACACCATCACTGCCACGCACCCGCTCGATGATCTTGGCCATGAACTCTGTGCACTGATCTTCTAGCCGAGAGAGACGGAAGAGCTTGGCCGTCTTCCACATGTGCAGAACGTTTTCCTCGCATATCGTCTTAGCCAGCGTCTTTCCACACAGGCGCTTAAGCCCCGGCAGCAGATACATGTCAGCCACACACAGCACATCAAACACGTTTTCCGTCATTAGCTGGACATGCAGAGAAACCAGCAGGGAGAATATTATTATCACGAGAATTCAAAACAGCAATCCTCCCTCTGGATGCCTTGTACATATAAATCAATATCTTTAGTGACACTTATTTAAGTGTCAAAACTTACGATTAAGGTACAGGGGAGGTTGTCAAACGAGTTAAGAAATTTCAAGATGACAGTGTGAGATCACTGGTGAGCATTTTTTCAGAATTTGTTTGCTTCTGAGACAAAATGTGCCGTCACTTGTGGATTTTAATGCTCTAATTCCAAATATGACAATTAAAATAGCTAATTAGTGCCCAGTTCCGTGTCTCCTATTTTAATCATAAATTCTAAGCTTATAGCAGCTTTATGTAATAATAAAAAAACTGGCCCAGATGTGTGGAAATGAGCTGTTGTGACACAGAGAAAGTCTAACTAATCAACCCAGATCTCTTTTGCCTAGGATATTACAACATGTAAATATATCTGCTTTATTACTTAGCTGCATGTCTGTTTATGGATGCCTCCACAAAAAAACCACAGTGAATTATTTAACAACGGAGGGCACCAGCAGAGGAAATGCAAATGCTGTATGCATTTCACTGATACAAGTTCTGTGAATTACGTGTCTTTCAACAGCATACTGGAAGAAAATGTGAAAAATGCTACTAATAGGACTTTTTTACATTAGAGATCTTCTTTTAGCTGCTCCCTCTAGGGGTCACCACAGCAGATGATCTGCCTCTATTTCACACCAACCTTCATCTACCTCCTCCACGGTCTTCATCTTTGTCTCCTGATTGGCAGCTCTGTTGTCAACATCCTTTTTTGCCCACGAGGCAATTATGATTTTATGAATTGTAGTTCACATCAGGCCAAATTAATCAAAAATTTAATTTAAGAAGATGAAAGTAAAAATTAGGACCTACCCCTATTTTAACCAAAATTGTACTCATTTCTGGTTTCAATAAAGATTTTTTTTAGTTTTGGAGTCAAAAACTAGAGCCAACCAACAGTTTTACGCATCACATTCAGTTTCACCGACCCAAAAATCTGTCTAGTTTGACAATATTTATTTCATAAGCACTTTCGCCGTAAGCCTCTGTATCCACTATGGCTCTGATGTTGCCATATCAATACAGGAAAGCTTCTCTTACAATATGATGAGAAATCCTCACCAGGATCACAATTGTTCAGGTATTTAACAATTAAGCTTTGCTACACAGGTTTGTCTGTGTTTATAATCGATGTTTTGTTTTCAAAGATCCTTTTTTTCCTAAATAAAAAAGTGCGGAATGATTTATTAGGGATGCAAACATCACAGAAAGAAAAAATGTGCACAAACCTCAGTGTCATCTGTGTAGATGTAATACATGATGTGGATAAAGATTTCATGTGAGATGTTGTGTAAAGTAATCACTGGGGTGCTGGGCTGAGACTGGAGCTGCTCTCCCTCACTGAAGTGGTCCTCCAGGAGGGCTTTAAAATAATCACTACGTCCACAGAAAAATGCCTGGAGAGAGACGCACAACTGCACTTCAGTCATTCACATTCATGTTTATGCTGCGGTGGTGTGGGAGTCTGCACTGTAACTGAGAAGACACTGTGAGGATTTTCTCATCCGTACCTTATGGCACAAGAAATCGTAACCATCGACTCTGAAGCAGATGTCGGGATAAGTAGGGAAGCGGTCGACTCTGTTAAAGGGAAGCTCACCAAATCCAACCTAAAGAGAATCAACAGGAATGAATGCGGTGTTCAGCTAAAATACTTATTTTACTGCCATGATGTCCTCACCCTTAATTCAGTGGGCAGGGCACAGTCTGCTAACTGAGCCATCTCATCCTGAAGTTGACAGCTGTGAGGCTCGAGGGTGAGAACTTTGACACAGATTCCCGGTTTATTGGACACTTTGATATGAGGACAGAAAGAAAACAAGACAAGATGGAAAACTCATCATTAGTGGGCGAAAAAAACAACAGCTCTAGGCTACGTCCACACTAGCCCGGATAGATTTGAAAATGGCGCTTTCGTCTGAAAACGCTCCGCATCCACACTATCATTATCAGTCGTTTTCACAGAGTTGCGCGTCCACATTGAAACGGCTGGAAACGCTTGCGTTCCAGTCCTGCGCATGCGTGAAACGCAAGAAGATTCGACCCTGCCTCATTTCTGTCTGCCGTTTATTTACTTTCCAGCTCTTTGAAACGTCCCAGCTAAATGTTGAGGAAAAGCACAGAGTTTTTTAAATGGACTAACGATGAGGTGGAGTTGTTGCTGCGAATAACACAAAGGTACAAATTTGCAAAAGCGAGTGAAGTAAAGAATCTGAAGAAAAGCTATCTGGAGCATGTACAAACTGATGTTAATGGTAAATGGCCTGTATTTGTATAGCACTTTCAGTCATCACATTCAGTCATCCACCCATTCACACACACATTCACACACTGGTGATGGCAAGCTACATTGTAGCCACAGCCGCCCTGGGGCGCACTGACAGAGGCGAGGCTGCCGGACACTGGCGCCACCGGGCCCTCTGACCACCACCAGTAGGCAACGGGTGAAGTGTCTTGCCCAAGGACACAACGACCGAGACTGTCCGAGCCGGGGCTCGAACCGGCAACCTTCCGATTACAAGACGAACTGCCAACTCTTGAGCCACGATCGCCCATAATCTTTAATAGGGCTGTCAAAATCGAGAGCAAACAAAACAACTGCTGTATAATACAATCTGCTATCTTAGTTTAATAGGTCACATGATTGCATCACATGACTAAAATGTGTCATCGTTTTCGAAAAGGCTTCGGGTTCGCTGTCCACAGTGCGATGCAAAAACGGCGTTTTCAAATGTATCCGCTTTGGAGAGCGTTTTCAAAATGCTGCGTTTTCCTTGACCGAAAACGCCGTCTCAATGTGGACAAAAGGCCCGAATGGAGAGAAAAAGATGCGTTTTCAAATGAAAACGTATTAGTGTGGACATGGTCCTAGATAAAAACATATGGGATTAAAAGGTGGTCTGGTATTTTGAGGCTAAGTGGAAAAACTGCATTACATCAGGAATATGCAATCTTGAGCCACTCCTTTTTTATATATTTTTCTAACGAAAGCAGAAATAGGTCCAGAGATTTATTGAAGCATGTGCAAACATGCAATGGAAATACAGTATTTAAGGCGAACAGAGCTGGAACGAGCTTAAAAGTCAACATTTAGTATGACTACCTTCAACAGCATGAAGTCTCTTAGGCAGCTTTCTTGTAATCTCTTTGTCTTCAGGAATAGTTCTCCAGGCTTCTTGAAAGACAAAGCTGTTCTTTGGATGCTTCTGCCTTTTGTTCAGTTCTCTGTCAAGATGATCCCACACTGCTTTAATAATGTTCTGGTCCGGGCTCTGGGAGAGCTCCACTGTGTTTTATCATCCAGGTATGCTTTTACTACGCTGGCAGAGTTTTTTGGGCTCATTGTCATGATCCCAAAAAAACTGAGAAAGACTTTAAGAAAGCCTGAAGAACTATTGCTTAAAACCTCTTTAAAAATTACAATAAAAGAGAAATGAGAGGTATCTTAAGACTGGCTTAAAGTTGTACGTGCATTACTCAAGTAAATATAAATCAAGAGTTCTGCCTTACCAAATTCATACACTTGTTTGCATTTATTCTCCAGCTCTTCTATGAGATCTGCCATTTTGCACTGTTTAGCCAGTCGTCTACTGTCCTCCACAAGACTTATATCAATATCCATCCGTCCTGAAACAGAGATAAAGAAACAACATTTTCTTACTAAGATTTTTGCATGTTATAAAAATATTACATTAAATACAATCCAACTATCATCCAAGCATGCTTTCTACAACATTTCATTAAAGAGTAGCGTGTGCAATTTCTTCTTAAAGATCAAATTATTTTACCATTATTTATTTATATCCCAAAAGCAGATTCGATAACTCACCACTTCATGCATAATGCACCTTCTATGTGTATGGACGTGTGCAGGTATATGTATACAGATGTATGTACATGTGTGTGTGCGTGTACATGTCTATAATTATAGATATCTGTTACTTACATAGGAATAGTAGTGGTAGAATAGTTAAATTTATGTCCTGCATATTTCCACAACCATAGCCATAATCACATACTGTGTATGCTACCGTTGTATATAGTGTATTATCGTACTTATTTTATATTCGTTTGTATTTTATTTGTATCTTTTGCATTTTCCTTCTTTCCTTCCTGCCCAACAACACCGGTTTCTCCTGTACGATACATGGAAGATCAGCTGGTATATTTTTCACCCACCTGTGTAGAAATATTGTAGAATTGCTCCAAAGGCAGCAGGATTGATCTGAAATCAAAACAGCCTTTATCCATACAGTATAACTAAAAATTGTGAATTACACATGGTGATATAACAGGACACTAATGAAAACATATAGACTTACCAAAGGGTGCTTGAGGTTGATCAAGTTCTTCCCTTTCCATTTGGTCTCAAACATTTCCGTGAAGTACTCTGAGCGAGCACTGAGAACACATCGGTGTGCTAGAAACGTTTGTCCGTGAACCAGGAATTTGACGTCACTATACTGACCCTGCTCTAGCAACCTAAAGAAAAAACCCAGAAATGTCTGGATTAGACAAACGTACTATAACATCCTGTTATTGCTCTTATTTTCTTGTTTCTTTTCAACATAAAAATCATGACCCTTACATGTGCAGAAAGTAGTTGAAATCATCCCGCTGCATGGCGCGGATGCTTACACACTTGTAGTCTTTGAGCAGGCGTCGAACAGAGTCGCTCAGGGAGCCATACATGCATCTCTCGCCATCAAACGTGTTGGCTTCACACTTGGCACCTAAAAAAAAACAAATGAATAAATGAAATCAAAAATTTCAAAGCCTAGAATGATACAACAGAATATGTCAGAGCAGTTCTAAAGCACAGCACATCAGTTTAATACTGTGTTATTTGATTATAACTGATTGTAACTTACCACTAGCCAACAGGTACTGGACCAGCTCCTCGTGACCACAGAGACAAGCATAATACCTGAAGCACACAAGTGTTTATATTAAAAGCAGTTATGATTATGATGCGGCGTTGATGGGAGAATTACATCAGCTGCCTATACTGTACTTACAATGGAGTGCTGTCCCATTTATCTTTTACATTGAGGTCAACATCTCTTTGTTCAACAAGGTATCTAGGCAAAGAGCAGAGAGGTTACAGTGATGCGCTTCGATAAACACAGACACGACTCACCATACAAAACGCCAGGATTTAAATAAAAATAAACAGATACATACATCACACAGGATGAGGAGGGTATATACAAATGATTTTATTTTATAGAATTATTGAATTCTGTTTGATTAATTAATCCCCTTATTCATTCTAATCAATTTGAAAAAGCAGCTTCTCAGCATGAGATTGAACCGCTTTCATGACTATGACATCATTCTTTTACAAAATCATTTGCATTCATTTATTACAGTACTAATAAGTAAAACTTGGAGGCATGCAGTTCTGATGGCTTGGATAATTAGGCTGGCTCATATTTGACTCTGGCATACTTTGGTATACAGAGTATTTTATGTTCGACTTGATGATTGCATTGTTGCAAGAAGCCCAGGTCCTGTGGCTGCAAAACAAATCCAAATCATCACCCCTTTATCCCAGTGCTTGACAACTAGTATGAGGTGTTTGTTGTTTTTGATTTTCTGCTGTACATTATGGTCTAAATATGGTCATCTGTCTAAAGTACATGGCTCTAGAAGTCTTATTGATTGTGCAATGTTTGTTTCTGTAAGCACTACACAGTCTGAACCTATGATAAATTTGCTGGACATTCTGTTAACACACGTGAATGCTCCAGACCAGCAAACTGCTAAAACCTCTAAAATCTTCATAGAGCTCCTCACACTTGCTGGTGATCAAATTATCAAGTGCACTCAATTACTAGTGCCAGCCTGGTTGCTATTTGGCCTCTTAATTCCTATGGAAACACAGGACTGCAATGAATCCCATGAAAACTTTCTAGTACACATGACTGTACAGACACGCCCCCTTTATTGGACTCTGCAACAATTGGTTTATGTATACATTGTAACCACTGATGATTCCTTCGATCAGCTAAGCATAGTTTTGCTGTCCTGTCAAGCTCTTTCCTCGTAATTCTCGGGGTAACTCTGTCCTATAGCAGGAGACTAGATATCCGGTTGAGCATCCGACACTGATACCTAGTGCGATCATTACGTCTGGACACCGAGGAGCTGACCTACACAATTAGCTACAGTTACAAACTGGCTCATCGTGGCTCCTGTTAGCAACACTGCCTTCTGTGGTTAACTCGCGTTTATTTGCATAAAACCGAAGTTAAACTGCAAGACTGCATTGTAGAAAAAGCTAGCCCAATCTATGCTAGAACTCTCACCGGCAAACACAGTAAAGTAAAATAAGTTATCATCGAGCACACAAGCCATAATAAGCTCAGCAGAGCTGATGGTTACCTGACTCTACAAATGTCGCCCTTTCTGCAACTACTAAACAAATCGTACACATCCATAATCGCCGCGGTGTTTTCGGTCCTCTGTAATGCATTGAGACGGCCTGTCTACCGGACAGGTGAGTGATGGTTTGCTGTAGCTTCAGAGTTTTGCTCGGTGAACGCTGAGAAAGTTGTCACCGTTGTTTTTTGTTGACAAGCTGTGCGGGGTCCTCGGTGTTTTGGTCGAAGAGGTCCAGCAGTCACGTGACATCAGCGTACACTTCACAAACGTAAGGGAATAACTGCAAAAACGGCAGCTATATGCTATTCTTTATCCGCACTACTAAATCCTTTTTTTTTTTACTTGTGAGCCACATGAATAGAAATCTTTTAAAAGTTTTACAATGAGCTGATAATTCTAACCGCAGAGGCATAACTTGAACAAGTAGCAACCCGTGCTCAATATATAAAAGCTGAATTTCCGAGCTTACGCCGTTAACTTGAACGGTACACGTCATGCCGTCACGTCGTTCGTTTATGTGTGATTTGAACAAGTGGTAAAAATGCAATTAAATAGCGCCTTTCGCTCTTGTTAAAGTACATTCTTTTCATCGGATTAAGCAGCTGTCAGAAGATGTTTCATTCCGCTATTTGACCAAAGAACTACGAGACAAACCTTGCCCTATTTTCTTGCTCTTAACTAGGCCAAGCCAAGGCATACAAGGCCACAGTGCTGTGTCATGCAGTTCAGTAACAGACAGAGGCAATACGTGCATTACACCCATATTTACTTATTTTGTATTGTACTGTATGTCACAATATTTATTCAGAATCCTAAAAAGAAAAAAAAAGCTTAACTTGGTTAAGCTTGGTTATTTGGGAGGAGAAAAAACACAATAAACACACTTTAACAGAAAAGTGTGTGTGTGTGTGGTAGATTGATGGTTCTGAGTTACTTTCTCACTTCCTGTTTTCACTCTTAATAAAAGTAAGATGCAAATTACTGTAAAGTTGTTTACTTTTAACAACATTGGACAAATGCGCTTTGCAAAGCCTGATAAGAAAGCTGGCTAACTGTGCAAGTGAACAGACTCAACCCTATCTTTAAGACAGGAGAATCTGAAGGATTATAATCAAATATCCTGAAGATAAATATGAAAACTGCATTCAAAATTACTCTCTATGCAAATTGAATGGAAAGTCAGCAAATACAATCAGGTTATCTGTTTTAAGATTGTGTGCTGAGGCTTATCAAACAATAAAACTGTAAAATTGTTCATAGTCAGAAAAAAAATATCTAAGAATAAAGTTGCCTCTTTTCTTTCTAATCATCAGGGAAACACGAAGACATTACACGCTACTGCAAAACTTTAACGCTCCTACTGTTCACACACAGATTTCTGAGGGATTTTCCAGGAATGGCAATGCTTTTTCAGAGAATCAATTTCGGATCAGAAATCGCTGATTTCCTACTCGCTGATCTCTAATCTGGAACATAATCTGCTCTGGAGCAGGTTATGTTACTATGGCAATTTACAGAGATAACAAGTGAACCGCCTTCACACTAACCCACACAAACCCAGGGTTAACCCTGAGGTTACCTGGAAAAGACTAAATCCAGTTCTGTAATACAGTGTGTGGTCCGTGTAACCAGTTTGTTTTTGATCACAGATCAAAAGGTTGTTGAGATATTAACTCAACTCCAATTTTAATTTGCTGTGACAAAACTTAGAAACACTAAGACCCAGTTTATAGATCATGTGCACCAGTTTTGGTAAAGATTGTTGCTCAGACAGTTCAAATTAATTTCAAACATCACAGTTGGTCCAGCTATAGACCAGTCTGTAAATACAAGTTAAGCTTTATTAGGTAAAATAAACAAAAAACAAAAGCTCTATGACTCATAGCTGAACTCGGGCTTTGGACCAAAAGATTCTAAGTGTTAGCAAAATCAGTTCATTATTGCTGTTATTTATATACAATAAGAAAAGTGAAAATGTCCCAAAGCCCCATCCTTTTAAACTTGGATGTAAGATTTCATGACCTTTTATCACCCCAAATGTATAGAGTAGTTACAAAATCTTTAAAGCAGATGTATGTGAGAAACCACTGAATTCATGACACACTCGGTTCAAAAATGAAAACTGAATTCAAAAATGACACTCCCAAATTCCTTCATAGAGGCTACACTGCACTAAAACATCAAAAGAAGAATAACATCTAATCACAACAAATGAGAGGCGTAATTTTAAATTCCAACTGCAATTTGCAAATTACCTTTGGCCTGTATTGCACTGAGAATGTTTCGTCACACAGATATGACTGATTCTGATACATGCAACAATGCAAATATTGGGTCAGGCGAGTATATGTCACTATTCTTTATTATATCCACTCTTTTTCACAATGCTAAATGACATTTAAGGGTCAAAAACACCAAGAGAGCCAGTGATTCAGTTGTTTTCATTCTTCCTGCAAACATACCTTCTCTATTGAATAGAAGTGTTGACGGGAGGCAGGCAGGTGCACACGCCATGCCTTTTACGCAGCCATGCCTTTGTGATTCATGCAAAACGCAGTTTGCATGAAGGGAGTACGTTGGTAGTTTGCTCCAAAATCCCGGATTGCTTTTCAGTGTACTGGTAAAACTTTGAATTATTTTACACACCCTAAGTAGCGAACAGTCCAAAACACTTCCTGTTCTTTCATTAAGGAGCACTGTTTTAAGAGACTTCACAGTTTTCCTCATGTTTTATCAGCGTGCTGACCTCAGCAGTTTGGTGTATCAGCTTGTCAGCTTGCTTGTCACGTGCTTCATGATGTTGTGATGTGGACATTTCTGTGCTCTTTGTGCAGAGGAGGTTTTTTTTGTTTTCTGTTCTCATGCTGTCCCCCCATAGGAGCCCAGCATGAGTAGAGGTCTCTTTTTTCCCCCTCCTCGTCTTGCCCATTGTAGTGTACATTTCAGTGTTTTTCCATAATACTACCGGTCTCTGACCTGTCTCCCCATGTGATGTCTGTGTTGTGTATGTAAGGTCAGGGAGGGTCCCATTTTGCTGCAGGGGAACTTGCATGTGACAAATAAAGGCTTTCTTGACTCGACTTGACTCTTGAAATACAAGTTAAAATGCATTTGGAAATCACTGCTTTCTTCCTTTATGTGAATTTTCCATCTAGTTTTCTGAGCTGGGTTGTATCCCAGCTTTTTCCACATCTATCAGGAACAAGATAAAGTATATTAGTGTTTTGCTCTTTACCTGTCACAGCTCTCCTGAATCCTTGCTGGGTGTCAACAACTGCACATCTGTTGTTGCTCTTTTTCACCCAAAAGGGAATAGCAATTCCACCTCAACGGGGTAGTGATCGCTCACCCTAAGGGCACAAGGATTTGTGTATAAAATGAAAAATAGAAAAGAAAAATAGCCATTCAAGTGCATATCAAGAAGAGGGATAGATCAGATAGCTCACCATTTCTTCTGTCATTTGAAACTCTTTGTGAAAGTTAAATGGTTTAGCTGAGTTTGGCACAATGGCTGCCAGCATATCTTCTCCATACACAACTATCCTGTGGAAGATGTGCATTCATTCAATTCATGAATTCACATAACAACATATGCAGTTGTGGTTAGACATTTACATACAGTCATCATGGGTATAAATGTTATGATAATTCTGGGCTTTCAATAATTTCTTTGAACTGTTCATTTTCCAGGGTGCAATGATTGTGCAGCTTAAATCTTGGAGAAACTACCAGTTGTAGTTGATTGTGACCACTAAAGAAATAAATTCAAACGTATGCATCCAATTCTTCTTTCTTTTTTTTTAATCATTAAAGATGTATGCTGTATAATTATTCTATCCTGGAAAAAAACACTTCAAATAAATCAATAAAAGCCAAACATTACATTGACATTCATGCCCTCAACGAGGGCAAATAAACTTCTGACCACAGTTGTATATCTTGCCACAAATCTTTCTAACAAACCTGTCATAAGCGTGATGATCACTTGTTTTTGCCCTGGTGTCCACGTTATCACCAATCAGCCAGTAAGAGTTCTTGTCACTGCGAATGTGGATCTCCTCCCTTTCCTTGGATGAGAGATACCAGCCATCTGCCCTGAAGTCTCCCAGGATCATTACATTCTAAAGGAAATTAAGAAAACAAAAAACAAAAACGCAGCTTTTCAGGCTAATACAACTTTAAATATCCCTAAAGAAAATATGAGGACACTGAGTGATAATTTACAGGTTGTGCAATAGATGAGATTCCTCTGACCTGATATCTCTGTCTCTATATATCTTTATCTATGTGTATCACAACTCAAAAAATGCATCGGGATCGGAACTATATCCCTCAGCACTGCAACAGAAACAGTTGACTTGACTCCAATAACATCCTCTGTAGTTACATACTGTAAGTTAAACATATTTCCCTGCTCACACAAGACACTAAACTTGATAAACCTGCTGCAGTCTGCTGTAATTAGCATGTCACGCTGCATCAGACTCATTCAACAAACAGATCCACGGTTAAAAATGACTCGTACATACTGCTGATGTCCCAGCAACTGACTAACATGTACACACACAGACCTAACTCCTTGTTCTGACTGAACCAGGTACCATAAGCTTCAGTAGGGGCAAAGATTGACCTGTGTTATGAGTTTTAAAGTAGAGAATATAGGGCTCTCTTTTAAATGCATCCACATCATCGACCTGGTCATCCTTATACTGATAGCAATCGATAAGGTCGACCACATCGTCCCTTCCAGCAGGACAAAAAAATTATTCTATAGAGCTGTTCAGCTTTACAGTATGTGGGATTATTTGAGCTTGCCTGTACAGAAACAGGAACTGTTCCTTGTATCTGCTCCTTCCCAGACGGGTACTGAGCTGCTGAGCATAGTGATGGGTGATGCTGACCCTGAGATGTGGACAACAGTAAAAGTAAGCATACTTATAGGAAGAGACAGTTTTACTTTAGTCAGAAAATCTTTTTTTTTTTTTTAAGTAAATTCACCCGTTCAGCTCTTCCACTAACACTCTAACAGAATCTCCAGTCACATTCACCACCTCCAGAATAACTATGATGTCATATCAAGACACAATCTACAACAAATAAGCTTTGTTAATAAAAGAAGTGCAAACAGTGTTATTGTTTTGTTTTTGTTTGTTTGTTGTTGTTTTGGGGTTGTTTTGAATCAATGATAATGAAAGCAGAAGAAATGAGAAGCGATTTTCTTTTTTACTAACCCTGATAATGCACCTGGCTACTTCCCAGTTTTCATTTTCACACTTGATAATGACTGTTTCCCAACACTCATGAGTGAGTGACATTGACAACAAATTTCCAAAGAAGAAATGCATTACACATGTTTTGTGATGTGTTGACTCTGTACACGGCGTCCTCATTTAAAGAGTTCATATCAGCCATTTCATTCTTTGGTTTGCCTCGCTAACGCCAAGGAGAAATGTTTTACCTTAACCAGGCTTGTCAGGACCGCTGGATCTGAGACCTTAGTCTCAGATCCAGCATTGATCTGAGACTAATGAATGAATTGAATGAAGCAATCTTCATTTCTGTCAAAGGAAGACCCGAAGGAAATATTCAGTGTCATGCAAAAAGCATTTTAAGTATACGCATGACGCTCACTCTGTTCTCTTGACTTTATTCAGCTCTGATGAAATGTTGAGCGGGTGGCACAGATTCAGTGTCATACAAACAAACCCTTATAAATCTGGTTATGTGAGAACATTTTTCCTTTGTACAGTAGTTGTTTGCTTAAAGGAAAGCGATGATTGGATAATTGGACGCGCAGGGAGAGAGGGAGGATTTGAAAAACAAACAAGAGAACAGACAGGTTTCCTTTTTTTTAGTACAACTGGTTTCTATTAACATTAGTGAAAACACATTTAATTTAAGTGTGGTAAATTTTTAAATCAAACTATTTTCCTCTTTTGTTCCATAGGATAATAATGTGTACTTTATTGATCCCAGTGGGGAAATTACATTTGACCCATTCACTCAGTGAAGCAGCGGGCAGCCACACCGGGGAGCAGTGTGTAGGGACGGTACCTTGCTCAGGGGTACCTCAGGGTAGCCATTCGGTGAATTCGAACCCCCGACCCTGCCCCATGGTTGATAATTTGTAATCATAACTGTCATAACTGTGTCAAATTTATCACAGCACAGAGGCAGCAGCAGTGGAGATCAATCAAAGATAGAAATAAAGAAATACTTTAGTCCATAATAACCAAGTAAGGAGCTTCCTGTTAATGAGTGGAGTGTGTGAGGTTATGAGGGCGTAGTTAGTTGGTAAGGTTTTCCTTGTACTTTTTTGACTTTACTCTCTTACAATCATATTTACTAGTTTAGTACCTCAAGAAGAAAAATAACAGTTTTCCAGAAAATTTGTGACTTTTTTTTATTAAACGTACTACTAGAGTTTCAGGACTTCAGAGTTTCTCTTTCAGTTAAGGGAGGTTTTACGAGGTCCACTGATGTGCATGTAGTTTCCAGTGTGTAATGCATATTATAATATTTGGGAACATTTCCAAAAGTAACATTGCCTACTGAAAGAATTTTCTGCATATACTGACTTAAATTTACATTAAAAACTTGTGGCTCTGCAGTTCATTATGTTAAATAAAATCTTTCTTTATTCATAACAGGGAATGTTTTATTTTTCTTGATGACTTCTTGATTTACTGAGTTTTCAGACTGTGTGAGTGCAGACTTTTAGTTTGTTACGGAACTCACCTGAAGCTGTGGAGCAGGAATAGTTTCCTGTTGCATCTTTAAAGTGAGGGGTAGGTGGGAGAGCACGAGGTATGTGTCAAACTGGTTTACCCACATTCAATCACTTCACTATCACAACACGCCCAGTTCTGCCTTATAAAGCAGCCAAAAAGATAAAACGTGCACAACAGAGCTATACCACCACTTCTACCAGCTGAGCTCCCCATCCTTTCCAGCAGTGCAAACTCAACAGCACCATGAGTCTGAGGAGCAAGCGGAAGAGCCTGCTGAACTCACCTTCAGGGCGATTCAGCAGTAGTTCCATGGGATCCAACTCCATCCGCCAAATCAGCACCGCTACCGATATCAAACCAGTAACAATCGACAGGAGCCTGCTTGCCCCACTAAACTTAGAAGTTGATCCCACCGTCCAAACTATACGCACCATGGAGAAAAATCAGCTGAAGACTCTTAACAACAAGTTTGCATCCTACATCGAAAAGGTAAGAGGAAATTTTACTGTCACATTTAAAATCTTTTTATTATAAACCATTAAAGTGTCCTTGGGTGACTTGAAAGGCACTCATAAATAAAATGTATTATTATTATTATTATTATTATTCCAAGTTAACTCGGTGGCATTTGAAGCTTCTTTTAAAACCTAAAGTGGGACTGTGTTGGAATTTGTTCGTATCCCTTCTCGTGTGTCAGGTCAGACAGCTGGAGCAGCAGAACAAAGTGCTGGAAACCAAGTGGAAGCTCCTGAATCAGCAAAGTGCCCCCTCCTCTGATGATGCGGAGTCCATTATTAAGACGTTCATTTCCAACCTGGAAAAACAGCTGGAGCTTTGCAGACACGATAAAGTGAGGCTTGAAAATGAGTGCACAGCCATGGTCGAGACTGTGGAAGACTACAAGACTAAGTAAGGTATCCTGGTGGAAGAAATCAAACCACTGCTTAACAGGAGCTCAGCTTTGATATATGATAATAAAGTGGACAGTGATAAGAACTCTGTGTGTGTGTGTGTGTGTGTGTGGGGGGGGGGGGGGGGGTGTCTGTCTGTGTGTAATTTGATATTTTGTGGGTGTTTCAGGTATGAGGAAGAGATCAACTGCAGGGCCACTTCAGAGAATGATTTTGTACTGCTCAAAAAGGTGCAGTATGCAATGACACTAATACTTTTATTTGTGAGTAATAAAAAAAAAATAGCAGTGAAAAGAAAAGTTGTTTATTTATTCTGTTGCTTCCAGGATGTGGATGAAAAAATTATGAGAAAGGTGGATTTGGAAAGCCAGTTGACAGCTATTCAGGATGAAATCTTGTTCCTCAAAGAAGTGTATCAGATGGTAAACAAGCTTACATTAAAAACCTTTTCAGAATTTAAATCAGTGAATTAAATTAGGTGTCATATTCTGGATTTTTTCCTCTTAACTTTCGCTGTATGTGTTGTTTTAAATAAGGAGCTGTATGACATGCAGCAGCGTGTGAAGGACACCTCTGTGGTGGTGCAGATGGACAACTCCCGCAACCTGAACATGGACCACATTATAGCTGATGTTAAGGCTCAGTATGAAGAAATTGCTGCTTACAGCCGTGAAGAAGTTGAAAAGTGGTACAAGAGCAAGGTGAAGGTCTAAGATGAATTCTTGCTCATTACTGTTGATGTAATAAACCAACTAGGAAAATGGGCATAGAGACATGAAAAGGGCTCAGAAGTTACCGCTCATAAATCTACTACAACGTCAAAACGGCATTTGTTAACCCAATAATTACTGTGTTTATATCCTTGTCTCGCTGTTTGATATTTTTCCACACCAGTTTGATCAGATGAAAGTGCAGGTCCAGCAACATAACAGCGAGCTGCAAAACACTAAGGCCGAAATAGCTGAGCTTAAGCGAATGATTCTTCGTCGGCAGACTGAGATTGATGTTATGAAGGAACAGGTGAGTGAAGGGCTTTAAGACTACCTCATAGTCTGTTTGATCTTAAACTGGATTTTAACAAGTATCAAGAGGAACAACAGGTTTAGCTCCTGTTCTCATAAAAAGAAAGGAAACTGAAAACAAATCAAAGGAAACATTTTTTCATCTTGAACTGACAGCTAATTGCATACATTTAGTTATTGTTAGCTGCTCTGAAAAAGCAGTTTGGTTTTCCTGTTACCATAACCCATACAAAATCGGGGCGACCGTGGCTCAGGGGGTTGGGAAGCGCATCTGTAACCAGAAGGTTACCGGTTCGATCCCCGGGCTCTCTGTCCTGGTCGTTGTGTCCTTGGGCAAGACACTTTACCCTCCCACCTACTGGTGTTGGCCAGAGGGGCCGATGGCGCGATATGGCAGCCTCGCTTCTGTCAGTCTGCCCCAGGGCAGCTGTAGCTACAACTGTAGCTGCCTCCACCAGTGTGTGAATGTGAGAGTGATTGAATAGTGGCATTGTAAAGTGCTTTGGGTGCCTTGAAAAGCGCTATATAAAGCCAATCCATTATTATTATTAAAATCATCAGGAATCACTGTGAAGCTCAGATTTAAATAAAGCTTTTCTCTTTGTCAGTATTCCCACAATGAGGTAAGCATATCTGATATGGAAGAGCGAGGGGAAGAGGCTGTAATAGATGCAAAAAGCCGCATTAAGGACCTTGAGGCGGCTCTGAGGCAGGACAAGCATAACATGGCCAAGCAGCTCAGAGACTACCAAGACCTCATGAATGTCAAGCTGACCCTGGATATCGAGATCTCCACCTACAGGAAACTCCTGGAGGGAGAGGAAGAAAGGTAAGCCAGCAGAACTTAGGAGGTTGCTGGCAACAATGTGTTAAGGAAGAAAATGGATGGATGGATGGATGGATGGATGGATGGATGGATGACCATTGATGTAAGGTTTCAGCTTGGAAACTGTCTACAGTGATTCAGAAAATGATTAAAACATATTAATCATTACTGATATTTTTGGTTGTATGAGCTACTGTACGTGCATACCATCTGTCATCCGACAGTTTAGATGGAAATTGGGTGTGGTATAGAAAAACAAAAAAACACCACCTTGAGCAAAAGCCTCAGTCAGAAACAAGAAGTTATTTGTTTGGTTTGGTTGTTTTTAATAGTTTCACAACCACATATTTGTCTCACTATTCAAATAGTTCACCTCGGTGTGTTGCATTAAACAATAAAGAACTGAGCCCAGGGGTGGAATGCAAACACCCACAGGTATTTGACAACTGGTGGTAACTGCAGTCGTAGAGCAGAGCGGCCTTTCAGGTGCAAGTTTGAAAGACAAATCTACATCCAATCTGCAAAGCCCAATCCACATCCAGAACCAGAACCAGACTTTGACAAGTAACACATAGATGAGATTTATGGTTTATTGGAAGTCTGTCTTCCAGTTTTATGGCAGGAAAAAAACAAAATGGTAAAACAATTACTTTGGGTAATTTGGTTTATCACTTGTCTTTCTTTGCTGGATCTTAAACATGAGACAGGTTTATTGCACAGCTCCCTCTAGAGCCACAAAGGGCTTTGCAACCTTCACTTGAACAACCGTGTGAATAACTTTACCAGTACATGCCCTATAATGTATTTCCTGCTTTCACCCTGACAGACTTGGTAAAGACTCTGTTATCAGCATCCAAACAGTGCCCAACAAAAGTAAGTACAGTACTGTATTTTACAAATAAAGATGAGATCATCTTAATGGCCTTCATCTCGGGGATCAGAGTGACACCCTCTTCTCTCTTTTTTCTGTCTTCTTTTCAGCAGCTGTTGCCAGTAACGACTGTGTTGATGGCACTGAAAGAGTGTTCAGTGTCCAAACAGTGCCCAACCGAAGTAAGTACAGCACTGTATTTTACAAATAAAGATGAGATCATAACAATAGCCTTCATCTCAGAGATCTAAGCGACGCCCTTTTCCGACTTCTCCACAGCTGTGCCCGTTACCATGCAGAGACAAAGGTCAGGTCCTGTTCTCATCAAGACAGTGGAGACCATGGACACGACATACACCGAAGGCAAATAAAACGCAGCAGTGCTCTGAACTGACCGATTGCTACTTAAAACTACCCTTAAATTAATCTGTTTTCAAACTGTTGTAACCTCACTGTATCAAAAGGCCATGTGTATCTGTGTCTCTGTTTTTCGTTTCCTTGTGATTCTGTCACATTAAATTACAAATTGTACTCAGCAACTGTAAGACGTTTGTTAGTTTGCTCTATAGATGTTCCTAATAACTATTAAAAACTATTCTTTTTATTGTTAGATCTTGCTGCACAGCTGTTGTTCTGATGTGTCTCTTATAAAGCATAAGGAGAAAATAGCTTCAAAGCTTTTACATTTTTTTTAATATGCACTAGACGGACCCAAAGATATTGGGTCACAACTTTAAATCTCTAAACTGAGGTGTTTTCAGTGTCATTGCCACAGGTATAGTCCAAGTCGTTTTAAGGAGCTCACTTCAGCTGTGTTACTGTAACAGGATGACACTGTTGCAACAGGTCGGTTTGTTAAAGTTTGTACCTATTACGCAATCAACTGAAAGAGCTTATTGCAAAGGGGAAGTCTAATTTCAACACAGTTTTTTTTTTAACTACAGCTCAGTGCAGCTGGTGCATTTCACATAAGTCTCAGACCGCTTTGAGTGGACTCGAGTGCCACAAGCTGGATGGACTGTGTTTGAGTAGCCAGCTAAAAATACAGTGCAGGGAAAAAAGAATTTGGGCCCTTTAGTTTTGTTTGGGGTTTTTTGTTTTTTGTTGCACTTTTATGCTTCACATCATGTATTAAGAGAGAAAGCTATCCAAACCTACCTGCCTCTAAAAATGAAGCAAACTTGAACTTCAGGACCTTGATGGCTAATTGGAAATTTGAATTCTGCTCTCTATCAGAAAATCCTGGAGTTGACTGTCCACCCATCAGTTAATGCACTGAAGCTCAAGCACACACACCCATACACACCAGTGTAATTCTAACACCCATAATACTATATTGTATATTTATATATTTTTTTCCAAACATATGTAGGTTTTGTTTTGATATGTGAATTTGAAAAGCATGCTAACAAAAATAAAGAGGGGAAAACCTTTGTTTTTTAAAAGTAAACATACATTAGCTATTAAGCAGCACAAAATACATACGGTAAACTAAAAAACACAAGTAGGTAAATGTTTTGAAGAGTTGGTCAAGCTCTGCCATCTGTAAGACACAGATGCATTTTGAAATCCCACAGCGCTTTTCCTACTTTCAGCTAACCGCTATTTAACTGCGATCATGGCAGCCCTCCTGTTATTTTGCGTTATTTTTTATACTGGGTATTACGGTAAGAGAACCCGAGATATGATTTCAAAATAAAAGCAATCTTCCGGTGAATGTGATTCCAAAGAAAGTAATAAAAGTTCTTAACTTGACACTGATTTACACCGTGAGGGTGTACGGTTCATAAAGAGAAATTAGTATTTGGAAACATCGAGTTTACTTGTTACGGCTTTACAAGTCTTTAGAAATCTTCATTTTTAAATGTTTGTATAATTAAGAATTAATATAGTAGTAAATTTGTTATATTTAAAAATGTATTTATTTAAAATTATTGTTAAAATGTATTTATTTTGAAATCGCGTCTCAGTTTCTCTTACCGTAATGTCTCGTATATACAACCCAAAACAACGTAAGAGGACTGGCTTGAGGGATTAGTTAGGGTGTGACTTCTTCTTTCCTTTTTTTTTTCTACCAGTATACCACAGAAGAGCCACTGCGCTCGTGTGTTTTGGTTTGTTTTCCAAAAGCACCGTATCCAAGGCAACTATTTCTAGTTGTGTTTATTGTACTTTTCTGTAAACACGTGAGCTGAGTTGTCACAGCTGGTAAGTAGTTTAACACACTGGAAATTATTAGTGGACACGGATGATATGTTGCCTGTTCTTGCACGCTTTAACCAAATTGTTTAATTCTGTCTTCTGGTTTATACATACAGAGATTAACGCAATGGACAAAGACTCCGTGCTAATTCATATCCTGAAGTCAAAGGGCACTCCTACGCTCCTTGGTGGAGACCTGCCTTTCAGAGTCATAAACGACAATAAGTACATATCCCCACTCTCTGCAGAAGGCGAAGTGAGAGAGGAAAACTTGCCCACCGTGGATCAAGCCATCCACACAGCCCTGAGTGGTGAGAATAAAACTGTTATCCTGATAGGCTCAGAAGGATCAGGTAAAACCACTACTGTGGAGAAGCTCGTTGTGGACTGGGCAAAGGGTGTACATCTACAGAACTTTGAATATGTCTTCCATTTCCGTTTCAAGGACTTAAATGCTTGTGAAGATGCACTCTCTTTAGAAACCTTAATCCAACGCTGTCACCACTATTTCCCTCCTCAGTCCATGCATCTGGTTCTGCAGAAGCCCGAGGATGTGCTGGTTGTTTTTGATGGTCTGAATGAGTGTAAGTACAGCCTGGACCCCTCTGTGCTCACCCTCTGCTCTCACCCGACCCAGGCAGTTTCAGTGGACTGTTTAGTGGCCAGTCTGCTTCACAGATCTCTGCTGAAAGGAGCTGCAGTTGTGTTGGCCACCAGGCCAACGGCGAATCTGAAGTTTCTTAGCGGTTCTCAGGTGAAAGTGTTAGGGTTTCTGAAGCCCCAAAGAAAAGCTTTCGGAAACTGCTTCTTTACAGATGCTGCTGCTGCCAACAAAGCACTTATGCACATGGAGAGGTCTCTGGGCTTTTATGATTTCTGTACATCTCCAAGATTTTGTTGGACAGTTTGCTCTGTTTACAAGCCTCTTATTGATTCTGGAGGAAAACTTCCCGAGACTTTATCTCAGCTGTTTGTAGATATCCTGGTTGGCTTGATCCAGACGCTCTCGCTGAGTCAAGCAGAGGGCACAGAGCTGGTGTTGGCCCTCGGCAGGATGGCTTCTCATTGCTCTGTTGAGCAGCATTTGAGCTGCACCAAAGCGCAAATGTATTCCTTTGGCTTTCAACAGTTTCTCACCTCAGTTGATACTTTCCTGCGAATAGATGGTGAAATGGAGTCTGATACATGTGTGCTCTCGTTCCACTCGCAGCTGATCCAGGAGTTCATCCTGGCATTGTCTTTCTTTTTGGGCAAGATGACGTATACGAGTGCTGAGAAGATGCTGAAGAAGCACGAAGATGGTACAAAGTTTCTAGATGTTTTCCTTTCAGGGCTTTCTGAACCAACTCAGCGCAGACCACTGGAGAACTTCCTGGGAGAGTTCAACCCTGATCGGGTCAAAGATTTCAAGCAGTGGTTTAAAAGCAGCTCAGAGGAATCACTGCAGGGATATAATGCAGACGAGCACTATAGATGCTTCCGCCTGCTTCATCAAGCTCAAAATGAGAGCTTGGTTAAGGAGATCATCAACTCCTCAGCACGAATAGGCCTCAGCTATGGCAGCCTGACCCTTCAAGACTGTGTACCTTGGAGTTATGTGGTTACATGCCTTGGTGGGACGAAGTCGTTGAATCTGTACAATACAAAGAATCTAACAGAAGAGATGGCAGAAGTCCTGGCTCCAGCTATGAGTCTATCACTCAAGATAGTGTAAGACAGGTTTAGATAAAATTGACATCATTTGATTCATATGTTCAAAGTGCATTGATTGTTGCTTTAAACTGTGCTGTCCACCCGCCAGCTTGCAAAGAAGCTTTTTGAGTACTGGGGCTGTTCCTCATCTCGCTTCAGCTCTCAACAGAGGAATTACCACGGAGCTGGATCTCTCTTACTCCCGCCTTGGTGACGAAAAGTTCAAAATCCTCTGCACTGGACTCAGAGACTGCAAGATACAAGAATTATGGTAAGAATTGCCCTTTTTTTTTAAGCAATCTTTGTTTTTAAAATTGGAAGAATGATTTACCTGCTTTGGGTTTTAGTCTTCAAAGTTGCAATCTGACAGAGGAAAGCTGTGAAGACCTGGTTTCTGTGCTGACCTCAGGCACCTCTCAGCTATGCTTGTTAGTAATGTCATTCAATAAGATTGAGGACCAGGGATTTGCAAAACTGTGCGACGCACTGCATAGCCCTCACTGCAAACTTCAAGAACTCAAGTATGTACTTCAATAGTGTAGTTTTCATTAAAACTTTTGTATCCTGTCTGCTTTTATTTAAATCACTGACATACACACATAATTATTGTTTATTGAAAGGCTTGACAGATGTGATCTGACTGAAGCGTCCATGAAGGTTTTTTCTGCAGCTTTGCGTTCTGGACAATCAGAGCTGAAAAAAGTGATACTGGCACGAAACACGATGGATGACAGCGGAGTGGAGGCTTTGTGCGTATCCCTGCAACATCCACTCTGTAAACTACAGAGCCTCAAGTAAGACTGTTTAAATAAAACTGCATCTGTAGATTTTAAAAAAAAAAAAAAAGTAAAATATAAGAACACAAAAATCACACCACTACATATTTTTCTGCCTTTTAACTTTTCTTTTAGTCTCTATACGTGCCAGCTGACAGGCGCATGCTGCTCTCATCTGAAGGAGGCCTTAATGTCGGAGTACTGTACTCTATCAGAGCTGGAGCTGTCAGTGAATGAGTTAGGCCAGGAGGGGGCGCTGTTGCTCTGCCAAGCCCTGAGACGGCCTGGTTGCCCTTTAGAAAAACTTGGGTAGACTCATTTGTATTAACTTTTTAGTGACAGAGCAACACCTTTCTCAAATATTTAGTGAATTTCAGATAACAGCATTATTGTGTGCTTTGCCCCACCCTACAGTTTGACACGATGTGAGTTAACTCGACCAGTCTTTGAGGAACTGGGCTCAGTGCTGAAAAGTGGGACTTCTCAACTGAAGTCCCTGAGCGTGGGTTTAAATAAAGTAGGAGACCAAGGGGTTAAACATCTCTGGGATGCTGTTGCACACCCAAGCTGCCTGTTGGAAGAGCTGGAGTGAGTTGAAAAAAATGATGTGATCATAATCACCACATTATAGTCCACTACATTTAAATGTTGGTCTGTTTGTTTTGTAGTGTTGAAATGACCCAGCTGACCAATGCCTGCGTTGAAGACTTGTGCACTGCAATAAGAGCCAGTAAGACACTGAAGAAGCTGGAAATGAGAAACAACTCACTGACCGATGCTTCCATCCCAGCACTTGTCCAAGTCATGCAGGACAGCCACGGGATGCAGGAGATGAAGTAAGCGCGATTCACTTTAGTTAATAACGCTTAAGCCAGAGTGTGCACACGAAAGAAAATTAAGTGTCTAACCACTGCTGTTGTTTCTAACTCTTTCAGCCTGAAGTACAATGATTTCAGCGAAGACCTTTTTGAGATGTTGGAGAAGTGCACGAAAATAATATACTGAAGAAGCTTGACTCAGATTGCTTAAAAATTACTTTAAGTTTTGTTTTCTAAGTATTATTGTTGATTATTATAAATGTTACTCATGGAGATTTTTGCTTGCTACAGCAGTGAGGACAGGAAGGTTGTAACGCGTACGCATGTTTATACGATGAATCCCAACAGTTCCAAAATGTTCCTACCATTTACTCTTCCAATAAAATATATTTAAATTATTATGGTTATGCTTTCATCATATGAAATAAGGCAATGTGTGAAGACAGTTTTCACAGTCAAGACAGTAGTTTTCGTTCTACACTCATTACAGTATAAAGAATGAAAGAAAATCACCACTGGATTTGATGCAAATGTTTTATTACGAAATCTTTGGTTTTTTTGAATCAGGACATCTTTGGCATTTGGAATTGTATTCTAAAGCCTAACTCAGTAAGGCAAATGACGTGATTTCTTCTTTCATTAGTCAAACATTTTACCAAGTTTCAAAATAGAAATTATTGACATGTACATATGCAGCAGTAGCCGTGTGAGCAGTCATCCATTTGGTGCTGTTTAGTGTAACTTTAAGAACACACACACACACACACAAACACACGTTGCTGTCCACTCCTGTAAGCAACAGCAGATGTAAACTTCACACTATAAAAGTCTGTATGCCAAAACTGGAGTTCCTCTGTTCAGGTCCTCCCTCTGTTTGAAAAACACATTTTTCTGAGTGGGCAACAGTTCTTCTCAGAAGGTCACAGTGACACGGTGGGTTTCACAGGCACGCTGGTGAATGAAGGCCACACTTGAAATAAAATATCCTCTCTTTGGTACTCAGTGGTCATGAGCTTCTCCATTAAGGTTACTGGTGCGACTGTTTCCCTTGAGGGTTTGGTTCCGGCTTGGGTCTGTACTGCTACAAATCTCCTCTTCTGAGCTGCTCTCTACGTCACTGCGATCGTCTTTCGCCACCTGTAAAAGAAGTATTAGTTTAACTACTAGTTATGAATCATGGCTTAAAAACTGAACCTTATGCTAGCTCCAATGTGAGACTATAAGTACCCTAATGAATTTGAGCTGATGTTAAGCGAGTAATGTTTACCATGGTCACATCATTGCTAATGTTATCTGATTAGCATGATAGAAAAACTGAGATACTGAGGGATCTTGGTGCTAGATTAAATGTGGCTGTATTACAAACAATAGCACAGTTTAGCCTTAGTATCATATACTGAAATTGACAAAATGTGACAGGATACAAGAGGGGAGGGAAACCCAGCTGCCTTGGTTAAATGTGAAAATCAATTTCCACAACCGATCCCAAAACTAACCTTTCCCCTGAAAATGGCTTTGATGGCAATGCCCATGATGAGGTAGAACCAGATAATGTGAAGGCACTGCAGGACCAGCAGCAACCCATTCAACAGCCACCAGGCCCGATAAGGCCCGGCAATCTCCCAGCTCTCAACCAGAACACTGTGAATAATCCTACAACAAAAACATGCAGATTTTTAGCAGATGTATCTGTATATAACAGTTAAGAAAATAGTAATAAACAGGTGAGAAGATAACAAGAGTTTTACAATAAATATAAGGAAGAAAGCTCTTGTTTTTCCTCACCAGAAGGGAAAGATGACAAGTCGACAGATGAAAAAGCTTATGCTGAAGAAGACAAAGAGGCCATCACATAGCCTCTGGTACTTGGCATAGTTTGCCATCTTGGCTGCCTTAGGAATAAATAATACATTAGGGATTAATAATAATAACAATAACAATAATAATAATAACAACAATAAGAATGATAAGAATAAAACCCACTGTTGTAATATACACCAGTGTCACACTGTTACTGTAATGTCAATGCGTTGTTTCTCTGTAAAACTGGTAGTACAAGTATCTCACATCACAGCTTCTGTGTTCCTAGCTGTGTTTACATACATGTTGGATACCTACACGGGCAGCCTTGCTGAGTTAAGCCAAGAGCCCTCTTTACCAGGATCATGTCTAACATCTAAAAATCTAAAAGATTTACTTTACCTCGAGGAAGATGTCAGATGCATCATGCACACACATGACCATACTGCCAGCTCTTATCATGTTGTTACCATAGGAGAAAGTGATGAGAAGTATGGTAGCCAGATGGTGGACAAGCATAATCACGAAATCCTGCCATCAGAAAAACAAATGTAGGTAACAAAAGAAAGGTAATGAGGTAGAGAAGACGTTCATGTTACTGGCACATTAAATAATAGCATATTAACTTGATATTATGGACGCAAGAATGCAGTTTATCATACAAAGTGAAAATACTGGAATGGCAGCGTAGGGCGTAGAGTTACATGTATTTGAACAGTCATGTGTATTTGAACCTGAAGTTTTGATGAAACTGATGGTTCAAAAAGCCAACATTTGGCCCACTTTTAAACAGTGCAGAGAATCAGAAGTGAAACATGAGTTCACACGATGGTGTAAAAGCAAATCACTATGTGAATCTGAGGATGAATTAGCTTGTAATTCAAGTTGTTTAGCTTTTCTGTTGAGTTCTCACTCTGCTCATGTAGGCATTACTATTGTCCATTTTTAGTGTTATGTGCACACATCTGTAGCTAATGAGAATATATGCAGAGTCTATAAAGTTCAGTTTGTCATTTTTAGTTTGTTTTTACATAACGATAGATGTTAAACTTCCACCTACTCCCTATCAGGCTTAAAACATTTGTTTAGACTGTCACAAATTTGTGTTTGTCTGATACCAACCTCACTGATGTAGCTCATTTTTGTACTTTATTTTGAACAAAAACAAATTAAATAAACCATTCATCTATTTAACACACTCCAGCTATTCATACAACCAAGCATGTCTTTGGACAGTGGAAGGAAATCGTGTACGTACAGTATTGTAAATCCATGCATGTGTTCTCTGTGCCTGCAAACTCCACACATAAAGGCCCTAACTGGCTAGCAAGGTCCAAGCCCAGAACCATATTGCTTTGAGGCACCATGCCTAATCCAATTATTTCTTCTTCTTCTGTCAGTCACTACAGTGGATCATCTCTCATCCTTTCCCATCTTGCCCTTTCCTTTGTACCGCCTGTCACACCAACCCTCTCCTTCTCTACATTCATAAGCCTTCTCTGTGATCGCTCCCTATTTCTATTCCCTGGCAGCTCCATTTTTAATATCCTTTGTCTAATATAACTGTTATCCCTAACCTGCAACTGCAACCAATTTCAAAATTTAGCAATGCCACACAACTACATTTACCACTTTAAATCCATAAAGTGGGAACACATGTTCCAGATTTGTTGATTAGAACCTGCTTAGGTGGTAACAGGAGGAATCTCTTATTTAAACCTCTTATTTAAACCTTTGACATCTAGAATCTTGTGTTCTTTAATTATTCACTTTTAGTGTGCGGTCTTACCATGCCATGATCTAAAAAGCGTTCTTAAAAAGTTTTCACTACAAAGGCTGGATTCCTTCAAGTCTGACAAAGGAAGAGCTCCAAATCATTTGGCATAAAGCAATCACCTGTAAGGAAAATCCTTTACAAGTGGCACAGAATAAAAACAGCTTTTAGCATATGAAGCTCATCCCAAATCTAAAGCGTGGCACTGGAAGTATTATAGTACTACAGCTTTGCAGTTATTAATTGCTCTTTAAATTCTGCATCATATTGTGCTTAAAGAAAATGGAAATGCCCACGAGCTGAGGTGAACCTGGAAGGTGCCCTTTTAAAGGGCAAAAGGATCCTCAGCACACAAATGCATCAAATGGGTAGTTTACAAAGAAGAAATAGAGGGTTATGGAACGGCCCACAGTCAGGAAGAAAAATGAAGCTCCCTGAAATGTTGCAGGCAGATTTGAAATAGGCTGTAATTTTCTTTGTGGTTGTGTTCAAGCGTTTACATCTGTAGACACAGTTTAAAACAAGATCAAATGGTGGCCTGCCCAAACACATGAAAAACAAGCCAATTTCCATGTGATCTACTTATTTTTGAATGTATACTTTATTGCCCTTTTAGCCAGAGCACATAATCAAGATACAATCCTACACGCTTCCTTTAAGAAAAAAAAAAAAAAGGATTTGGCTTTGATACAAAAGGCAATGTGCATTTATTGAGGCAATTAATAGTTAGTTAGGCCGGTTGTTGTTGGACTCACCTTTCTTTTAATGTCTATGAACTGGGAAAACATCAGAGACCAATAAAAAGCCAGCTCTACAAGATAGTAGCTGTGCTGTTCAGGACTCAGTGGCTTTGGGAGAGAGTGAAAGAAACACACCTTTGATAAATATGTAGCAATACCAACTGACCTGTTAACATTATGGTGGTAAACAGAGTCTCCTTATAATAAAAGTAATCAAATATAATGCGTAAGCAGAAAAAAATATTAACCTGAAAAGGGTAGTTCTGCCAACACTCTCTGGTATCCCACATCCACGATGTCTGAAGGAAACAGATTACAAAAACATGCATTATACTGTTGCAGGTTCACCTATTACGAGCCAACGATAAGAACCGCTTCCGTGAACCGTAATAGTATTGCAGAGGGAAAAAAGTACATTTTAAACTTACCGACCACAGATGGTTGATGCCATAAATAAAAATCGCCAGGTAAAAAGTGAAACGCCACCTGAAAGGAAAGAGAAGAATAGAAAGACGAATTTAGCATACACCGGAGGCACTTACATACATAAGCACACTCCCAGTGATCATTTTAACATTTACTAAGTAGCACTTAGACTGGCATCTGTAAGGTTTCAAAACCAAAATACTTGGCCTATTTACATTTTTACTTGATGAGTGTATCAAAAGTGATCACCAAGATGGTTAAAATACATTTTTAAGAGATATTTTCACTAAATATTATGGCAACCCATCTAGAAAATTCTTGTGAACAACTACTGTCTGCAAAGTATTAAGCTAAGTCCTCAAGCAGATGCTGACAGGCACATTGGATTAATTCTCTGGGGACCGTGGATGCCTGCGCAGCATTTCAAAACAATTTATATGACAGGAGCTTATATGCACGTGCATGGGCTAGCGCTGTTAAATCCCCTCAATTGTTTGTACATTACAAAGCAGAAACCCCTGTAGAAACCTACGTACATGCTCTCACAGAACTTTTTCTGTGTGCTGGGCCTGTCCTGGTTCCGACGGACGCGAAACCATCTCTGTATTTTCCGTACATCCCAGTCCAGCTGCTTGGAGAGTCCTTCCAGTTGCCTTTCATCTGGACTCTAAAGAGGACAAACATAAAATAACTCTCCACTCCTTGTAAAACCACAAAACCAATAGGTATGCCTGTCACATGACAATAGGTATTGACTGAATATATCATTATGACTGTGGCGGTGTGTTCCAGTGCAATAACATCATGTTGCTGCTGCAGTGTGTACAGGGACGTGTAATAGACTACAGAACAAACACGGGCTTTATGTACCGCTTTGGACTGATACAGCCTCTCCAGGATAGCATTGGGCTGAGCTTGCCGAGGCACTCCCGCCTGAATCTGAAGTATGTGGGCACAGGGCTTGGCCACTAGCCTGTATACACACAGACAGAGGGGCAAAAAGAAGAGGGTGGGGAAGCAGAAGTGTATGGTATTAGAAGAGAAATTCACACAGGGAGAGACTTAGAGAGAGTTGTTTAGTGTCTCCAAGAAAAGCAAAACAAAACAGAGGGTTATCCAACATTTGCTAGGAGATTCCACCATTTACATGAGCTGTGGAGCTTTCACAGTTTGCCCACAGAGTTACGCCTTGCATACATTTGTTTAAGACGAAGGAAGCATAACAGAAGCTATAGGGGGAGACACAAGGAAATGCTGAAATGAAGGGATCCTGA